>NC_069134.1:36944268-37280518 GCF_026914265.1 Mya arenaria | reverse complement strand
CTGAATCCGCTAGTGGTTTTAGTATCATTCATATACTCAAAAGAACATCAGCTAAGAAATAAAATTGACGCAAATCTTTTACCAGACTTGTTTCGTTAAAACAATCGCACTTTATAATGTTTATATTGACACTCGCTTCTTGTCGACGCGGATTAAAAAAACACGAACTTTAAATCTGTATATTTCATTAATTGTGCATATTTCTGAAAACGGAAAGCAGATTTGTTTTCAGAAATAATTCAACTTTCTAAATAATGAAAAACCTCAAAATATGCAAAAATTGTCCGAGGGCCCAAAATCACACGATGCGGCTCACATATTTTACCAATGCTATTTTTAAATTTACTGGGTTTACGTGGTAGAAAACCCTAGTAAATTTTGGATTGGAAAAAAGCGCAAAAACTGCGAAAGATACATATGTGGTAAGTAACGAAAATGTCAATTTTATGTGTTTGACAATTTTGTTTTTGTTCTTGCAATAGGCATCATCTGTAAATGAGAAGAACATACAGATGATCAACACTCGTTTGTTTTCCTCATTTTCAATGAGAGCATAAGTCAAAATTTGACTAATATGAATTTCAATGCTACATATGATTGTATGCGCGTTGGCATTATTAATATTTGATCCAATTTTCATGTGAAACTCTTACCAGTTTCCAAGTTGCAGCCAAAATTAAAGTTTACCCATGCATACCAAACAAGCTTATATTGAAAAGTAACCAGAATTGGATGGAGAAACCGTGAATACTAGTAGTTGATTACAATTTGGGTTGAATAAACGTTCAGCACTTGAAGAATTGAATAGCATTAATCTCACATGAAAGCTTTTTTTCTGCCCATTTTGGGAAAAAGACCCTAGACATTTTGAGGAAATTTGCATTGCGAAATATGCCATACTAAGTAAAAATAATCGCTTTACATAAAAAATGGGACATTTTACAGTTAAAAACAACAACATTCCTCTGTCTTCTGAAAATGAGGAAATTATCAAAATTAAGTTTCTTTTCCCATTTCAAAAGACCTGAAATATAAATCCATATGAGTATAAATATCTATTGCTCTAAATCATTACAGTTAATATTGCATACTGTTCTCTGAAGGTGATGAAAAACAACGATTTCTGAATTCAATAATCCCAAAAACTTTACACCATACTATTGATTAGGATGTTGAATGTACCATTACAGGAAAAAGACTTCCATAAAATAAAGTTGGGAAACATATATATATATTTGCTAGGGGAATAGGTCCAATAGTTTGACTTGTGGGGACTATAGAAAAAGGCCTGCACAGTTACTTATTTGCCAAATGGATAACATGAAGGGTTATGCACCAGTCAATTGTAACCACGACCCCCTAGGTCCGGGGGTATACCGGGGGAAATGGGCCGTGTTTTACCTTTCAGGTGGCCCCGCAGTGCCAGATAATGCGGTGGTTTTGTCCTCGCGCCAAAAATATCGGGGAATGGTCCTTACCTAGGGTCCCTGGGGTGCGGGTTCATTTGGCGGGAATTTTACCAGCAGTTCGTCCCCGCAGGGCGGGGATTTATCCGGGCTTGGCTGGACCGAAAGTCAAAGTCCCCGCTATTTCCCGGACCTTGGGGGGTGGGGGGGGGGCGTGGTTACAATTGTTTGGTGCATTAAAGCAACACAAACAAACCAACAAGAGCCTGCTGCTCTTAAACATGTACCAGGCGTAAGGATTTCTTTAGCTCGATCTATAATGAAAGCTAACAGCTTATTATTTTATACCTTCCATAAATGTTGTATGCATAAAGTCGATCTGTCAGTATATCACTATATTTTAATTAATATCCGGTTTTATGACGTCAGTAGTCCATTTTATATAACTATATATCTTCAAAGCAGCTCACCCTTAAATCTTAATAATATATATAAAACTTACTCTTTGCACAATTTGTCCCACTAAATCCATCTACACAGCCGTTGAGGCACTCCGCAGTTATTCGGTTACACAGCGTACCGTTACATCTATCGTTGCATCTTATGTTACAAGTGTCACTGTGGTACCCGGGCTGGCAGTTGTGTATACACACGCCCGTCATCTGGTCACACGGTCCAACGCCCTTCTCCCCATCTTGTCTCGAACAAAACCCTGAGAAAAACAATATAATTATTGAATTTAGTGCTTGTTTATTTTCCATTAGCATGTATATTTGGACATACTTTTTTTCATATGCAGACTCCAAAAACAATCAGATAACCAATTAGTTTATATTATATTATTTATATTATTATAAAATAAAAATGTACCATAAAATATGTGTAGGCTTGGTTTAATAAACCAAACTATAATACCTTACATCTATATGTGTCCCTTCTTTGTATATATATATAAGTTGAGGGGTCCGTATATCACTGTTTTAATGAAATTCAAGCTTTATGATGTCAGCGGTCCATATCAAATCTAGCAAAACATATATATATATGGTAGGCTGATGTCCTATAATATGGACCGTTGGCGTCATAAAACTGGTGAGCGCAGCTTGCGCCTTTCACGAGGGCGAACAATTGTGGCAATTAAACATTATTTGCTTTGTTTAAAAAATAGTAGAATGCATTATGATTATATAAAATGTTCGGCGTAATTTAAAACATATACCACATCACTTCGGGCCACATGCACAGGTGAGTATCACGTGATCGTTATAGTACAGCGGTCGAACAAAATGGCGAAAAATTCGCCCGCTTCAACGTATAATGAACGCACAGAAATAAAATCTGTTTCGAGTTTCAGGCTTTATCTAAGCAAACCTCCGAAAAACAAAAAACAAAAAAACACGCGAGTAAACTGTGTTACAATGCGGGTACACCCCCCCCCCCCCCCCCCCTTGAAACTCTACGCCTATTCTGAAGATCATACCTTAATATTTACCATCCGTTAAATGCCGAAATTATACGTTGAAGCGGGCGAATTATTCGCCATCTTGTTCGGCCGCATTCGGAGCTCCTCGGCCATTTTTTTTTATCGAAAACGACCTCGGATGTATGCCGGTACATCAGTTGAAGTAGTTCGTTAATTTTTGAATTATATCATTTATGACATGCAGTGTTTTAGAATTGTATTTATTGATCTTAGTTTAAATTGATTGTCAGTGAAGTATATTATTGCAAATATAATTAAGGGTTCCAAGAGTAAAGTCATACAGTTTAACTGCTGAATAATATTACTACGCGATCTACTTGCAGCGGACTTAGACGTACCTCTTTTTGAGTATGTAAACCGTCCAAATACATCCGAGGTTGTTTTTAAAAAAAATGGCCGAGGAGTTCCGAATGGTTCGGCCGATGTTTTATATCGATCACGTGATACTCCCCTGTGCTTGTCCCACAAGGTAAAGATGTATCCTAATAAAAACACTTCTGTATTTTACAAAGATTCACTAAGTTATATTAAATGGTCCTGAAAGGACAACAATCATTATACAGAAGCATCTAAAAGTGGCTAGACACCAGGCCCCAATATCACGAAAATACTTATAAAGTCAAATCTCAAACTCAGTCTCAACCATATAAAAGCATATTTTCATCATTATTGGATACTAAAAACTTAAGTCATTTTCTGGCGAATACTTAAAAGAACTATTTCCTAATGTAAAAGGGGCATAACTGGGGAGTTTTCTTCAAAATCTTCCATGTTTTATACTTTTTGAAAACGTATTTTCTTATAGAGTTTGTTAATATTTCAAAGAAAACTAAATCTAGAGCAAAAAATATACTTGAGTATTTTATAAAGAATACAGAATTGTACTCATACATTTTTGGCTGTAAAATAGATTTCCATTGGAATTTGACCAAAGGCTTTTTTCAGCATATTCTATGATAGAATGTGCTTATAAAACTGTAAAAAACATATATGATTTTTAATACATTTTGATGCTATGTGGTATAATGTGTTGAGATTGAGTTTGACATTTGACTTAAGTATTTTCGTGATATTGGGGCCAGATGGTCCAAAAATCGGCAAATATGTAGTATTTCCTCAAATAAGTCTAGAATTGTCAATGTAAGCTTAACATGGTTAAAATATTAACACAACTATCATGTATTTCTCCTTTTAAAATAGCGCATAATGGTTTCCCAGTTTAAATCATATTTGTTATTGAGTTAAGATAAATATACCAACGCTTTTTTAAAACTTACTGGTATTTACCTGGTAGACAACCTTAGTAAATTTCGGATAAGAAAAAATGTGGAAAAGATGCATGAGTCGTAAGTGATGCGATACATCATTAAAAAAGATTCAATGCGTTGTATATATTGTAAGTTTTTGACATTTTGTTTTCTTGCAATTGAATAATCTGGTATATAGCCCCTTTAAGTTAAAATGGTACCATTTCTTTAAATTCAACACATTCCCTAACTGCTTTATTTCACTGGTAGATCGTGTTGTGCTAAATGAATATTCTGCAATTAAATTATCAATATCAAGTTTTTAATAAATGAAAACACCATTTTAAAGAATATGTTTTTTCACGAAATAAAATAATTCAAGAAAAATTAATTACAAAAAAGGTAATTCTTAAAATCTTAAGATGCTTCTGTAATATGGCTCCTGAGGGACCCGCACGATGAAGAACTACAATGTTTAGGATGCACTTTTTCTCCCAAATAAGATTTATCACAACGAATACAATTGTTTTAATTTACAGAAAAAGGATGGATAAGCATGGGAAAAAAATGGTTATAATGAAGAATCATAACTGTGCTTAATTTGAAAGAAAGTTGCAGAAAATATGTTGTTTTTTCTACTTTATGAGACAATAGTTGATCACTGTAAATCTTTTAAGACTCACCAGTCATTTATTAAATGTGCGTTTTCAGCCATTAAATACACAGTTACAATCTTTATCACTCAAAATTTATGTTTGTTATACATACTGTGTACATATTGATTTTAAATACGAGTGTCACTTTAACTCACCTGGACAGGTTTTATTACAAAATCTTCCATTCTTTCCAAACGGACATGTAACACAAGTCCCATCATCTTGGGCACAATCCGCCACGGATCCTTCTACAGCACAAGTTCTCGAACAGATGTCTGTACACTTAAAACCATACGACCCCGGTTTGCAGCCAAAACATTTGCCCGAATCTTGATCACAGTTCATTGCGCAGTTGTTTGGGCATGATTTGTTGCAGAATGGGCCATAGAACACGCTTTTGCATCCAAAGCAATGACCAGAGTCTTTATCGCATTTGCTTATACAATTTGCACTGCAGTTTAATTCACAGCTTAGACTGTAGTATCCGTCTTCACATGAATGGCATCGACCGTCAGACTTCCTACACCCTGACGCCCCACCGTCATAGCGACATTTAGGGTTACATTTTTGTTCACATTTATCACCATAAAACCCAGGTTTACAATTTTTGCAATTGCCATCTTGCTGTTGACAGCCATGAACAAAATTAGAATCCAAACAGTTTGCATTGCATTCTTGATCACATTTGTCACCAAAGAAACCTTTTTTACACCCAGAACAAGCCCCTGTGCTTTGTTTACAATCTGTAGAGTTACAATTAGCAGGACATGTCTGATCACATTTGTCACCAAAGAAACCTCCTATACAACCAAAACACGCCCCTGTGCTTTGTATACAATCTGTAGAGTTACAATTAGCAGGACAAGTCTGATTACATTTATCGCCATGGTAAGTGTTGTGACACGCCCCCTTGCAGGTACCATCACGGATGTCACATATTCCATCCAAGCAGTGGCCGCAATTGTCACTACAGGACGTGTACTGCCCATATTTACCGCTAACACATTGGAGACATTGGCCGTCATTCTGTGTACACACAAGGCAATCAATTCCTGGACAGTGTTTGTCACAAGTACTTGTGTAATTCTCCCCGGAACAGCCTTTCGTGCAGGATCCGTTAGTCTCAATGCACCAATCGGCGAGTGTAGAGGTTTGGTTACAGTAGGGCCCACATTTGCAACTAACGCCGCTCCATTCCAACTCGCACTTGGAACACGTACTTTCTGACGAACACTCTAGACAATGGTCGGGACATTTTTCACACTGATTTGCAGATTTCAGATAAAACCCTGGTTGACATTCTATGCACTTGACATAACTTTCACAATCATAGCAGTTACTTAACTCAGTAATATTTGTACAGCTGACACATATTTTCTTTTGATATTTTTCATAGAAAAACCCTTTTTCACACTTCAAACAATCGCCAGAGACATTACAATGGGAACAATGATCATGCTTGCAAATCGCACTGCAAGTTGGTCCAGAGTATCCTTTCATACATTCGGTACACAGCGTGTCGTTATCACAAGACTCACAGTTATCTGGACATTTTTCCATACACCTGGACCCATACAGACCATCGACACATTTTGAACAGAGAGCATTATTGTTTACCGACTCACATTCAACGCAATCTTTAATCGTAACTGAACAAGGTATATCGCAATTATCCCCATGCTGGGTTTTGTCAGCACATGACACTTTACAAGTTCCGTTTACATGGCATTGGTTATTCAGACATTGTGGGCACTGGTCGCACATTTCCCCAGATCTTCGATTTCCCCCAACACAGGCCGTACACTTCCCAGACGTCTGATCACATCCAGCACAAAACTCGGAACAAGGTGTGTCACATTTCTCTCCATACCAGCCTTCAATACAATTTCCTGAAAGGAAATGAAGATTTCTTACAATTATTTAAGAACAAACTTTTTGTAAAAAAATGGTATACTATCACCGATCTCCTGAGAGACGCCATTTGCAAAACTGTGACACTAATTTGCAAAACACAACGCATTACTGTATTATACTATGTACAGGAAGATAGCATAGATAAGACACAGGCCAAAAAAATGGTGAGAAAACGGGTAAAAACTCCTATTACAAAAGATAGGATGCAGCGCAAAAAGTCAAAATCGGAGCCAAAACATTTAAGTCAGTGAGGTATTTATAACATGTATTAAATCAAAAACAATGAATTTGTTTAAATATTAGGCGCATTTCAATATCTTTCTTGTGTAGTTCTTTAATTATCTTCGTATTTCGGTAAATGTTAGTTGATTGCTATCAATAATTAACTCATTTTATTAAAGTAAACAATTAAGGCCACCGATCCAATACACACAATTTCTGCATGAACTATACATAAAATGTTATTTTCACACATACGGCAGGTACTTAAATATAAAAAATCATCATATTTAACGGATGCTTATTTATTACCTGTATATACTACAGCACAATAATAATTTTGATATTGTATCATAATTTTCAGATCACATTAAAGAGTAGACGTCATTAAACAAACAGCGCAAAAGAGTGCTTAAATTGTCATCTAATAATACTGTCAGAAGTATACAGACATTTGTAGATTTGTCCATAAACACACACATTAGCAGCTGCAGTTAAGAAATAGATTTTAAAACTCAATTAGTCAGATTGAAGTGGCCTTAAAATACCTTTATTTGGGCTCACAACTAGTTGTGTGAGGGTACCATTGTCTCAAAATATTGTTTGTTGAACTTAAAATAATAATTTCAAAACTTAAATGTGTACTTACTATTTAGACTTTACTGACTACTGACTACTGACTACTTTTTTATGCTCTTACCTTCACATTTGCCTCCGTCACGGGAACATTTCCCATCCTGACATTTGCCACACTCCTGATCGCATTTCTGACCCCATGTTCCATCACTGCAGCCTTAAAAATATATTTTGCAATTTTGAAAATTACTTTTGTTTTGTTAGATTTTACTTCATTAAAGGGGCTAGACACCAGATGGTCCAAAAATTGGCAAAAACGTTTTTTACACAAAACAAGCCTGGAATTGTTAATATTGGCTTGTATGAGGCCGATAATACATCATTACATGATTAAATGAATATTTTGTGGCTTTCTTAGCTGAGTTAACCTGTTTTAAAATAGCGCATAATGGTTACCCAGTTCATGGTTTGTAAGCATGTGAAAGTCACATGATTATTACAGATACATATACCAATGTTATTTATAAATTAACTGGGATTTATGTGGTCGACAGACCCAGTGAATATAATGTGCAAAATCTGCGAAAGATACATGTGTCGTAAGCGATAGGATACATAAGTAAGATTCAATGCATTGTTCACAATGATATCAATTTATGTTAGTTTTTGACAATATTCTTTTTTCTTGCAATGGTGTCTAGTCCCTTTAATTTAAAGACTACATTGTATTTATTAGAACAGGGGTAGTTAAAAGGTATTTGAAGTCATCTCTTAAAATAAGACATCAAATAGGGAAGGTTAGGGTCCCTTCACAATTTCATATGGACATACATGTATAATCGCCAGTTTTTCATGGGATTGTTTTTCATACATTCTTTAAGTAACCAGCCATTGATTACTTACCAATATCTTCCATAATTTCCACTTCAGCAAGCTGCAGATTTGCGTAACGTGACCAGTCATTTTTTCTATCTCCCCTTTGGTTGAACACGGTGATGTGTTGACCAATGCCTGAGCATTGCATTAAGGAAACTTCTGTGAGCTGATCGCCATTATACGATTGGTCTTGATGGCAGAAGTTGGTGTCAGAGTCAGAATAATCGGTTGTCTCATTTGTGATGGCGACAGAAAAACCAGGGCGACGAGGCGGTACGCTGTTATCTGCAGATAATAAATTTGAATATCATTACTTTAGTAGTTTTATAATGCTATCAAGTATGTACTTCCTTTCTATCAATATTGGAAGTTTTCAACTGAAATGTGGAAGTTAAAGTTTCTCAAATACAATGATTATTCCACATTTTTCAACTTGTATGTTAAAAATCAAAAAAATTGCAAAGTTCTGTAACTTGCCAAATTTACAGATTCATATTGTAATAAATCATTTTACTTCAAGTTTTATTGAAATTGTGACCATAGAAGTAAAATTGACACAAGGTTTTGATATTTTCGACTTCAAAGCTTTTAACTTTGAAAGTTTTCTTTAAAATTATGGAAGTTTTGGTATTTCCTAAGAATCAATTAAATAAAATTGTCAACTTTTACAAGAAGTTATTAATTCATTTGTTTAATGATCAAAGGCTTAGAAATATTACTATTTCAAAAATAGATGAAATGAACACTATTTATAATATTATTTCATTTTTGTTTTGTCTGAAAGTCGTCATTGCTGATAGTTAGCAGATTTTTTTTAATGAATTTAGAGGAAGGTAAGCCATTAAATTGTTTCAAAAACATATTTTCTAATTGTATACAACACTGGCCACCACTATCTCCAAACTGTGTCCAACTCTTTCCACCACTACCCTCAAACTGTTCACAGCTCTTACTATCATTATCCTCACACTGTATACAACTTTTAACACCATTACCCTCAAACTGTATACAAGTTACAACTCTTACCACCACTATCCCCAAACTGTATACAGTTTATACCACTACTAACCTCAAACTGTATATAACTTATACCACTACTATCCTCAAACTGTATATAGCTTAAACCACTACTATCCTCAAACTGTATATAACTGATACCACTACTATCCTCAAACTGTATATAACTTAAACCACTACTATCCTCAAACTGTATATAACTTATACCACTGCTAACCTCAATCTGTATACAGCTTATACCACTACTACCCACAAGCTGTATATAACTTAAACCACTACTATCCTCAAACTGTATACAACTTATACCACTACTATCCTCAAACTGTATTCAACTTATACCACTACTATCCTCAAAATGTATATAACTTATACCACTACTAACCTCAAACTGTATATAACTTATACCACTACTAACCTCAAACTGTATATAACTTAAACCACTACTATCCTCAAACTGTATACAACTTATACCACTACTAACCTCAAACTGTATATAACTTATACCACTACTATCCTCAAACTGTATTCAACTTATACCACTACTAACCTCAAACTGTATATAACTTATACCACTACTAACCTCAAAACTGTATATAACTTATACCACTACTATCCTCAAACTGTATTCAACTTATACCACTACTATCCTCAAACTGTATATAACTTATACCACTACTAACCTCAAACTGTATATAACTTAAACCACTACTATCCTCAAACTGTATTCAACTTATACCACCACTATCCCCAAACTGTATACAGCTTATACCACTACTAACCTCAAACTGTATATAACTTAAACCACTTCTATCCTCAAACTGTATTCAGCTTATACCACCACTATCCCCAAACTGTATACAGCTTATACCACTACTAACCTCAAACTGTATATAACTTATACCACTACTATCCTCAAACTGTATATAACTTATACCACTACTATCCTCAAACTGTATATAACTTACACCACCACTATCTCCAAACTGTGTCCAACACTTACCACCACTATCCCCAAACTGTATACAACTCTGACCACCACTAACCCCAAACTGTATACAACTCTGACCACCACTAACCCCAAACTGTATACATCTCTGACCACCACTAACCCCAAACTGTATACAACTCTGACCACCACTAACCCCAAATTGTATACAACTCTGACCACCACTAACCCCAAACTGTATACAACTCTGACCACCACTAACCCCAAACTGTATACAACTCTGACCACCACTAACCCCAAACTGTATACAACTCTGACCACCACTAACCCAAAACTGTATACAACTCTGACCACCACTAACCCAAAACTGTATACAACTCTTACCAGCATTATCCCCAAACTATATACAATGCTTACCACTACTATCTCGAAACTGTAAGCAACTCTTACCACTACTATCCTCAAACTGTATACAACTCTTTCCACCACTACCCTCAAAGTGTTCACAGCTCTAAATACTATCATTATCCTCACATTGTATACAACTTTTAACACCATTACTCTCAAACTGTATACATTAGTTACAACTCTTACCACCACTATCCCCAAACTGTATACTCAAACAGTATACAGCTTATACCACTACTACCCACAAACTGTATATAACTTACACCACTACTATCCTCAAACTGTAATCAACTTATACCACTACTATCCTCAAACTGTAAACAACTCTTAACACCACTATCCTCTACCTCTATAAAACTCTTACCACCAACACCCTGAAAGAATTTGATGTTAACATGATGTATAGGTAGCTTCTTTCCTAAACTGGCCCTCCACCATGCAATCGACTCATTGTCCATATTTTGAGCCCAAGCATATGTGTTGATATCTCCATCAACAGCATTCCCAGCTTCATTACTACCCTTGGTATCATGCTGTGTAAGGGTCAAGGCTGATGGATCTAATTTAGCTGAAAATAAAAACTGTATATTTATAACAATATTCAAAAACAAATTTACAAAAAAATCAACAAAACAAGAGCAGCATTAAAATCTCCTGTAAGGTTTTTGAACAAATTATAGCCATTAAACCAGTACTTTTGATTTTAAATATTTGTTCATGCACCTGGGTATTTACTAATCAGTTTTCAACTTAAATTTCACCAACCCAGCTGTATTTGACAGGTCGGGCCTCCCCATCTATAACTGCACGATGAACACGAGCCATCAGCATTACAGGACGCAAGGTCGGCACAGTGGCAAGTGAGTTGACATGATGATCCAAACTCCTCGGGACCACAGGGTGGAACGCCCTGACCTGTGTAACATTAAATAAAATATTGTTTTAAGTGCAGACCTGAAAGTTGTGTATACATCAACATGCATGTCTAAAAACAAGTTTAACCTATGAAACCTAAAGTTTAAAACTACATACTAGTAGTCAAACAACTAACCAACTTTCTTCCAAGTTAAATTATGATACACTCACATAAATATATTGAGACACTATATATAATATACTGTATACAACAATATAATCAAAGATTCAATCTTACTCCCAAATAAGATTTACCACAATTAATAATAATAATAATATTGTTTTAAATATAATTCCAAAAAGGATGAATTAATGTCGAAAACAATGGTTCTTATGAAAGATACCGAGTTTACTTTATAAAAATGGCAATAAAACACAGTATTTCTACCTTATGAGACTTAAGTAGACCGCACTAAATCTTTTAGCATTCACCAAGACAATCATTTAATATTTTTGCGCTGTCTGCTTTTAGATACACGGTTACAATCTTGTTACTACTAATTAATAGTTTTACTAAATGCATTATTAAGTAAGTAGTTAAAGGTTTATCAATCAAAATTTAGGTTTGTTTTACATGTGTAGGTATTGCAGGGGGTCCAACGTGTTTTGTGTTTGACGAATTTTAAGTGAGGGAATTGTGTGATGCGGAATAAAATGGCGGTGTTTGAAGATATTTTGGTGTTATGGGAGGATATTTTCACCTGGTAGGTAAGTTGAAAATAGAAAATTGCGTGAATTGAAACTGTGTTTTTTTAGTCAAAGTGCACCTCTCTTGTACTTGTACCTATTTTAGCTTTTTTCGTTGAATATTTGCATATTTTTTTTTCGACGGTTAGTGCACTTACATGGGCCAATTTTTGTATGTTTAAACACCGTTTATGTTGGGCGAGGAGGTATTATGCAGTTTGTGTGTGATGCAGAATCGGAATAAGCGTGCTTTAATAGAAGTGTAATTTAGACACGGGTTGTAAGACATGTTATTATTCATAACAAAATGCAATTTGTTAGCAAATAAGAACTTACAATGCTAGGTGGATGAATTCACAGCTAGAGTTCGGAAATGTTTAGTTTCCCGTACATGATGACTAAACTGATATATACAGATCCCGATTGTAATGGATGTACGGAAATATTCAACTAGCATTACCCGTACAATATGGAAACATAGACATGTTGTGTTTCCCGTATGCGCTTATTGTTCATGAATGTTTAGTTTCCCCGTATATGATGAATATACCCATGCGACATATTCGGTATGAGTGAAGGGGTTCACTCCTAAATGTTTGGGCTTATGTATAAACACATACGACTATATCACTTTAAGTAAATCGTGGGAATTAACTATTAACTAATACATTTTTCAGATAAGTCCACAGACGACTGTTTCAATTTATAGGTTACCGAAGAAATGGGGTGCATAATTAATAAATGTTGTTTTTTAATGAAAAGCGGCACTTTGTATATTTATAGTCAGCACTGTCTTTTTCTCGGGTAATTTTATGGCCATGTCGCGTGGAGATCATTTGTTAGCATAAACCACATGGCCAGTGTAAATAAATAAATAAATAAATAAATAAATAAATAAATAAATAAATAAATAAATAAATAAATAAATTTAAGATTTAGACGGCGTCATCTGTGTTCAAAGAAAAGAGACCGATTACTTATTAAAAACAACAAAAATATTAATTAATTTCAAGTTCTCTAATCGCACGTTATTCAAATTGCATTAAGTTCTGATTTGAAACATATTGTTTATTTTCGTGGTAAAAATACTGTATAACAAGAGCTATCACAGTATGTGACGAATGCCCCCGAATGTGACATTGACCTATGAACAAAGCCAGTACATGAAAAGTTAAAGATCAAACACTGACATGTCGCCTTAAGGGGCCAAAAAACTTAACTATGGGATTGTAAATCCTGTATGCTTGACAACAATACAGAGTTGGTCTTGCAACTGTGATATTGCCTTTACGTGTCAAATACATATGGCAAGTTATTTTAATTTTAATATTTTAATTGCCACTGAACATTAAAATATACCACCAATACATGACAAACTACACTCTTATGTCCTTAAATTGAGCATTTCGTTGTAAATAAACACCTTAGTGTATCTTTCACCTTAGATGTAGGGACATGGGTCTTGCACGCGACACGTCGTCTTGGTATGTCGAACACATGTGGCATGTTATTTTAAAATCCGTCCATACAAGAGAAAGTTACAGCCCGGACACGACAACCTATACTCTATGTCCTTATATGCAGCATTCCATTGTGAATAAACACTAAGTGTGACCTTGACCTTATAGATAGGGAAACGGGTCTTGCACGCGACACGTCGTCTTGGTATGTCGAATACATGTGGCAAGTCATTTTAAAATATGTCCATACAAGAGAAAGTTACAGCCCGGACACGACAACCTATACTCTATGTCCTTATATGCAGCATTCCATGTGAATAATTACTAAGTGTGACCTTGACCTTACACGCGACACGTCGTCTTGGTATGTCGAGTACATGTGGCAAGTCATTTTAAAATCTGTTCATACAAGAGAAAGAAACATCCCGGACACGACAACCTATACTCTATGTCCTTATGTATGCAGCATTCCATTGTGAATAACACTAAGTGTGACCTTGACCTTAGAAGTAGGGACACGGGTCTTGCACGCGACACGTCGTCTTGATATGTCGAACTCATGTTGCAAGTTATTTTAAAATATGTCCATACAAGGGAAAGTTACAGCCCGTACACGACAACCTATACTCTATGTCCTTATATGCAGCATTTCATTGTGAATTAACACCTTAGTGTGACCTTGACCTTAGAGGTAGGGACACGGGTCTTGCACGCGACACGTCGTCTTGGTATGTCGAACACATGTGGCAAGTTATTTTAAAATATGTCCATACAAGAGAAAGTTACAGCCCGGACACGACAACCTATACTCTATGTCCTTATATGCAGCATTTCATTGTGAATAAACACCCAAGTGTGACCTTGACCTTAGAGGTAGGGACACGGGTCTTGCACGCGACACGTCGTTTTGGTATGTCGAACACATGTGGCAAGTTGTTTTAAAATATGTCCATACAAGAGAAAGTTACAGCTCGGACACGACGACCTATTCTCTATGTCCTTGTATGCAGCATTCCATTGTGAATAAACACTAAGTGTGATCTTGACCTTAGAGGTAGGAACACGGGTCTTGCACGCGACACGTCGTTTTGGTATGTCGAACACATGTGGCAAGTTGTTTTAAAATATGTCCATACAAGAGAAAGTTACAGCCCGGACACGACAACCTATACTCTATGTACTTGTATGCAGCATTCCATTGTGAATAAACACGAAGTGTGACCTTGACCTTTGAGGTAGGGACACGGGTCTTGCACCGGACACGTCGTCTTGGTATGTCGAACACATGTGGCAAGTTATTTTAAAATATGTCCATACAAGAGAAAGTTACAGCCCGGACACGACAACCTATACTCTATGTCCTTATATGCAGCACTCCATTGAGAATAAACACTAAGTGTGACCTTGACCTTAGAGGTAGGGACACGGGTCTTGCACCGGACACGTCGTCTTGGTATGTCGAACACATGTGGCAAGTTATTTTAAAATATGTCCATACAAGAGAAAGTTACAGCCCGGACACGACAACCTATACTCTATGTCCTTATATGCAGCATTCCATTGTGAATCAACACCCAAGTGTGATCTTGACCTTAGAGGTAGGGACACAGGTCTTGCACGCGACACGTCGTCTTGGTATGTCGAACACATGTGGCAAGTTATTTTAAAATATGTCCATACAAGAGAAAGTTACAGCCCGGACATGAGTTATTAAGCCGGACGCACGGACGGAAGGACGGACGGACAGACGGACGGACGGTGCGATTTTAATATGCCCATCTTCGGGGGCATAAAAATAAAAATAAAATTTAAGAAGCCAGATTTGGTTTTTACATTAGTTTATTTAAAACGGCTCTAATTGTTAGCCTACTTTCTTCTTAATTTTATTCCTATTATGAACTTCCTTCTCATTGAAAGCGGTTGAGCCTAACCCATCTGAGGAAGTTGAAATAAAGTTGCCCTTTAAAGATGCACTTTCAAACATTGACAATTTTGACATTTTTTTATTTTTTGTGTTATCAACTAAATTTTCCATCAATGCCTTCATTTCAGTCATATAAGATCATTCACAATAAAACAGTGTTTGTATACCACGTGATAAATTACGCCATATATGCTACGTCGGAAGGCAAAACTTTGCTTAATATGAGGACTTAAATCAAAGATAACTTTTCATTTACAACACCATTTTAAATAAAACAAAGGACAGTCTATGCCGCTTAAAGAGCCCCGCATTTGTTTCATTTCCGAAATTTGATTAGGTCATTGGTTTCATCAAACACTTCGACAAACCTGTTTCCAACATGATGTTTTGACAGTGCTCCGTCAGACGGCCGTATAGTGAAAAGGTTTGTCGAAGTGTTTTAAGAAACTAAACTCGCAATCAAATTCTGGTAATAGACCGAAGGTGGGGCTCCGTAAGCGGCGTAGACCGCGCTTTGTTTCATTTAAAATGGTGAAGAAATAGTGAAGTTATCTTTGTTTAAAGTATTTTTTAAATCAAAATATTGCCCCCCCCCCCCTACGTAGCATTTATGACGCAATTTATCACGTGGTATACACACACTGTATAACAGATCTCAACTATTTTGAAAACTGCCGAAATATTTTGTTTCCTTATAAAAGTGTTAGTATCATAGTAACGCGTTTAGCCATAAAACCATTGGTATTAGGGAGTTGCAATAAAGATGCACTATCTTTAAAGCTTTCTAAGATTGACAATTTTTACTTACTTTTGTATTTAAGTTTTGTCTTAGAATCAGCTAAATTTGCCATCAATGCCTTCATTTCAGTCATTAAGATAACCCACTATAATGATATCAACTGATCCGTTCTACTGTGATACGGATCTTAATTGCTAAAAGACTACCAAAGATTACAGTTTCTAGTGCTTTGAGAGTGCATCATTAAAAAGCCTAGACTTAGATATATATATATAGGTCGTGTCACATTTTCTAATGTTTTTTTTTTTCTTTCACGGGGCTTTCCAGTTTCATGGAGAAGGAGCCTTGCGATGAATTGGCCATATTGCTGTTTTATATCAGATCTGCATGTCTCTAAGCCATAAAATTGTTGTGTTTGTACAATTTCTATTTTTCAGGACCTGATGTCCGGGCGCAATTTGACATAATGCATGAAGCCTAGAAATCGCATAATTGAACTCAGTTGTGTAATGGTTTCTTGATGTTTGGTATGTTGTTGGTAGTCTGTATAAGTTGTTGTTTGACAAGACAGTGTAATTTTAATAATACAACATTATGTATGACATGTATGCAATGGCCACAATGAAAGAATTATCGTTAGGCAGATCTAGAATGAAAACAAGAGATGTTTGTCAAACATTATGCACCCCCCCCCCCCCCCCCCCCCTGAGCGCCATGTCGTAAGGATTATTTGGACAATTAAATGAAATATGCATGGACCGAAATGACATGTGATTTGTCATTGACATTGGATGCATTTGAGGCAGTTTTAAGATTATGACCATTACAAGTCTTAGGATGGTATGAACAGCTTTAAATCATTTTCAGATGGTGACTGTTATTTGCAGATAAAAATGTATCCTCTTAGCAGCAAGTAAGTATAAGTATGACAAAATTTTAATGATGAATATGAGTTATGACAAAGACCATTGACCTCAAAATCCATACGGGTCATCAACTGGTCACTCCCAACCCAAATGTCAAGTTTGAGGACCATGGGTACAGGAATTGTCAAGATATCACATATACAAGGTTTTTGCGTTCAAGGTAACTGTGACTTTGACCTTTGACCTGAAGACCCCTTAAATTAAAAGGGGTCATCTTCAGGTCAGGCCCAACCCCAAAGTCAAGTGTGAGTTATCACTCGGACAACCTTTTACAATTCAAGGTCACTGTGACCTTGACTTTTGACTCAATGACCCCTAAAATCAATAGGGGTCATCTACTGGTCAGGCACAACCTTCATGTCAAATTTGATGACCATACGTATAGGCACTTTTGAGATATCACTCGGACAAGCTATGGTCTACCGACGAACCGAATGACCAACCAACCGACCTACCGACCTACCGACCGACCGACATGTGCAAAACAATATACACCTCTTCTTTGAAGGGGGCATAATTAACATTGATTACTCAAACATGCTTTTTTTAATCTTATGAGTTTATATAATTTATAGTTTTTTTCTTATGTCTTTAAAGAATGTCTTATAAAAACAAGAGGCCATGAGGGTCTATGCTCTACTGGCATGGCTCTTGTGGTCAGTTAAAATCCAAAGCATGTATGGGTAATAGGCAACAAACATATAGTTCACATTTTGTGTTTCGGTTAGCTAAAAACGTTGCGCGTTCAACATTAACATTTGTTTTCAAAACTGTACTCATGGTCAAATTTCACTGCTGTAGCTTCAAAATTAAGAAAGTAGGTCAAATGGTCACACTTAAGGTTATCCAAGGACAACCTCGATACTGGTTTGCAAAACTGTACACATGGTCCACATCTTATTGCTGTAGCTTCAAAAATAAATAAGTAGGTCAAGAGGTCACAAACAACGTCATCAAAGTACAAAATAAATATTTTTTTACAAAACAGAACATGGTCCAAATTTCATTGCTGTTGCTTCAACAATAAGAAAATAGGTCAAAAGGTCACAGTCAAGGTCATCCGAGGACAACATTGATGCTCAATTGCAAAACTGTACACATGGTCCAAATTTCATTGCTGTAGGTTTAAAAAATAAGAGAGAAGGTCAAAAGGTCACAGTCAAGGTCATTCGAGGACAACATTGATGCTCGTTTGCAAAACTGTACACATGGTCCAAATTTCATTGCTGTAGCTTAAAAAATAAGAAATAAGGTCAAAAGGTCACAGTCAAGGTCATTCAGAGACAACATTGATGCTCGTTGGCAAAACTGTACACATGGTCCACATTTCATTGCTGTAGCTTTAAAAATATAAAGTAGGTCAGAAGGGTTGGGGACAACTTTGGACCCAAGGGCATAATTTCAACTGTTTTAATAGAGGGTCATCATATGATGCTCCACAACAAATATTAAAGGTATGAGCCTTGTGGTTTGAAACAGGAAGATTTTGAAAGTTTTTTTTGTATAAGTCTCTAGGACACTTGTTACCCCCGGGGCAGGGCCAGTTTTGACCCCAGGGGCATAATTTGAACAATCATGGTAGCAAACCACTAAATTACGCCTATTTAAAATAGCAAGGGTCTGCCTAGCGATTTCAGACAAAAAGATTTTCAAACATTTCCAAATTTAAGTTGATCAAACCTGTGAACCACAGGGCGTGGACAGTTATGACCGCAGGAGCATAATTTGAACAAACATTCACAAGCAATTGTGTTTAGATGGATGCACGAATGACAGACACTTTTGGTCTTTGGCCAATAGAGCTAAAAGCAACCAATCCCTTTAAACTGTAATTTTGATCAATTTCAACAAGAACAAGAGAGAGTACAGCATAAAACCAACAGCACAAGGTTGTGGCTCTTTAATCCTAGACTTGGCTATAGACTTGGCTCAAAATAGCATTTTAAAAAAAAAAATACTTTCAAAGGCCATAATCTAGTCATGCAAGGTCGGGTCTAGCTGGTTTTCAAAAGGAACTGAGCTCTGATAGATATCTACATACAGTACAAGTTTGATTGAGATACAATCAAAACTGAAGACTGTATAATGTTCACAAGCAATAGTTTACAGACAGACTGACGCACAAACGCACTGACGAACGGACGCACATACGATGTACACATTGCCATCGCATAAAACGCGTGTATTTGTTATTTCTTACCATCCGTGACTAACGCGGTCAAACCCTACCTATGTCCATCCCCGATATGGTACGTACATTCATCCGTAAACGTGGCGTATACGTAAAGGTTAGTACATCCATGCCGTACACGTTGCGTGTACAGGGTCCATCCCGAACATGCGAGTTTACAGATTCCGTACATCCATATATACATTTTTGCCAAAAGATGCTATGGATAAAATTTGTATTTCTTCAAAGATACGTAAACAAAAATAAACTTGAGCTGTCACAGAGACACTGCGCTCGACTATTCCGCCGCTTTTAAGATAGGAATTGCAAAGTGAAACATGCATAGATCACTGTAAAATAAGATTGAATGCAAAACCTTATCGAGTATTATAAGTCAAATAATAAAGCGGCAAAATTTGTATTGGCAAGATAGAGTAAGCATACTTGACTGTTTAAATATTTCAATGCAATGCAAGTTGCGATGCAATACATGATGTATCTGCTGAGATATTGACTTAAGTGTGGTTACATGCAAAACCTTAATCTTTCTAAGTCGAATAATTAAGGGCCATCATTTGCAAAACACAGTAATCTTACTTGGTTTTTCAAGTAGGTTGGATGGTTGAGTACCATTGTATCAAGTCTCAATGCAATACACCAAGTAGTTGCTGAGATATTAACCTATGTTTGCTTACATCCAAAACCTTAACCAGAATTTCTAGGTCAAATAATAAAGGCCCATAACTGCATTATATTCAAAATATGTGTTATCTAACTTGATTAATTAAGTATGTGAAAGTTGGGAATACACATCTAAAGTTTCAATGCAATATATGATGTATTTGCTGAGATAATGACCTAAAGGTGCTTACATGCAAAACCTTAACCAAGGTATGACGCCAACGCCGACGCTTTGGTGAGTAGTATAGCTCTCCTTATTCTTCAAATAGTCGAGCTAAAATGGCACATTTTTCATATATATAATTGATAACTCCGTATATCCTCGGGTACGGGGATGGATGCACGGAAGTCGGTACACGTGGTGTTCCGTATACGTATTTGTGCACGGGGTCCGTACACGTTGGGTGTACCGGGTCCATACACGTTGGGTGTACTGGTCCGAACATACCGTATATTCAAGATGTACGGGACCTTTTCTTCCCGTATATTCAACCATTTTCCACAGTGAAACCTTCCATTTTTTAAAAGGTAGATTTGTTATTTTCTTTTAAAATATGTCATAAATTGATTTTAAAAACACACAGATAGAAACACTCATAAGTTGAACTAGTGGTTTCTGTTGTTGAAATGTGCTTGGGTGACAAGTAAGCCCATATTATGGTGTTCTAGGGCATATGCCATGTGCATGCATTATGCCATGTTTACGCCTTTACATGCATATAAGTTGCCAGAGACCGGTTAATGCTACATACGCATGCTCTGACAACAGTTTTACGGACCAAATCTGTACTTCAAGTGGTTTGAAAGAACTTTCCTGCAAAATGCAGTACTATAACGCCCAGTGCAATTAATTAAAGACGGTGCATCAACCAATGCAACCAAGATAAGCGTCCCTTGTCAGCTTGCAACTAACGGCGGCTTTACATCGACCATCAATGTCTGTTTTCAATCCGTCGCCAACACCATCACCAGCGTCGCCGGCCGTGATCATCCACTGTTCGGCAGGCTTGATTCCACAAGGTATCGTTAATGTGCTAATTGTACCTACGCCAACACAAAAATCGATGACAAGCAACAGACTTGGACGATCAAAGATACTTATAAGATCTGAAGTACAGCAGGAACTCGAAGAGAAGGAAAAACAAAAGCACAAACTAACAGAAGCAGAAAAGTCAACAACATAGAATTGAAAGACGTGTGCAAAAGGAAAACGAAAGGTCGAAAAAAAGCTGAAATTGAAAAAATTAAGTAAGTGAGAAAGTGAAAAATGAAAAAGAAAGGGTTAAATATGTGAGAACATTTAGCAAAATGAAGAGAAGACAAAAAACAAATATTCCAAAAATGTATTGAATCTTGAAATTTAATCATCTCTCACAAATTGCACTATTCCACCCTGTTGCATCAGGTAAACTATGAAGAAGATGATCATACGTAACGTGTAGATCGTAGGGATGTGCCATTATGGTAAAAAAAGAACTGGACTTTAGGGGGCATATCTGGTTGCGCTGGAGCCGACTAATGCACAAGACATCAGGGCAGTTGCTGTTTTTAACTTGTACAAACCTATGTTTTTGCTGATTCCTGCACATGTATTTAAATGGAAAGTTATTTGAATGAACTCATTGTTAAAGTATGATCGGCTCCTTGCTTCATATACTTATTGCAGAATTTAATAAGATGTTGACATTGTGTTACATCCTAATTTGAGAATTGCACAATTATGTTTGGTAAAAAAAACATTATGCTACTATACCTGGCAAAAACATCATAAATTTAGATTCTATGACCTAAACAGGAACGGCACTACATGTATATTGCAGCATTATAAAGTCCGGGCGGTATTCATAACACTTCTTTAGTCATTTCCTAACTTAAGTCAATTTTTTAAAATTTTCTTGTCAATTTAAAAGAAATATATAAGTGTTTTGAACATTTAAGCATTTTTTTTCAATTAGGTCAATAAAAATAATGTGTTTTGGAAATTCTTTTCTTATTATATCATATGACTAAAGAGATACTGAAATTAGCAAAGTGCCTAAAGTAAGGAAATGACATAAAAGTTTAATGAATACCGCCGCAGGAAATCACTTCAGACGATTCACATGTGAAGTTTTTCCATCAAGTGCTTGAAAGACTTGAACTAGGCTATGACTATATATCTAATCTTTAAACTGCATTTGATTTCAAACCCTCAAACACGAGTCTTAAGATGTTCTTTAAGGTTGGATCTTTTGAGGGTTTTCCCACATATAACATACTTGAATGACTTGCTATTCATCTCTGTTCGCCTGGCTGTGCAAAGTCTGCATTTGTTGCAAATGTTTTATGGCAGGTTTATACTATATAAATATATTATTTTTGTTCCCACACTTAATTTATAACAAGTTACAATGAATGACCAACATACATAGTTTTATCATAATCAGTTTGATTTTCACCATTACCCTCCAAGGGAAATATTTGTTAGTGTTAGAATATTGTATTTATTTTTGCCCGAAAAATTGCAAAAACATCTCTGGGTAAGCTACTTGACTTTCACACTACTTTCCATACATGTAATAGGAATAGGATGTTCGTACGTTACTAGTCTTCAAAGAAAAAGATAACTAGTTTAATTAACGCACCAGTCAATTGTAACCACGCCCCCCCCCCAGGTCCGTGGGTATACCGGGGATAGCCGGGGAAATGGGCCATGTTTTACCTTTCAGGTGGCTCTGCAATGCCGGCTGAGTGCGGTGGTTTTGTCTTCCCGCCAAAAATAGCGGTAAATGGGTCTTACCTAAGGTCCCTGGGGTGCACGGTATTTGGCAGAGATTTTACCAGCAGTTCGTCCCCGCAAGGCAGGGATTTTACCCAGGCTTGACTGGACCGAAAGTCAGAGACCCTGCTTTTACCCGGACGTTTGGGGGAGGGGGGGGGGCGTGGTTACAATTAACTGGTGCATTTTCACCAAATCAAAAATCGTCAAAGACTCTGAAGCAGCCCTTTTTTATGGACCACTGTATGGGAACAGACACCGGATATAGCTCAAAAAGTGATAAATCGATAAGCGTTTGATTTTGACACATGGTATTTTTTTTATTTATTTTTTTATTTTACGGTAATATATATTAAAATCGAAGATTTTCGAATAATTTGATCCTGTGCATTAATGGAAATGTGTCTCCTCTTTTGTATTATAGCACAATTCTCGCCGAAAGTTTCATGATCGCTCACAAATGTTCAATAATGTGGTACGATTTCAAACATTAAACAACAAATAGAAAATAAGAATAAAGACTGATTCGAGTGATTCATTGTAATTACATCATCTAGTTTTGTGTAAGATATCTGAATACGATATGTTTTGTTGTTACGGATATATTCATACTCTTTGATGCCCTGGCAGTGTACTGGGGATAGATTAAGCAAATAAATAACTGCACAGGGGATAGCTATTAAGTGGACTGAGGATAATAACGATGTATTTAGAATAACGAGACTGTGATAATGATTACAAATTTTTATCTCTACGCAAGTTCGATGTTATCCATATCGAGGGTCACATTTTACATGCTATCCCCATTACACATTTCTCAACTTTACTGTGAACATTTTTAAGGGCATATCTTTAACAGTTAAATAGTAACTGTCAATTCGTACAATAAAAATAGTTTAGATTAAGCTGGTAAAATCATTCGATTTAGATTATTTTATTTCTTCAATATATTTCCTAAAAATAACAAAACTTGTCGATTTTTTTGGGTTTGAGGTGATCATCTCAGATTTGAAGAAACCTTTTTCATGGTCTGCTAAATCGTAAGCATTATAAAGTACACCATAAGCCAAATTTAGCATTCAGCTAATAGTTAAAGTACTTGTTTCATTTGTGGATGCGATAGATAAGCGTTAACACAGCAAGATCTTACCTCTTGTAAAGAAAAACAACTGCATATTTGTCTGTTTACTTATCACTTTTTGCGCTATATCCGGTGTCCGTTACCCAACATTCATTTCCATTGTTAAAACACTTAGTGTACGGATCCTTACCATGTGCAGCTTTCACAAGCCATAATACTATGACCGTCAACATCAGACTTTGCATTCTTATGGAATGATTTCGATTTCTCTCCATTCTAGGCTACATTGTGTGTTTTATATATAAACTTTACTTCCTGTTTTATCTAATTTTACGAAGTAGTCGCTCACAATCCTTTATACTTCCGAATAAATCAAACCTTATAATAAGCACAAGCTGGCGACCAATAGTATCGACCGAAAATTATCGTCCCTTGATATTTTTCAGATACGTGTGATTTACAAAGCCAGCGACTAATAGGAAAGGCTACATACCACTAATTCACGTTAACATACTCATTAATATCACCCGCTTTTTAATGCTTTTCTTGAACACTTTCAATGCTTCAAAATTGGGCAAAGTATATTTATTACTTGCAATAATTTAAGCTGAAAGTGGTGGAACCATGGTCTGGTGGTAACACACTTGACTATCAATCCAGGTGTCGCAGGTTCGATTCCCCGCCGCACCACTAAAAAGTACTAATCTTCTTCCAGGAGGGACGTTAAACGGGGTCCCATGTGACAGTGCTAACCACATGTGCATGTTAAAGAACCAGGGTACCTCTAACCAGGGTAACATTATGTCTGTGCACTATGCTCCAAAAGCCTAAAATGACTACTATGGTAACAATCTTAACGGAGCACTCGCCGAATGGGCAAGGCCCAAGTACGAGTATAAATAAGCTTACATACACACATACTGAAACCTTTGCTGTAGTGCCTCTTATACACAATCGTATGTTAAAGCATGCAGGTCCAAGGTTCAATCCCAGTCAGAAAACTTTCTTGTGGATACAGTATTGTATCTTTATCATTTTCAGAGCTTTCATCATAGGCTATTTCAGAGCTTTCATCATAGGCCATTTCAGAGCTTTCATCATAGGCTATTTATGCTATAACTTGTACACAAGGGCTAATTAAATGAACAACAAAATAAGTTACTCTTGTCACTGTTTTGTTGGACATTTAACGACTAAAAGAGATATTTTCTGTGATTTTTAACTATCAAAAAATGAAAAGAAAACCATGTTCATCGCAACATGTTCTTGTGACCCCGCACTGAGAGTCGTATTTTCCAAATCTTAAAGAAACTGAACTCTATATACCTACTTGAATAGGTGTGGGTTTATGAAGAAGTTTCTTAATGAAAAAGTTATTGACTGTGTTGAGCATGCACCCTATATAAAACTTCAAATGCATAAAGTGATTACTTCATGATTAAGTAAAAGTCTTAACACATCGGAAAGGCTATAATTAAGCAGATTGGTACAAGCACATTGACAAACAATTATTATGAAGAGTTAAAACAGAATAAGTAACTGACTGATTATTTGACAAAGATCGAACGCAAACAAAAAGTTTAACTTATATGAATAGATTGAAGAAAATAATTCATGACAATATCTACATTTATTTTCAGATGAAAATTTCACAAAACAGGAATTGTATTAACTTTCTTATTATATAAGATTTATAGAATCGATAATATAGATTCTTATTTTGTTTAACACTATATTGAGTGGTGGTAACACAATACACTAGAATGAATTGTTAAAACATCTTTATTTTGAAATAACTAATAGCATGAGGTCAAACAAAAATGTAAATACGTATGTTGTTGGGAGAACCTGTGAAAGCTACTGGCCATGATCAATACTGCTTGATCTGGGTTTTTTTTTAAATCAATTCATTTTTTTCCTTATTCATATCAAGTAGCAAGATTCCCATAAGTTGTCAGCTGTCCCTGTCCCTGTATAGGCCGGCGCCCTTTCCCGTCATTGGTGGCAGACCTGCACTCACTTGGGCAGAATTCTTTTCTATGATCGTTCTCCCCAACCTCTTATTTGCTTTTAAAATATGACGGAGTTTACAGCCATCTTCAATAAATGTTTAAATGTGTATAATTTTTCTAAATTCATTTATGTCTTGGAGGTATGAATGTCATAAAGGTGATAAGGTGAACATACCTGTAAAACCATAATCAACTCGAAAGAATGCTAAACTGCAATTATTTATGTAAAGGAAAGGAACTTCAGTTTAAAAGACATGTTTTAAACACTTAAAAGGCTCATCACATTTTTAAGCCAAAACTGTAGATTAGTAATCCTTAATGTTTAAGTCAAAGTATTAAGAGAGTAGAAGCACTGTTAAATAATAAACTATAAGTTTTGTACATGTAATATAAATCAACATAATTAAGAACATGCTATGTTTTAGAAAGGTCAAGTTACATTCTAGCGTTATGTTTATGTTTGCATTAATCAGCCAATCACATGGCGCTACTTTATAAAATCTAAGATTTCAAATGTCTAAAGACAGTTAATTTTTCACGAAGAAAGTACTTACCGTAAAAGAAGGTTTTTTTTCTATTTCTCATTCACAACTTTGTATGAATATGATCAAACATTTAAAAAGCTTTTTCTTGTATTCTAATTTTTAACATATCCGTAGAATAGCAATATCAATAGCCTTTTGGTCTCAGAAAATTCAAACACTGTCCATTGATAGAAGTAAAAAAAATAGTTTGAAACATTAGTTGGGTTATGTTGGTTAGTGAGAGTATCCATGCATGTTCCATGCAATTCTCAAAACTGCATTTTACCTCAATTTACCTGAAAGGCCAATAGGAAAGTAATTTGAGCTGAAACTATAAAATTTGATCAACAGTCACTGCAAAACAGTACAGAAATAAAAACATTTAACACAAATTTGCTGCATACATGTTATACATATAGCTTAACTTATAATAATATGGTTCAAGCAAAACACTCCAGGTTTTGTTCACAAATTCAACAAATCATTAAGTTTTTATTCCGTATCCTTACATATATAAAACATATTCTTATTCAGAAAGGTATTGTAATTTTGTCTTAATATGTGGCTTATAGCTAGTTTTTAATATGGTATATATGCACTGTGTTGTTTGTAAAGTTTAGTGCTGTTGTTCCATGCTTCTTGTTTGTGATTATTTGTGTTCTACGTTTTTGGCGTTTACCCCTGCCACCAAAAGGGGTTTATATTTAAACTCTTGGCAACTGAGTTTGTTTCTTCCGTTTTTCATTTCAATATTTATAAACTGAAAAATTATCTCCAGTTGGTCACATTAATCAAGAATTTACTGTATGGCAACTGAGCTTGTTTCTGTAGTTTTTCATATAAATATTTTTAAAATGAAAACTTGTCTCCAGTCAGTTAAATTACCAAATTTGGTGTGTGATAAGTATCTTTACCTCTTTAGTGAAGCGCTAAAATATTCCATGTTATATCTATTTCCAGTGCCAGAATCAGTAAAAGATGAAACAGAGGCTTTGGAGCACTTCACACGAGAGTTCAGAGAAAGGTAGGTCTATACCTAATATTAATTGAAGATTAATTGCTTTATTTTATATTCGAAATATATAATTATTCTTGTGAAATGATTACTTTCCCTTTCTCTTCATATTTGCCGCTGGAAAGTGTTAAGGGTCACTGATTTGGCTGCTCCTTTGGGGTTTGGAGTTTGGGAAATATAAACTATATTTCGCGGTTCTTCATTTGAACTTATTGCGTCAAGTTGCAATTTTGTGATTGAAAATTGAAAAGTAAACAATAACAACCTTAATTTTATGGACTATCATTAATTGCATGTGGAAGCAGAGGCTTCAATGAAAAACTATCGCAAAAATAGTAATTGTTAGTTTTGTTTGGTTTTGTGAAAATAATTCCTTTCTTGTCCTTTCTCAGATATGGAGAATGTCACCCTGTGTTCTACGTAGGGTCATTAGATAACACAATCAAAGATGCCCTGCTGTGCAAAGCTACAGAGGTAACAACTGTTACACTTATTTATAAGGTGTAAACCGTTAAGGATTGAAAATCTAACCATAATCAATTATCGTCAATAGGTGGAGAGGTCATTACGATCAATCATCAATGTCATAATCGAGAATAAATTATGTAGAACATATGGAATAGCTCATACAAGTACAAACTTAGATGTTACTGACAGATGTACATGCATGGACGTTTGGAAAAGCTTCTTTAATAAAGGACCAGCAACATCTTAGGGTTAATGGTCAAGATTTCCACGTGACAATGGTCGTAAGGAACTGTTTATTGCACTTGCATGATTAAGCAAGATTAATCTTTGACTATGAAAAATACTGAAATGACTGATGTATCTTTTTCAGCGGAAATTACTAGCCATCTACCTTCACCACGATAACAGTATCCTGGCCAATGTGTTTTGCTCACAAATCTTGTGTAGTGAGGGAATAGTTAACTTTATGACCACCAATTTCATTACCTGGGCATGGGATATGACCCTGGAAACTAATGCTTCAAGGTAATGCCATTCAATATCTCAGGGTTCACAAAGACTTGAAAAGTATTTGGATTTTAGGCTGCTGGATGAAAAGTCCTTGAATTTGCAAAAAAACTCCTTAACACTACTTGAATTTTTATTTTTGCCTTGAAAACTGCTTGAAAAGTGCTTGTTTATTCAGAAATAATCCTTAAATTTTCTTGTCCTGCTCCAAATGAAGTGTCTGTAGTAAAAGTTCCATCTTTACAAAAAGAGTTTGATCTTTGTCAACCCTTCGCTTGAGGCTTTTTTATCCCCCGCCGAATCGAAGATTTTGGGAGGGGGATATTGTTTTGGCGTTGTCCGTCCGTCATTCCTTCCGTCCGTCCGGTACCATATCTTGTTAGGTATTGATCAGAAAATGTTCAAACTTGGTCAGAATGTTCTCCCTGATCATATCTCGACCTATTTTATAAGTGGGTCACATGGGGTCAAAAACTAGGTCACTAGGTCAAATCTTAGAAAAATATTTTGAACATACTAGAGGCATTATACATGGTCAAATATTCATGAAACTTTATCAGAATGTTTTCCTTGTTGAACTCTTGGTCGTAAGTAAAACTGGGTCACATATGATCGAAAATTAGGTCACTAGGTCAAATCTTAGACAAATCTTGTCCAGAACCATATCATGGTAATGATTGGTCTAGTTATGTTCAAAATTAGTCATGATGTACCCCTTGAAGAAATATGGACCACTTAAAAAAGTGGGTCACAAGGGGTCAAAAATTAGGTCACTAAGTCAAAACTTAGAAAAATCTTTGAAACACATTAGAGGCAATATGTATGGTCTTATATTCATTAAACTTGATCAGAATGTTTTCCTTGATGAACTCTTCGACATATTTTAAACTGGTTCACATGTGATAAGAAATTAGGTCACTAGGTCAAATCTTTCAAAAATCTTGTCCGAAACTATTTTATGGTGGTGATTGGTCTGATGAAGTTCGAACATGGTCAGAATGTTCACGTGGGTTAAATTTTGACTGCAATATCATAGGGGGTCATATGGGTCTAAAACTAGGTCACTAGGTCATATCTTACAGAAATCTTGGGAACACTCTAGAGGCAATACATCTGCTCTAATTTCCATGAAACTTAATCAAAATGCCTCAATGAAATCTTGGAATAGTTTGAAACTAGTAGGTCATGTGGGGTCAAAAATGAGGTCTATATGTTTTGCAATATATCTGGACCAATCTTCATGAAACTTGATCAGAATGTTTGCCTTGATGATATCTTAGATTAGTTTGGAACTGGGTAACATGGGTAACATGGAGTCATAAACTAGGTTTCTTGGTCAATTCTAAATGTTACATTATATACAATATTTTTTTTTTATTTCAAGCAGATCTATGCAATCAAATTCAAACTCATATATATATTTCATCAACAATTGATTTCCATTCCTTGACTTAGCCCAAGCGGGGGATATCAATTCAACGAATTTGCTTGTTGCAACTCTTTATTGGCTGGTTGACCTCGAACATAAACACAAAAATATGTGTAAACATTGCATACCGGGTATTAGTTTTTATTGACATCAGTTAATGGGCAAGTCTGCCCTGAAATCTGGTGCAAATTTGGAAAAAGGCAAGCTGAATCCCCCTACCAGTATCACCAGTTATATCGTGAAAATTGAATAAAGGTCCTTGAAATCTCCTTGAAAACTCCTTGATTTTTTGCCAGTCTGGCTGTTTGAACTCTGTATCAACACTGTAACATTACATGTATATGTATCTAAATAACTAAATAATTTACTGCAAAATTCTTATAATTTTAATTGTATTGTTAAATTATCTTAATTATTGCGATGTGTCAGACTACTGTTGTTATGGCATTAGGATTTGGTAGGCTTGAATTTTCAAAAGAGGATATTGTATTGAATAAAAAAAGTCCGGAAAAAGTGCTCATTCTACTACTTATCAGTAAATCTACCTATGAACAGCAATTTTACTGATCACTCAATCAGGAATTTTACTGATTCACGTTTTATTCGCAAAGTCTTTAAGATAGCAACAAATTTGGTATGAACCCTCAGATATGTTTTATGGTTATATATAGTAATGATATAAACATTTCAATAAGTGATCTGTAAATTAACTAATTAACAATAAACAGCACTTTCCTGGACCTGCATTGTCAGCTATGGTACATCATGCCATTACATACCGTGGGAAAACTGACTGAATATGCATGAGGCAGAGGAGACAACTCTTCTTCCAATGAAATCGCATGTTTACAATTAAATACTCTTCAATAACCCTGTATTGTCATTTGTCTCTACAGGCCTTAGTCTAAGTAGCAGTTTTAAAATTTGCATTGACAAAGCGGACCTAGTTCATATCATGCTCTGCCAGAATGCTTTTTCAATGGGAAAACATAAGTATGACTGTATGTGCTTATTTCTGCATTGGTACCTTGCTGAACCAATCAAACTGCCTCATTTTGAGATTTTCCCTCAACCCAAATGCGCAAGGTACACAATGAAGCATAGCGCAGTTGTGTATAAGTTTTTTGAAGTTGTTGGACCTGTTGATTACGTAATTGTTTGTCAACTCTTGAAAAATGCAATCAATTAAACTGTTTTGAATATTCATTTCAAGGTATTTAGCTTTTTTGCAATGCAATTAACACATGTTGCATTGGATTTCTTTCACAGGTTAATCACTATGGCAACCCGTCATTTCGGCAGTGTTGCAGCCAATCAGATACGGTCTTACAAACCAGACAATCTCCCAGTACTGCTCATCATATCTCGTGCTAGGGCTACAAATGAAGTTGTGGATGTTATCAGAGGTTTGTGGGAAGGTTATATAGCCTTTAGGCAAAACTTTATTGCGGCATTGACAATATGCTGTGAATAACCCATATCTCTGGCTTCGATAATTTTTTTTAGATAAGCTTTTATAAATCGAAAAAAACACATAAATTAGATAAGCTTTTATAAATCGAAAAAAACACATGAAGGTCGATGCACTTATTATTTCTATGCTTTTAAAAATACATTAAATGCAACAAAATTTTAGTCCCTTTTTATATGGTTGTGCACAGGAGATGTTACTGTAGATGAGCTGATGTCTAAACTCCTTAGTTGCCATGATGGTTTCACTCAGCAGCAACAGAAAGACATCGTTGAGGAGGTATGGGAATAATTATATCTGTCATGTGTTTCTGGTTCGGATAGAAAAATCCGACCCGAGGGCCCTGCGTTGCCAGGGAATGAAGCTTAGTTTTTACAATGTAATTTCTACTATTTCAATCTTAGTAAGATTATTAATAATGACCTGTAGATGTCACCTATTGAAGTTCAGGTCAAAGGTCAAGGTCATGATGTTGGAATTGCTATTAAATTAGGTCCAGTGACATTCTGTGCTGTCGACAGGTGACATGTCCAATTCTGGTCTCCAAAAAATGTAATAGATCACATGATAGTCTAATAGTGAGTTAATGCTAGTGACGTCATTTAAATATGTATACCAGATGAAATAAATTTATGACATCTAACATGATACTATGATTGTTGATTAATTGATTAATATGACTGTTCAGAGATCCCAATTGATACCGAATAATAGATAAAAAATTTTCGTTGGTTGTTTAGGCTGAACGAGATGCACGGGAAAGTATTCGAACACAGCAGGATGTAGCGTACCAGGAGTCATTGGAGGTTGACAGGAAAAAGGTACGCTTAAGTGTGACATTGAACATTCCTGAAAGTTATCTGTCCTGGTACACAAAACTGTGGATTATTCTAAAATATACTTTGACCATGCTCCGTCTTGTTGTAATGCTGTCGTAAAACTGGTTGTCCATTATGTTTTTAGTTTTTATACAACCTCTTTATACTAGCATTTACATTAAGTTTGATGAAACTCTTGTTATTTGAAGCTTTGGTGAAAATTAAAGTTAACATTCTAAAATCTAGCAAGATCTAAGCAGGGGTTGACACTTTAACCATTTTTCCAAGGGATCCGGAAGGGACATCAACTTTTGAAATCGAGTGTCCCTTTCTGAAATCAGTAGTTTCTTCCACTTTTTACAATTTTACAACTCGAAGGTCGTATCATTAATTTGTCAAAGTTGGTAAGAATTGATATAATTGGGCAACTTTTTAGGGCGGTTCTGACACATAAGCAAGATAATTCCACATATTTTATGGATAAAAAATCTCAACTTCATACTGCAATGTCATCCTTCAGGGATGCCAATTTTCATCTTTTCAGCTGATTTCCTCTTTTTTGGTCACATTTATTACATGTTAAATGAAAAAAGTGTGATGAGTATACTCTGTTACAAATATGTGTTGGCATCCCTGATCCTTCTTTCTAAAACATTCAATATTTGTGGTGCCAAGGAAAGAGAAGAGAGTTAACTTCAATTTCTTGTTTTTTTAACAATTACTCAAGTATATTTTTTGCTCTTGAATTAAATTTCTTTGAGATATTGACAAAATAACTTTATCAACAAATTACGTGAGAAAAAAACATTTTTAAAAAGTATAAGACATGCAAGATTTAAAATCATACCATGCTTTTATATAGTAAATTGAGTTGAGATTGAGAATGAGATTTGACTTGAGTATTTTTGTGAGGCCTTGACATACTGCAGCAAGAACTGATCATAGAAGCTAACAAGCCTTGATCTTTCTCTTCTTATCTGATGTTTATTTCTTTGCTTTCCCCCCACAGTGCGAGGCCAAGGAGACTGAAGAGCGTGGACTTGCGGAGATACAGCAGCGCAAACTAAACATAGAAGCTAACAAACCTTGAATTTCTCTTCGTATCTGATGTTGATTTCTTTGCTTTTCCCTTCAGCGCGAGGCCAAGGAGGCTGAAGAGCGTGAACTTGCGGAGATACAGCAGCGAGAACTGATGAGACAGGCTGAGGAGGAGAGTAAGCGTATGGAGGAAGAGGCACTCAAACAGGTAAGTTCAGTCTGTTGCTGGGCTTTCATGAGGATTGGCGCTAGGACAGGTTGGTAAGAAAGAGGCTCTGAAACATGTTGCTTAAGAGTGTTCAAACTTGTATGAATGAGGGAAGTACTGTCATAGCTTTGGTAAACTTGTATGAATGAGGGAAGTACTGTCATAGCCTTGGTGTCAGTGTGGGTCATGCAAAAAAATAAAATAACCAAGCCTTTAATGGCTTTTATAATTGTTAAGTTATACCCCTTTTTTATAAAAAAAGAACAACATTGGCTTTGACTTCACAACACTCTTGTTAATAAAAAGATTTACTCCTGCATCTGTTTATAGCTGGAAACAGAGATAGAGTCAATAAAGAATGGCAATGACAGAGCGTCGATGCTTTCATGCTCCTTGCTTATCTTTTGCAAAATTAATATGTTCCTTTTCCTTTAAACTATAATAACATTTCAATAACATTTAACATGATGGCTATAATAATTGGACAAAAACGTTCCTCGGTATTAGTCATTAACAGGGGTTTTAAAGAGCTTTTAAACTGAAGACTATTGTACTGTGAAAAAGACTGCTGTTTTGATTGGACATTTGCAACATCAATATTAAAGTGATACTCATATTTGAAATCAATACATACACATATATTACAAACATAAATTTTGAGTTATTAACCTTTAACTACTTACTAAATAATGCATTTAAAAAATTATTAGTTATTATGAACAAGATTGTAACCGTGTTATTAATAGCTGAAAGCGCACAAATATAAAATGACTGGTGGGTCCTGAAAGCTTTACAGTGATCAATTATCATCTCATAAGGTAGAAAAAGGTGATTTCTGCACCTTTCTTTAAAATTAAACACGGTATCCCTCGTAAGAACCATTGTTTCCATATTTGTTCATCATTTTTGGTAAATTAAAGCAATTTCATTAATCATGGTACATCTTATTTAGGCGTTTGAGTGCATCTTTAAGAAGTACTTTGAAATGAAAATAATTGACTTTGGAAACAACTTTATAAGGGGTCTAAGCCCTTCTACCCTTCTTCAGGTGTGAATCCCTCATACCTAAACAGACCCCCGCTATATTTTTCAGGATTGACATTTATCAGCTGTAAGAACCTCTGGCCCCAATCTCATTATCTACTCATTTTACCACATAAAAGCAATCTAAAATCTTGCCAATTTTTATACTGTTTTAAAACGTATTTTCTCATAGAATTTGTTGATAAAAAGATTTTGTCAATATTTCTAAGAAACTTAATTCCAGAGCAAAAAATAGACTTGAGTATTTGTTGGCTGTAGACTATTATTCCCTTGGAATCTTGACCAAAGGCCTTAATCAACATAATCTTTAATAGAATGCCTTTTCAAAGGTGTAAAATCATATGTTACTTTTAATAACTGTTGATGCTATGTGGAAAAATGAGTTGAGACTGCGATTGAGATTTGACTTAAGTATTTTTGTGAAATCAGGGCCTGGTTACAGCTGTGAACTTCAAAGCTACAAACTGTCATTACCACGCTTATACATGTTTTAAGGATAATGCGTTTTTTATTTTATATATATAAATATAGTTACATATATTTTCTATTTGTCAGGCAATAGAAGAATCTTTGGCACGAGAAATTCCTGATGAACCCCCAGAGGGCTGTAAAGAGGTCACGTGCATGCTGAGAATACGTGCACCTGAGCAAGAAATGTTGATGCGCAAGTTCTATGGCAAAAACAAGCTACAAGTCGTCATAAACTACATCACATCGAAAGGTTTCCATCTATCAGAGTATAAGCTGTTGACAACATTTCCACGTAGAGATGTAAGTAAAGTACCTTTTATTTCTATTAATGGAAAGATATCAACACATTACAAGAGGATTTAATTATACTGGAGTAAAAATTACATCATTGTACATAATTGTCAGGGATGCGATTTGTCCGCGGATTCGCGGAATTCCGCGGATCATATTGCCCCAGGACCCCCCCCCCCCCCTTTTTTTTTAACTTAAATATTTTTTTATTTTTTTTAATTGATTTAAAAAGTTACTAGAGTGCTTTTGGTTGTTGAGTTGATATATCAGTTTTCTTCAAATTTTAAGTCAGAAGAACCCTCGAAAGAGCTTCTAAAAAGCCAGTTTTTCTTCTTCGGCAGTGTGCTTTTGACCCCAATAGTGCCCCAAGAACCCATGACCGAAATGGTTTCAGCCCTCCAGCTGCCAGGTCAATCACATCCCTGAATTATGTTCAGCACTTCTCAAGCAAATAGTAACATTCAATTTAATAGGATAATAGTTTTTATATATTTTTTTTTTTGGTCTAAATGCATTTCATTGTAATGTTTCGAAGTATGAAATAGTCTACTTATAGCTACAGGTAGATAATTTTTAGGGGCTACGTATATATGAGCTGCTTATGTCTCGTCCCATACTGCCACAAATTCTTGTCGCATAGAGCTCCACTACTCAAGTATTGCACTTACACTTATGAAACTTTATAGGAATGTTGGACAGCATATGTAACTTCATAGGAATATTGGTCAGAATGGAATATTGTGCATCCATCATTATTATGACATTTCACTCCGACTAACAAGAGTTATGGTCCTTTAATCAGTAGCAAATAGTCAAATAGGAAATTGTCACTTTAGCTCCAAATGTACTACACTTACACTTAATTTTTCATAGGAATATTGGTCAGCATGAATCTGTTGTGCATCTGTCATTTTTTTCACATTTCGTTTTGTCCCAAAAAGAGTTATGGCCCTTGACTTAGTAAATAGTGGACTGAAAGATATTTTGTCCCATGTACAACCTAAAGTATTCCACCTTCAATCACAAAAGTCAAAGGAATGTTGGTCAATATAGGTTGCTGTGCATCTGTCATTTTTTTCACATTTAGTTTTGTCCAAAAAGAGTTATGGCCCTGGACTTAGTTAACAGTCATCTGAAAGATGTTGTGTCTCATGTTATTCCACCTACACTCATGAAATGTCAAAGGAATGTTTGTCAGCGTAGGCCATTCCTTTCACATTTCACATCTTGGCGTTTAACCATTTCTGTGTCCAAGCAGGACCATGTGGTAAACCATCTCAATCCTGATAGCTTTAGTTTTTTTTATATGTAATTCACCAAACCATTGAACTAAAATTCCAAAGATTGAGTACCGGTATGTCGCCTGCTTGTGCCCTCTTCTTAAAATGAAAAAATATTTTCTATCACAGAAGTAATGAATACTCCCTGACACCACCTAAAAATTAAGAACTATATTTGTTCCTGAACACATGTCCTTGCTATTTCTTTCAGTTATCAAGTGAAGATATCACAAGAACTTTAGAAGACCTGAGATTGTGTCCACAAGAGACTTTGATCTTGGAAGAGAGAACATAAAAATTGTAGAATTAGTTAGTGTTTGTGTCACTGAGTATCATTGTAAATCATTAGGTGTGTTTAGAGGTCTGCTAATGTTTACCATTGCTCAGTATGGTGCCCCGGTGGTACCAATATTCCCTTAAGTCTGGCTTCAATGCTGTAGATTGTTAAAACTTTGTTAGGGTTTTATTTTCTGGTGCTACCAATAATCCGATAAGTCATGGCTTCAAAGCTGTAGATTGTTAAAACTTTGTGAGGGTTTTATTTTTCCGGTTGTACTACCGATAATATTCCAGTGAGTCGTGGCTTCAGTGCTGTATATTTTTTTGTGAGGGTTTAATTTTTCCGGGGGTACCAATACGACAAGTCATGGCCTAAGTGCTGTAGATCGTGTTAACTTTTGTGAGCGTTTAAAGCTGCACTCTCACAGTTTGAACATTTTGACAATTTTTTTTTATTTTTTGTCTAGGAACGAGCCAATTTTTGTGAAAATCCATGGAATCCAGCTTCTTAAGACTGCTGACAAAAATTAAGATCACAGATTTTTATATTTAAGTTAAGAAACTGATGTTTTATGCATTTTTCTTAAACCGTTAGTAACGGTTAATTTTAACTTAATTTTTTATCAGAAATATAAGAATCTGTGATCTGATCTTTTGTCAGCAATGTTTTATCAATATTTGCAAATATTAACGCAAAAAATTGCTCTTTCCAAGACAAAAATAAAAAAGTTGTAAAAATGATAAAACTGTGAGAGTGCAGCTTTAAGTTTTCAATGAAGTTCATGAATAAAAATCTAGCAAATATTCATTTATTGATGATTGCCCATGACTAATGTCATCAAGAATTTTAAATGTTACAATGGAAACGGCAGGGACAAGCCTTGATTAAAAGAACGAGGCAAATTAAAAAGATCTACGGTTTTATAATGTGGTGAATTAGATTATCCCTTATAACCCATGGTAAGTAATGGCAGAACTCTGAACACATCAATTAAATGTGATTGTGTCGTAAAAATGATTAAGTATACAGCATAGACTGTCTAAACAATCACAATGTCATTGAGGGAGAGATAATGTGTTACATTACACTCATTGGTGAAAATTTATGGACGATCGTGGCTATTTACATGCTCGTACATTACATTGTTTTGTTAAGCTCTGATATTAATTCTATGTTTAAAAAGTGATAATGTCGAGTATGGAAAATAGAATGTCAGTTCTCTTTCATGTTGAATTAAAATAATGTAGATTGTTTTCATTTTGTTTGGTCCTTTTTTACGAATTAAGTTCAGTTTAAAGATACATTCTCACAGATTGGCCATTTTGACATTTTTTTATTTTTTTTCTTGAAATGAGCAACATTTGGCGTAAATGTCTAAATAACCAGTAATACAAGATTGCTGACAAAAGATCGGATCGTTTTTCATATTTACGTTCAGAAATTGATGTTTAATAGCTATAAGCGTTACTATCGCTTTAAGAAGAATCATTTTTTGGCACTGTTTTCTAAACAATTGAGATCTGTTCTATTGTGAGTTATCTTATATGACTGAATTAAAAACATTGATACAAAAATTAGAGACAAAAATTAAAAAAAAATGTCAAAACTGTCAATCTGCTAGAGTGCAGCTTTAAAATCAAATGTCCCAAAGCCATTGTTTTATGTTGGCAAATTTCTGAAAAATGACCTTTTAACTTAATTTGAATTTGTGGCCTTAAATGATTTGTAAAAATCATGATTATTAAACACACCATTCACAAAATTCAACCAATGTACAATTGTTTAAATGATGTTTTCTTTTCTGTAAATCTATGGCCAGTTAAAATCGACAAATTCATTTCTGTTTGTTTTGAATCTTCAACTCCGACATAGAAAAGATATATTCACATTTCTTTCAATTTTCTGAAAGAAATCATCAGGGTTGAACAAATACCTTGATTATTCACATGGAAAGCAAACTAACTACTTTCCCATGTTCTTGTACATAAAAATCAGTGATGATCTTTATTATGTGAAATTTGTAATATTTCAATGCAATTATTATGAAATGAAATAGTCTCGTTTTTTCATAAACAAATAGTTCAAATGTTAAGACCACTTAAATCCACAATAGCATTAGATTAGCTAGTTATTGGGCAGTTTGTTCAAAATTTTGTTAAAGTTAACAACATGATTTATGACATCGTTGTTAACTTGTTAAATGTAAAATATTTCATGGTGTGCTCATATTTTTAAATAAAACTTGTACTGCTAAAACAGTTATCTTCAGTATTGCGAATCAGAAGTTTATCCATGAGAATCACGGAGCTTCGAAAGGTTTGAAAGTTAACGACGATGATGTTAACAAAGTTGTGAACAGTCAGCCCATTGAGTGATAACGGATAATTTATTTTGTTGTATTTTTTGTTGTGTTACCTTGTTATCCAATATTGGATTTGTTAGTTATTAACAGTGCCCTGTAAATAGAACCCGTAAGCGATGGAAACCCCCCGTTATGATAGCCAAGTTCCATGCATTTAACAATTGTCATGATGCTTTAACGGATTAAGACCGTACTTGATAATATCCTTTTTTGTTTAACAAAAATATACTGAATCTAACACCAGGCTTCACTTTTTGTTCAAGTTTATCAAATGACCATAAATCTCTCGATCAGTTTAAAAGTTATGAATATTTATAATATATCATGGTGGCTTCGGCATCATGTCAGGTCACTTTGACCTATTGGAACTCACTTTTAGATTCCCATTTGCCAGTATTTTGTAAAAGCTCTAAGTGAAGATTTTTTTTGCATTAATGCATGCAATTAGTGAAATACATTTACATGGTATTGCTGAAAACTTCCCTAGACTAATGGCTGATTTCTTTTCTCAATGATGCGCCGTATCTCAGGACTTGAATGCAAATACAGCTTATCTTTGTTTGATGATAAGTATGTGGCTGTTGTGTAGACAGACCTTACCACATAAAAACCTTTCTTAAAGCTGTACTCTCACAGTTGAACTTTTTTTTGTCCTGGAAAGAGCCAATTTTGTGCGTAAATGTCTGGAAACTAGTGATACAAGACTGCTAACAAAATATCATATCGCAGTGTTTCAGATTTACATTCGAAAATTGATGTTTTATTGCTAAAAGCATTACTGGTACTAAGGAAAGAAATGAAATTTACGGCAGCTTTCCAAAAATTGTGATCAGTTATCTTATATGAACGAATTGAAGGCATTGATGAGACAAAAACTAAAAAAACGTCAAAACTGTCAGTCTGTGAGAGTGCAGCTTTAAGCAATGACTTGATTTTCAAAAGTCCTTTGATTGAAAATGGAATAAGTTCACCAATAGAAAAAGAGCAGGAAAGGTAATACTAGGGTCTAGAAAGTCCATTAGGCTTATCAGTAAAGAAGCTGGCTATAATTGTACCTAGTCAAGAAAGAAAATAACGAAACTTGGTCTACTCTTTGAGATTTCACTTCTTAAAATGCTTAGTTTGAAGTCACTATATTGATGATGTTATTTCTTGATGAATATGTGATTTGTATGTGTGTTCATTCAATGCAGATCTTTTGTATGTCTCATTTCATTTACGAAAATGTAAACGCCATGAAATGTGTATTAATACTAGACCTTTTTATAATAAAATTGTTGAAGCACTTTGGTTTTTTTTTTATGAACCGGGCCCCAATTTTTTTGAAACAGCTTAAACCCCTTATAACAGGTTTAAGCTAAACACCATTTGTTGTGTTAAGGATTGCACACTATAATGATATTCTAAAGAGTTTTTGGACTTAAAAAGGAAATTGTCTTGATGATAATCACGATCAACTATTTTTTTTTAATTTAGTAAAAGCAAAACTAAGTAAGAAATTTTGCGGAATAAAATAAGCTACTAAAATAATAAGCTTGTTGTACTTCAGAATTTTTGGGAATTGAGGGCCTGAGGAAGTGTATTACGGACAATGGAGTCTGGATAAAAGATCAAGGTTGCAGTGACACTCACTGTGAAGTGCTGTTATTGCTCACGAGTTAAAGGGGCTAGACACCAGATGGTCTCAAAGTTGGCAAATACAGTAGTTTCTCAAAACAATCCTAGGATTGTCAATGCAAGCAAGTAGGAGGCCGGTAATACATCAAGTTACATGAATAAAATAATAAACATATCAGTCATGTTGCTGTCTATACATGGTAGACAACCCCGGTAAATTTCAAACAGGAAAAAGGCGCAAAAATCTGCGAAAGATGTAAGTGTCGTAAGCGTTGTGATACATCGGTAAGTAAGATTTAATGTTTTGTACAAGACGATGTAATTTTCATGTTAGTTTTTGACAATTTTCTTTTTCTTACAATTGTATCATCTGGTCCCTTTAAATTCATGATCGTCATATGCATAGCATATATAAGCAATATGTACAACAAGAGATTTTTGTTAAACATGCACACCGAGTGCTGCATTGTCAGAAAGATATGCGTATTTAGGGTTTAAAGAGATCAAATGAATTGACCATATTAGTCATATTTTGGTGGAGTACAATATTCTGTGAAGCCATTCTCAATCAGTCAGCTGTCAATGTTGTCCAAACAGCATTTGCCTTGACCTTTGACCAAACACTGAAATCTGGTCACAACAATCTACCAATGAAGTTTCATGGCTTTGGGTGAAAGCATTCTAAAAAAGTTCTTAAACTTGTTGTGGGACAGAGTTAACATTACACTGTTGACCATGTTCTTGACCTGAGCCCATAATCAACAGGGGTCAAGGGCAAACCTACATGTTGTACCACTGAAGTTCCATGGTCTTTGGACTAATGTGGTATTGTTCTCCAGCTATGCTTAAAAAATGTTCATAACATTGTTCACTGTGACCTTGACCATCTGACCCTTGAACAAATGGAGTAATTCACTGGTTAAAGGCAACCAAATATTCCTATATCAAACTGTTCACAAGTTTTTGTGGCTGGTCCAAACAAGATGTAGTCGAAATGCCTGACAAACCTCAGTTACCAACATGCCTGTTTAAGGAGGCCTTAGAATATTGAATTATTGCTGATGCAACAAGAGAATGGTTATATAGTATCATGGCAAAGTATTTGGTTGACCATCATAGTCAATTACCCATTTGTTTGTTATGTCTCCCTTATAAATGGGGAGACATTGCTTTTATCGATTTGTCTGTCCGCCACATACCGTGTCCACTCCATATCTCTTAAACCACAAAGGTTTTTGAAATAGCTCAGTCTCTAAAAATGAGATGCGCCGAGCACATGTTAAAACCACCTCTGCTCAAGATCAAGGTCACACTTAGAGGTCAAAGGTTAATTTTTAAATGACTTCATTTAGTGCCCGCTTCATATCTCTTGAGCCTATTGGTGGATTTGAAATAACTTGCCACAAATGTTCACCATATTGAGATGATGTGCAGAGGGAAACACATCAGGTTTTTGATTACTAAAATAACCGTTAAGTGTCTAATTGAATTTGGTGTTGACAGAGACAGATTACGGCCTCCATTATTTGAATTAACATAATTGCATTGTAAAATGGAAAGGAAACTTAGCACATGTATTTATGTTGTCAATCATTAGCAGATCTATATATTTAAATTGAGAAACTTAGCCTAAAGTCAAGGTCACCTCCATTACCATAATGAAAATACTGACCATATATCTATGGAACGGTAGGTCATAGGCTCATGAAACTTAGAGGGTAGGAACCCCTTGCAGCATATCTATGGAACGGTAGGTCATAGGCTCATGAAACTTAGAGGGTAGGAACCCCTTGCAGCTGTAACCTTGAAATAGGACAGCTACGGGTCATGTTGATGTTAATCAAGGAATATGACATAATAACAGTAGATCATTATCTTGAAGAATAATGAGTGCAAAACATATATATATTTTCTTTATTTTTCTATTTCAATGGACTACCGTACTTGTTATAAAAACTAGTGTGTCTGTGTAAAAAATACATGTTATGACATCAAAGATATCAAAAACAATTTCTATTCTACTAGAAATATCACAGTTTTTTTATTTGGTCATCATACACGTATAGCAGGCCGTAATACCGTAAACAAGATATGATATTGACAAAGTGGATTATCATGAAACAATATATTATTTTTGCAAACAGAGCATTGACGCAAACATTTTCACCACACAACCTGCAACTTACTGCCTATGGTAAACAGTACCAAAATCATCACTGTTCAAAGCTTTTGTATACAACACCCTGACACTCACATTCTTGCCTTCAAAACAAAAAAAGCAGACGATTTAGCTACAGATAAATAACTTTAGCCTTATAAATGTGTTTTTTTGAAGTAATAGCTACTTGACACAAATTCCCAGTAAAAAAAGCACCAAGACATTGCTAATATATTTTATAACTGTACCTTAATCATATGCATTTTTTTGTTTTCAACATAAAAGTCAAATCAGTAGAACACACTTATGCTTTAAAATTTGTAAAAATAATTATGGCATCACTACATCAGCCTATATTGTGCGCCTTTAAGAAAACACAACAAACACAGGAAAAACAAACCTGTGAGTTCCTCAAGTAAAATCACTCACGAAGGTTATATAATACCATTCCACTGACATTTAGGTTGCATAAGCTGCGAGTAACTCAATATCCACTTTGCAGTTCCATAGCTGACTGAATCCAATACAGTCGAACCCTGTTGGCTCTAACTCCTAAAGACCGGCGAAAATACCTCGAGCCTCTAAAAACCCCGAGCCAAACGGAAATGTTTACATTCAGTATAGAGAAATCGGTCCTTTACTTTTTAGTTTGAGTCAATGAGGAATTCGAGCCAAGCGAGTACGAGCCAACAGGGTTTGACAGTACAACTAGACAGCTTTCTCAGTCAATCTCAATACAAGTACAGTCGAACTCTGTTGGCTCGAACTCGCTTGGCTCAAATTCCTTGTTGGCTCAAACAAGATGTAATGGACCAATTTCTTTACACTGAAGATAAACAATCTTGCTTGGCTTGAATTTTCCAAGGCTCTAGGTATTTTCACCGGTCCATGGGAGTTGAAGCCAATGGGCGTTGACTGTATGTACATTATACAAGTGTGAATGCTAAATTATTATCCTAGCCTAAAACTAAATCAAAGCTTGAATCCATCTCAATTACTTTGAGAGACATCAGGATCGCTTGCCTTGCCTTGCTGTATCCATGTCAACGAGTCTGAGGGCTTCTTTAAAGGAAAGCTTCTTTTTCTTGTGCTGTTTGATATACTGAAATGAAACAAAGGACTCGGAATTGACAAGGAAGTTCCAGAGTGACAGTCATCAACTTGGTGCAAGAAATCAATGAGTGCAATTAAAATGCACTACACTGACTGACTTCTTGCACCAAGGTGACGCAGTATAATATATAAATGCAAGTCACCAACATAGTGTTTATTACGTAATTTATCATGTGGTATTCACACCGAAGGTCTCCATTTATTTCCATCACAATCTTGGATACATTGTAACATGTTTTTTAAATGACGAATATTATCAGATCAAAACAAATTATGTTTTATCATGAACGTCATGTACACATGTATATTATTTCTTATTAATTACAAAACAAAATTCAATCAGACTTTGTATTTCTTCCTGGTTGTCCTGTTAGAGCACTCGCTTCTCACCTAGGCGAACCGGGTTCAATTCCCGGCCTGGGCGCATGTGAGTTTGGTTTGTGGTCACCAAGCCAGACAATTGGGTTTCCTCCAGGTACTCAGGTTTCGCCCACAACACAAGACCACACTCTCACGTTACATCGTGCCAGCAAGAATGGTTAATATAATGCTGTTATAACTTGTTTCACAATTGTTATAAAAAAATATTTCTACCTTTTTAGTATCTTCGAGTGTAGTATACTGGTACCGAGGCTGGATTTTCTCCGTCGTCTGGGTTTGTATGTGTTTCTGCATGGCAATAAACTCCCTCGTTAGGTCCAGCTGTGACTTTAACATGTCATGGAGGGCTAACATGGCTGGGCTATATGATGTCATGGCTGTAACAGAGGGATTTCAAATACTTTTAAGTTTTAACCACAGCTTCTAAAAACCAACGATTTGCTGGTCTAGACCGATTTTGACTTTGCTGGGCAAATTCTGGCAACAAAAAATAGCTCAAAAATCAGTCCGAAAATAGTTTGCTTTCTTCAATTTCTTCAGTTTTAACATATTTTCAAGCATTGGATGTATTTTGTGCTTCTGAGGAGTCACTCTACAAAACATGACAATGATGATAATTTTAGTGTTTACACATTGCCAGCCCACATAAAAGCTTCATTCTCACAGATTGAATTGACCGTTTTGACAACTTTTTATTTTTGGTCTTGGAATGAGCCAATTCTTGCGTTAATGTCTGAAAACCAGTAATATAAGACTGCTGACAAAATATCAGACGCAGTTGTCATATTTACGTTTGAAAGTTAATGTATAATGGCTATAAGCATTACTAAGGCTTTAAGACAAATGAGTTTTTTGGCTTAAAAAAATAATTTTAAACATAAATTTATATGAAAACCTGCGATCTGATCTTTTGTCAGCAGTCTTATGTCTCTGGTTTCCAGACATTTACGGAAACAGTTACTGTTTCTAAGATAAAAAATATATAAACAGTCATCAAAATTAGACTTTTGGATGAACAAGCCCAAATTCTTATACTATTGCTTAGCATCAAATTTTTTAACAAACTCTGCTATATAAAATTCAGAATTCGAGCAAGCCCTGAAGACTTTATACCAGTACAGGGCGTGTGGATTTGTGCTAATTTCGACCACTGTACAAGTTGTCAAAACAAAATCTGTGAGAGTGCAGCTTTAACTATGTTACAAAAAACTATACAAACAGACAAGTATTCAAGTTCATAATAATTATACATTTGGGTATATTTCAACATACTTTTAAACAAAAAACTTTTTTTCTGATTTATTTTTATGATTAAAATCACAAAGCCTTGTGATTTTAGACAAGTATCCAAGATCATAAAATATTACCAGAATACATTTGGGTATATTTCAACATACTTTAAAACAAAATGTTGTTTTTTTGTGACTATTTTATAATAAAAATCAAACAGCTTTATGCCTTTTAATCTTTTAAAACTTACTTAGCTTATTTTTTTAATCTTTGCTAATTCCACTCACCTTCCAGTGCATCGGCAGAGACCACGTGTGCCGCTATGGGTGTGGGGTCTACAAAGCCAAGCCCATAGGGCGCACCTGGAAATGAGAGCCCAGTCCCTTGGGTGTTCCAAGAGAACAAAAGCCCCTCCAGGGAGGTCTGGACTCCCTCTGTGGTCATCCCACGGGGTTGTCGGGGGGTGATGTCAGATCGTGTGGTGTTTGAGGGCACCAGGCTTGAAAAAACATCCAAATAAGTTAGAAAATGTTAACTTGATCAATGATATGTGTAGTTAGTGCTTGTAGAAAATGTACACATGTATATGAAATACAAGTTTTACTGTCGCTTGATCATGTTTTGACATATAAATCTATACCTACTGTTAACCATCTGGGGCTGATTTCTCGAAACTTCTTTTCTGTCTGTAATACCAGGATTAAGCTAAGCTCACAATTTTTATTCTTCGATTTGTGAAATATTTACTTTTTTAAATTTTTTATGACTGTTTATTAGTTATCTGTCGGATAATCATAAAGAACATAAAGTTGTTTTTTTCTAAAAGATAGAAATTTCGCTGACAAAAATAAGCCACTTCAGTCTGTTAGGCTTAAGAATTTTCGAGGAATCAGGGCCAAAGGTTTCTGTCTGAAATTTCATAAGGCATGTAGGGAGGGGAGGGTTTGAAGGAATGTTCACTGATGCCGGCTACTATTTTTTTAAATTTTAGCTATCGCTATCACAGTGGTGAAATTTAATGTATTTTAAACAAGTTTACAGTTCTGTTGCTTTGATTTAGAATTACCTGCTACAATCCGATTAACATAAAAAGATAGTTGCGAAAGAAGTTTAATCTTTTCTCTTCATTATTTTTTTGTATTTCTAAAGTATTCTGACATCACACTTTAAAACTAATAGCAAGTTCGTTTGGTTTCTTTGACGTCTGCAATATTTTATGCCAATAGTAACCGGTAGACATTTTTTACAAAACATGTGTTAGACAGATAAAAGATAAATCTTTTATTATGCCTACAACTTGCTACAAGTTTTAAATGAAGCTAACCTTTTCGTAAAGTCCTCAGAATATGAATCATATTCTGACTGCTCTGATTTTGACCTCGTCTCTGTGTAGGTCTCTGTATCTGATTCCGTACTGTACTCCGTATAACTGGCCACCGAATCCTCCCCACTGTATCGAGTTTTCACTTCCGACGCCGAAGAGTAACGCCTATCACTGCTGTAACCTATCCGTTCAGAGACACTGTCAAAGTCATCAGTGTATGTTGCCACAGTTGGTCGAACATCTTCGATTTCTGACGGTATTTCAGTTGCACTGTCATCATATCTGATGTTAGTTTTAGTATGCTCAGTGTGTATTTCAGAAATTTCACTCGGCACTTCTTCAATTTCACTTTTAACATAGTCATCATATTCACTGTCTTTTCCTGACTGATGACCAAGCAAGTCATCAACGGTCTGAAGATTAAATGTACCGAAAAAGTCATCATCTTTACCACTGTCTTTCTTTTTACTAGACTTTTCCGACTTTTTCCCCTTCTTTTTCGACCTACCATCAGACCTTTCTGACTTTTCACTTCTATCTTTTCCTTTCTTCAAACTTTTGCCGGATTTAAAAGGAGAATTCTCTTCATGTGAAGATTTAAACACTGAGCCTTCGTTACTCGCTCTAAATGGTGAATCATCTGACCTTGCCCTGAAGGGACTCGCACTTTCAGCCGCACGGAAAGGAGATTTATTTTCCTTATTCGCTTTAAATGGGGAATCTCTGTCATTTGCTTTAAACGGTGATTGGCTAGATTCATTCGCTCTTAATGGCGATTTGTCCTTTTTCCCACTAGCCTTAAATGGGGAAGTATCTTTTTCAACAGATTTCTTCCCTTTATCTTTTTTCTTTCCTTGATTCGGTGATTTGGCCCCCGATCTGGATGATTTTCTTGCAGTAGAGCGTACGGGCGAGTCACTGCGGGAGAGCGGGGTCTCGGGTCTTGGTGGGAGGTCTTCCTCGACTGTGGGTCCCAAATCATCAAGGTCCATTATCACTGTGAATGGAAAAAAGTTTTATAATAATATCTTGACTACCTGGTACTGCCTTAATCACGAGAAAAACACAATTTCTTTCACAAGAAAAATGGTATGTTCATCATTATATAAATTTGCTTTTCACATGAAATTACGGAGATTCTATTCTCTGTTAAATGTAAAATATCACCAAGAATGTGATACATTAAAAGTATTATCAAATCAATTTATAAGAAAGAGCACAAAAAACACAACATATAGTGTCAGCTACAAAACCTTTAACATACCAAAATAAGGTAGTGCCTCTTATAGTTTACTGATATCATACTATTTTAGTAGTTCTTTATTTTTCTTTCTTTCAAAATATCATTTGAAACTAGAATTCTGCATAACGAATGTCAATGCTTGCCTGTTTTTTCTCAGTCTAACATGAGGGAAAAAACTCTAAATGAAAGCTGCACTCTCACAGATTGACAGTTTTGACAACTTTTTTTTATTTTTTGTCTTAAAATGAGCCAATTTTTCTGTAAATGTCTGAGAAACAGTGATATAAGACTGCTGACAAAGGATCAGATCGCAGTTTCTCATGTATTTACATGTACATTCTAACATTGTTGTTTTATTCCGACAAACTCATTTTTCACAAAGCATAAGTAACGCTTTTAGCAATAAAATAGCAATTTTCAAACGTGAATATGAGTAACTGCAATCTGATATTTTGTCAGCAGTCTTGTATCACTTGTCTCCAGATATCTACACCAAATTTTGACTCATTCCAAGACAAAAAATAAAGAAGTTGTCAAAACGGTCAATCTGTGAGATTGCAGCTTTAAATCTGAGTTATGGCCCTTGCTATACATATGTGTATTATTTCTAGCAACATGTGTACCAAATTTCATTAAAATATCTGGAATGTTTTTAAGAAATGGCTTAAAATTAAATAGTTTTTGCATGCTGCAGAAAACCACACTACTCTCCTACGCACAGGGTAAAGAAGGTAGAAAAAACAGCTCTATATATGCTTAACAAATATTGCTCTCCCTGAGCCAATTTCTGACCACTAGGCACAAGAATTAAGGCTACCACAATATTTCGACTTTTTTCTTCGAAAAAAAGAGGAGATGTTAAATAAAACAGTGAACTCAAATTAAGTCATTTCACACGAACTTAATATAATCTACCATGATGTTTGAATCTTACGTGTCAACTACTTAAAGAAAATAATTGTTTTGGTAGACAGACCCTGGCTGATCAGCTAAACAATTGAAGTTTGATACTCTGTTGAAATTAATAACTTTTTAGATACAGGAAAATTTCCTTACTATATTTTATTTAAATTTAACATAAACACATTTTAAACTGCAATACTGTTAACAAAAACACCCTATAAAGTATCATTACAATACCGTTATCGCTTGAAACATAATTATAAAATATTGTACACTATTTTCTTCGAAGGTAATAAATGATTATGACTATATCTCGGCTATTAAAAAAAGGACAGGCTGAGGCTATGTAAACATTAGAACCATATCTGATCAGCAAGGGTTGTCGTGTTTGACAGCTATAAACTCCCACCCGAGTGCAGTGATCTTACCAACATGTTTTCTTGGAGATTGCATGGAGTCTGATAGGATTATGAGCAATATAGCAATACATGTAGGTAAAGGCAATAAAGCAATACATGTAGTTAGATAAACAACAGAATAGAATGATTTATATCATGTACTTGATGCGCTTGCTCAAATCTGATACGTTTAGAGCCAGTTCTCCAAAATGGGAGCCTCTGTAGAATTATGAGCAGACCTGTAAACAAATCATGTTATTTAAAATACTAAAACGTAACTATTTGTCAAAAAATCCCTAAATAATATATATTATAGACTGGTGAAGAGGTGTATATTTAGTTTTGCTGATATATGCTATCAATTAAATATACTCTTTTTCACCAGTCTATAGCTGTTTATTATACCATACCATTCATTCCGAAGTCAAACTCCTCCGCCACTTCGTCAATGATTGAGTCTGCTACATTGGAATCATCTGAATATGACCTCAACACTCTTGGGGAGGGGGACCTTCTCCTTAACCCTGGGGAGTTCCTGTCCCCTGCCCTGGGGCTCGGGGAGGGGGTACGGCGAATCATGGGAGGCTTACTCTGGGGTGAGGGGGAGCGATGCTTGCTTGGGGTCTTAGCTGAGGGCTTTGGTTGACCAGTAGGGGAGGGGCTTCGGTGGCCACGTCCAACTTTCAGTGGTGGGGAGGGGGTGTGCCGAGCTGGACGACGTTTGTGCTGGAATAAGATATGAACACATTAAGTGATTTACAGCTTACACATATACCATGATGCACAGTTAACATGGCCAGAAAGTCAACAGTGATATGCTTGTAAATAAATCTGACATTTTATGAACAATTTAAAATCAAGATGGAGAAACTGGATTATCCATGCATTTTGTAATACCATGAAATAGTTGTAAGATTAAAAATAGTTTATACAACAATTTTTTAGTTTTGTTTATTGTAAGTCACATCCTCTTATTACTGTTTATAGATATATATCGATTGCTATAGGGCATTTTTTCAGTTATAAAACATAAAACTAAACCTGTTGCTTTGGTTTATCCATGCTGTCAGAGGAGGAAGGGAGACCACCCACAAACTCTGCCAGGCTCTCCTCTTCGGAGGTAAGAATAACATCGGTTGAGTACTTCATAGAGCTCTTCAGTTGGAAGGGGGAAGCTGAACGGAAGGAAAAACTGTCAACAATCTTTTGAAAGCCAGAGTGTAGAAATGTTGGTATACAGGGATTTGGATTTTAGCCATCAACTTGTGATATATTTGGTCTGATGTTTGGCCGAGGGGGCATTCAACTTAAGATATGTACGATATCTGATTGGCTGTTGTGGGATTTTCAGGATTTCCGGTTTGCAGGCATTCTGATTTTGACAGCCCGCTGATGTCACCCAAGTTTAAAGTGGGAGTTCTGCAACTCATTTCTAAATGTCAGGCTAGGTCACTCACATCTAAGTAGGGAGAAATCTATTCCATCCATCTCCAACACTAACGACCCAAGGGTAGGACACCAGGTGACCTGAACAGCTCAAAGTCATGGTGCGAGATAAAAGGAGGACGGAGAAAGATCAATATCTATTGATAGTCAGAATATTTGAATACTGATATCATACATTCAGAGCATATAGCAAATAAACATGACTGCCCTAAAAAAAAGAATATTGAAAACAAATTAAAAGAATTAATGGCCATCAATTATTTGCCTTTCTCTTCCAATTTTAAATATGAATAGCCATAAATTATTATTTCACAAACCATAAGTGATTATTCCAAACTTAAATTTAGGACAAGTTTAAAATCTGAAATTATTTCATAATGTTTGAATATTTATTTCGAAGTTGTTCACAATAACCTTTCTTTTGTGGTGTTGTAGCACTCTGTCCTGGCCGCCAGCCCGAACCTGGCTGTGTTGGTTTTGTTGCCTCATTTTGTTTAGTTGTCTCCCTTGCCGGAGTGGGTGTGGCTGCTGCCGGGGAGGGAGTGGCTTTCTTCAGGAACTTCCCACCATCTCGTCCAATCTTCACACTCTCAGTTGTGACTGAGTCTGACAGCTGGAATTGAGAGTGAAATAGTGCCTTTAAACTGATGTTAGGTGGAAATTTTTCTAAGAAAAGTGTTTAATTATCTTGAAACTGAAAATACAATTATTCACGTTTTGAAAAATATATACATTATTGATTTCAGGAGATTGGTTCAAGTACCCGTGGTACTTCAGTATTCAGGTGGATTAGTTTGGCGGGACACGAGTAACATGATTTCCTTGTGTTTTTGTTGGTATATGGGGAAAACTATTCTGTTTTCGTCACTCGAGGTTTTGTATTTGGTGACATTAGAAGGGTTTTTACATTGTCTGAAAGTGAAGATATAAATTTGATCATATTTCCCGCCCATCCCATCCCTATTTTCAGGCTGATTTTGCTGTATCATGTGTTCTATTAATGTGTTTATTTATTTCATTTACAGAGTTCCCACTGTGAGTCCCTAACATAAGTTACCTTTATGATTTGAGATTCACCGTATATTCAGTTTCGTTCCAGGGGCTTCATGATTTTTACCAAGATACTAGCCGTTAAAGTTGCTGCTGACTCTAAGAGCGACGTGGCCACGATTGACTTAGGTTACGATCCAGATGTGCTAAGACGCTATATACGGTAACCAATCTTCCAGCATCCTAATACTGTCTTTTCCTGTGTACATGTTCACCAAATACAATGCCAATTCCTAAACTGTTTGTGTTTTTGTATTTTGAGATTAGTGAATAAATAGTTTACTCACGTATTGAGTGAGTAAAAAGTATTTAATTACTTAACACAAAGTCCTCTTCTTAGCAACATTTTTATATTTCAAGAGGCAATTTTTAAATTACATAATAAAGCCACACCAAATTAATGATTCATTTAACAGATTAACTGTACCTATTTTTCAAAAAATGCCAAACAAATGTTTAATTTTTTTTTCAACCACTCCTATTTTTCACTTAAAATAAAGAAATAAGCCAAACAATGCATTCTTATGAAGCAAGATGTTTCTGTTATGACATCCAAAGAGTGAAACCGGTACATAAAATTAATAATATACTTGTCTATTCCTTTAATCTACACTTAAATGGATGCATAATGTAATTAAATCAGGATTATCATTATACATTTATAAGTTTTATCAATTAAATAGGATCAAAATTATTTTGTATTTGCTTGTTCATCTTTTTAAAAAAAAATGTATTTTATTGCGTGAGCTGCTCCTACTTTTCATGACCAAAACCTGTCAAATTAAAACTGAAAAATAAAAAAAATACTATGCCAATGTCTTTGAAATGAGCAAGAATAGGAAGGCCTAATCAGATTATCTTCAATATTGTTAAGTAATCAGTGAATGTAACAACTGTAACAACCTGGCAATTTATACAATACCTGATCACCAACAGCTGACAGCTTCAAGTTGCCATAACTCTCATCACTCTCAGAGTCCAGAGTGTACGACTTCCTGACAGCAGATTTCTGTTGGAACTTGCCGGTCAAGGCTGAAGCCTTGTCCAGGGCGCTTGACACCTGCCGTCCACCTGACTGCTGACTGCCTGGGCGACCAAACGACTGACCTGAACTGGCTGCAGACTGACCACCATACCTGTAAAATTTAATAGCTTTTTATTTTATTTGTAGAAAATTGAGAGAAATAACCCACCAAAAAACAGCCAGAGAAATGAGACATACGCTTTACATATGTACTGATATGTTGACGGCACTATAATGTGCACAAAACAATTATAACTTATAAGAATGTGTTGAATAGTTGAAAGGTTAGAAATTTTGCATGACTCTACCATCAACTTTATATCTTTGACAATACAACTTTAGCCTTTTTTCTTCATAAAATAGAAACACTAAAAATGTCAATCAAAACTTCTGTAAAAATTGTCTCACTCTGTACATACCTGGGTTTTACTGTTGAAGCCGCTGGACTTGGAGACACAGCAGATGTTTGGGGCTTCTTCAGAAACTTGCTGCCAGCTGTATTGTTATTTCCTGCTGGGCTTGAGTCTATTGTATCTTGGCCAGGCTTCTTTTTCAAAAACTTGCTTCCAACTGATGCAACTGCCTGGGGTTTAACTTCTTCAATATCACTGCTTATAGAGATGCTTTCCCCAAGGTCTTCAAAGTTGACAGACTTTTGAGATTTCACTGTCTTCTGTGTTAATGAGCTGATGTAGGCCTACAAAGTATTTGAAGATCTAACAGAGTGAATGAACCATACATGCTATATATAAAGTACTTTTTACACATCAATGTGTGGCACAAGTTTAATGAGATTGAAATAGTCCTAGACCATATACAGTAATTTTTAACACACAATAAAGGCAAGTAGTGGATTGCCAAAAAAATACTAATAAAATTAAAACTATAGACGCAAAAGATCATTTAAAGTCTGGTGAAAGTACTAAAATTTTAAAAACAATGAAATGTTTGTTTTTACATTCAACTCATCTTCAGGTTTTTCTATTTTCTCTCCACGTAGCTGGCTGTTCGCTTTCTGGAGAAGCGCCGCTGTCGCTCCAGCATTCCGTCTCATGGTTGGTATTATTCTCCACAGTGGTCACACCTAGGTCTACGACAGAGTGAATACAGCTAAAATTAAACAAAAGTATAAATATATAATGAAAAAGTGTTATTTGAGTGCATATCTCTCAATGATTAATCGCAGAATAACTGAAATATCATAAAAATCATGAAACGACTTGCCCACTGACAATCTAGTAACAATTTTGGAGTGAAATTCATTACACAGGAGCAAGATGCAACACATTTTTAAAAGGTATGAATATTATTGATTTATTGTGATCGGTGTCACAAATTTTGTGAATGGAGGATGCAAACAACTTTATTTTTTTACTGATAAAAAATGAAAACAAACCGTCATTTGTAAACATCAATAGACGCTTTACCTTACTAAATTTTTCAAGCGTCTCAATTCAAACCCATACCCTACAGACATGATGTGATTCCCGTAGTTAATCCGTACCATACTTTACAATGATTCTCGCTGTAATTGTTAATTTTACAGAGGTACCAGTTTACAGTATAACGTAATGCAGATATTCCTAAGACTAAGACCAAATCCGACATAAGTGGAGGCGATGAAAGGAAATAATACAAATACATCTAAAAAATTATGTATTATGGACGGGTAACAGGTTTGCTTTGAAATTTGAAGGGCTGGGTGAGGTCTGGTGCTCACCAATTTCACCCCTTTTCCAACAAGAAAAACAACAACATATATTACAACTCGCATTACCAGTAAATCGGCCTATTAAAACAAGTCTCTGCTTTAACTGTAGGATAAGACTGACCTGTACGATTTGAATTTTTTATTTTTATTTCAGTACATATCTAATTATGCATGCTAATTATATTTAGGAATTAGGCCTAACCAGGGAGTAGGAATTTTGGTCCAAGGTCTAACGTATGAAACAGTTCCTTAAATTTGTACTTTCGTATCGTTAACACGTTTAAAGAATATCCAATATTGAACGTACATGTATGAACATGCATTATTATAAATACAAATAACATGCATACTTTATATGTTTTGGGGACACTAAATGTATATCATGACAATATAATAGTGGAGCTTCTTAAGAAATTGAAGAAGAATACTCGTGTCGTGTCACCAAAAAACGCCATAAAACGTTTGTCTATGGACTCAATCGTGTTGAACATTTGCAACCTAAATTAAACAAATAAATGGAAAAAAATCAACCTCATATGCGTTCAATACAATACTTATCCAGTATTAAGCTTAACAACATGGTATATTAGATGGAAACTAAATTTAAAAAAAGTCATCATTTAAGAAGTTATCACACATAAGAACTATATTAAGTTCCTATAATAAGGTCAAACTATTTTAATGCTTTATTCGACGGATTTTGACCGAAATATATTGGTGCCCTAGTGAGTGAATGAAAGAACAATCATGGACATACATTTTTACCCTTTAATTGAAAGGGCAGCGGCCAAACTAAAACCATTTTTAACTATAATTAGTATCTTCAATGAAAATCATGAACAGTTATAACTTCATCTTCCCTTTTTAGTGTCATTTAAGTAACCTACAACCTATTCAATTATTAAACTGCTTAAGTCTTCCTGAAATTGTCAGAGACATATTATTACATTTCTAGGTTTGTTTGACGCACCATTACCCCACAACATGGCGCATATGGTATTTAACTGCTCAGTTTTAGATATTCTAATTGACACTTTTTCAAAAATGGGAGCGGTCGCTTACAGAAAAATACATTTTGTTCCGATGCTACTTTTGAAGAAAAACAACAGGTGCGATTAATCTGACGAACGAAATATCAATTCCGTGTTACCTTAATTTATCAAAATTATACTCCTCTAATTGATTTAACTTGAATATTTTTCAAGAAAAATGACTCTTTTAAAAAAAAAAAAATTCTTCTAAGAAAAACACCCAACCAAAAATGCTTATTTACTAAGAAAACCCCCCCTTCCCTACCCCAAGTCATAAAACACTTACAAAACTGGACAGATCAATGACTATGGGAAAAGATGGCGATCAATAGTGCTTTATTGGTAAACGACCGTGCCGCGAACATGTGAAGGCAATAAATGTTGAAAAATGGTGGAATAACATTTTACAGATATTCAGCGGAGTCCTCCGCAAGTCGGTACTGTGATTTCTTGGATTGACATGTGACAGATACGTTGTATGAGATATTAAATTACACTCACTGAGGTAGGAATTTATGTTGTTCTTATTACTTTTGCACTTTTTATTTTATACATAAGTGTAGAGGTGCATTGCATGATCATATTTTTTTTACGCATTGACAATTTATAGCTATATTTTATAAAAACGCCAAAAAATAATGATGTATTTCTAGCATTACATTTTAAACTTATTGATGTCATTGATTGAATTTAACCAATTTTCTAATTATTGAGCGTGTATAATGTTGCTTTCAAATGTCTAAACACAAACGTTATAAGTCGGTTATAAAAGCAGGCATCAATGAGGCATATCTACGGATAATTGAGCCATCTTAAAAACGAGCGTACGACAAAAATCGTAAGACCAGGAAACTGAGATGACTACTGGGCGAGTGTGAGAAATTGAATTAATATTTTAACTTTCAAATTAAAAAAATTAGCCCAGTATACAAATAAGTATAAAGATTTGTAATATCGGTCGTACGATTGTTGATAAGGTGACCCATATGCTCGGTTGAATAGACAAGAAGCTTATAAATATAAAATGCATGCGCCAAACGGACCGTGGTCAATCATAACACTGAAAGCCTGAGTTGGAGACAACTGGAGACTGTTGCATATTAAAAGTCTAAATGTCTGTGTTTGCAGTTGTGAGTTTTTTTAAAGCTTGCGTCTTTTCGCCATAGCATCTGAGCATATCAACTACAAAAGTGTTTGAGAACATGGAAATATAGAAAAAAGTCAGAAAAACACAATGGGAACCTAGTTATTCTATTCAAGCTTGTGTCCTTTAACCTCGTATATTTAACCAAAAAAGTGCATGATTTGTTAACAGCAAACCTAAACTGGTTTCAAATTCGGAATTTCTAGCATTCTCAACAATTTAAATTCGTTTTTATTATATTTTAACCCTTTCAAAGACCTGAGTCTTGCGAGATAAAAGAAGTTATGTAAATTCAAACGAGATACATCTTACAGCCTGCTGCCTCCTACTATGTTCGTTAAGTATTGTTTGTAATCAATTATTTACCATATCGTCTGCAAATTACGTAAATGGAATAGATAGACCAAGCTATCAGATCCAATTCCTCAGATCTTTGTTCTTAGAGACCGTACCAAGACACGCACGCTTGTTTGTGCTTCGTCTCAAAGTTTCAACCCATATATCAAGGACCTCATCATTTTTGTACAGTAGAAACATTACACTCCTTAAAGTCCCATTATGTTTAAGTAATGCAAACTTATTTTTTGACGTACAGTATATCCAAATGGCTTCTCTTATTTTTTAAAAACTAAGTGCAACAAAACCGAAGGTATAATCTAAATTTAGCGCGCACAACGTCACAACGTCATTACGAAATTTGCATATCGCGTGACTTTCTGAATTTCTAAACTTCTGTGTTGCTTTATACACAAATGATTTGCATTTTTTAACTAATAAGTATTTGGTTTTAATAATTTTCCCTGTAATGCATCTGAAAACACTTATATTTTATTATTATTTTACACTATGATATCGGAATTGCATTTTTTTTTTACAATTTTAGTGTTTTGGTGTTAGTGGAGTGCGAACCCACTCCGGTTAAGTCAAGAAAACCGACCCATTCACTACTAGGTCACCAGGGATGGATATTTTGATTTTTTAACAATACATTGATAACATCACAAGATAATGTCAATCAACCAATCGCACACCATCAAAGCCTTAATAAGGCAACCTTTAGCGTTATTAACGCGAATTGAAAGACACTGTTTGAGCAAATATCAACATTTGCTGAAGCCTTGAAGGGTTCCAACTTTTAGCACCTTAGTTTTAACACTCCTAATGATTTGCAACATTTTATTTCGTCATACAAAAATGAGCGATTTACAAAAAAACATGAGCGAGTCCCTTTAATACTAACAATCAGATTTGTATGTTAAAGAAAATAAAGATACCAAAGAGCATTTATATTTGATATATACTAAACGAGAAACTCATAAAGTCACATCACAACAAAGGCAGAACACACTTACATAAAAATACCTTAGAATACAACCTACATCTTTAGCTTGGGGGCTTAATCATAAAGAATCTGAACTCTCGCGGGTGTTTAAAGGTCCGCCTACTGTCACTTATCCGACACACACTCCCTGCCTGTGTATGTCAATGAGGCTGTAATCTTGATAAGAGTTAGATGACGTTATTTATAATGATTAATAACAAGCCCTTCTTAATTACTCAGATTTTAATTGAGGTCCTCTACCTGACTAAGAAAATAACCTCATACAAAAAACATTTAATGCCTATAATGATTTATGTAAATTCATATTATTTTTATTAATTCTTTTTTCTCAAGGCAAACAAGGAAAATATATGCGAATCCTTTCCATCCCACGGGAACTGCATGGCCCTTCAGGAATTGTTTGCGAAACATGAGCGAGTCCCTTTAATACTGACAATCAGATTTGTATGTAAAATAAAATAAAGATAACAACGAGCATCACGTATATATTTGATATTTATATATTGTATATGTAAACTTAGCTCAAAACTGTATCTAGTTCTAGAAGAAGCCAAATGGAATACAACTGACCTCGTATAGGTAATACTCGGACGTCTATTTATCCCAATGTATTTGTTGTTAACGAAAGCCTGTCGTCATCAGTTTGTAATTCATTCTCCTGTAAATAGACTTTACAGAAACCTCATACTGTCATTACGTGATTATATAGTTACTGTGCCAATCGAAACATTAAAGAACATTAAACGAAATTTGTCCCAAATTCATCAAACTTAAAAGCATGATAATGCCAGTTGCGACCCAACTTGGCAGCGTTATTGTTACTATCGATTCAACGAAGCATGTTAGGGGTAGACATCGACCATTCCATTAAAGACATCAGAAACCTGGTCTTACCATGACCTTGTTAGAACAACTATTCATTATTCCAACAATTTCTTTAAGCCAAGATCAATAGTTGCACACCTTAATTAAGAGCAAAGCTACCGGCACTCCGTGTTTCACTTCACATATTAATCGTCTTAGATCAGAACTTTACTCGTAATTACTGTTGTTCCTTTCTGAAAACAGTAATAAAGTTGTTAATGAACAACATCCTTTAATTGTTGTTGAGACGGCATTCAGTGTAAAGCAACCCATTTACAAAATTGGCAGGTTTGAAAAGTTAGTGTTTAGATTCTAGAAGTACTTTTCAGGTTGATCAAACTTGACATATACATTTTGTATGATCATAACATTATACTACATTAAACATCACACTTAAAAGATACATAATAATAGTTAAATTGATACATATTGATTTTCACTCACAGAGCCCAATCAGAGCAAGTTTTCTCTTGCACACCGGAGCATTAAAGTAGGCAAGACTTTTAAATCGAAATGTAAAAATAAAATTGGTCAAAAACGCGATTTTTTTAGGAATTCCTATTTGACTTCAATTGTGATTAAAAAATACTACGCGTCATGATGTCAGTAAACAAAATGCTCTCGGGAAACATGAAATAGTTTCTGAACGATTTTGAACATGAATAAATGTCCTTGTGGAGAGTGAGAGTAATGTTGTTTTCTGTAACGAAACGATTTAATGACTATGACAGCATGAAGAGCCCAGATTGTGCTTGCTACAAGAAACTATCAGGTCCTTTATGTAACAAATTAATCCCTGATGAACCATAAATAAGATCATATTTATTTGTCACTGGACAACGAATTGCATCAGCTGTCATCCTAGTAATTATCCAAATAGGATGCTTTATTTAGCTTGGTGTCTTGTTTGGCAGTTTCATTTTGAATATGCTACATGAAATATCGACATTTGTTTATCTTGTCGAATTTAATGAAGTATAAAAATACTTTCACGATTATTTTCTTATGTATTGCCAATGCTGGCAAAAGCATCAAGATCGTGTTTTGCCAGTGATTTTTGTTGCTGAATATCGTAAGTATACGTCTGTCAATATGCAAGAACTACTGGGCACAAAAGAAATATATAGTAGTTGACAAAAAGACACCACTATGTAATGGTTAAAGATTGTATGTACTTACACAGATAAATGGTGCAGCTCAGTCACATACTTTGAAAAGTACATACTAACAATCTTTAGTGATCTACATACTATTGTGCAAACTACCCACTAACACTGTTTATATCCACCGCTTTAACTGATTAAAATCTGATTGTATTTCAAAGCATTACAATAATTTTAACTCTCTGCGCGAAGATGTGAACTAATTTGTAATTTGCTTTGCCCAGAACTAATACGGTATGCTTATTTGCATTTCGTTTTATACCGGAGGGCAGAATTTCAATCTTGGTAGTGAAAGCTCATTCAATTCTAACCAAGGCTATCCGACATTTGGTCTAACGTTAACAGACAACTGTATTGAACAAGTTTCCAATTATGACACTCTGGGATATGGTTGAAGCCAACTTATCAGAAGAAAACTGCAGATTGTTGCATTTTAAATTTCTATTATGCTTAGCATGCCGCTGTGTGGACTCGTTATTTTATTTTGGTGTTTGTTGCCAGAACTTTAACAACGTCCTTGTTTAGAGCCACAACATCAATGCCTAACATATACTTAACGAGAAACCCACAAGGTCACATCACAACAAAGGCAGAACACATTTACATCAAAATACCTTAGAATTCAACTTACATTTTGAGCTCGGGGGCTTCATCATTAAGAATCTGAACTCTCGCGGGTGTTTAAAGGCCCGCCTATTATCACTTATCCGACATACACTCCCTGCCTTAGATTTTGCGTTGACAATGTGTCAGTCAATAAGGTTGTATTCTAGATAAGATTGACATGACGTTAATAAACACTTTAATGATTAATAACGAGCCCTTCTTAATCACTAAGATTTTTGTTCAGGTCATCTACCTGACTAAGAAAACAACAATCATTTAATGCTTATACTGATCTATGCAAATTCATATTGTTTTAAAGAATTCTATTTTACTCAAGGAATCCGTCTTGGAAAAAAGGAATGTTATTTTTTTCCATCCCAAGAGAACTGCATAGCCCTTCAGGAATTGTTTGTAATCAGTTGTTTACCATGTCGTCTAAAACTTACGTTAATGGAATAGATCCCATTGTGTAAAGAGGACAATTGTTGGTTACAGTGTAAAAGGGTAGCACATTTCACCGATTGAGCACCTAAAATGTATTTTACAAGTGGCGTATTCCCTTTATTAAACACATAAAGCGTTTATTAAAATCTAACTGTTTCATATCTCATTCTTACTCTTTTAAAAAGTCAATCAGCCGGATCCGTGTGTATCAATAGTAAAATGAGGGTGGTGAAAATGTTCATATACAAGCAGGGTTCGTTAGGGCCTATCTAGAATAACATGATATCTTTTATAGTATAAGTATTCTTTACATATTTATTTACAACCAAGAGAAACAAATTGGTATATCAAATACAAAGCAATCTTTCCACATTCAATATTTTATTGCTTAACATGTTTCATTTATCTTAACGTGGTGAATTACAGAAAAAAAAGTTATTGTTTCTGTATTTCCCGTTTTAAAACATATTTTGACAGGAAAACAACAACAATCAAACTCGTATATACATTTGGAAACTTTCCTTCCTAGCATGATTTAGGATGTCTTATATGTCTATATCGGATTCAAATTCGGGATTTCTAACATTCTGTATAAATTAATACCGTTTTTATTATATCTTAACCCTTTTAAAGACCTCAGTCTTGCTAAATAAAAGAAGTTATGTAAATTCAAACGAGATACATCTTACAGACTGCTTCCTCCTACTAGGTTCGTTAAGTATTGTTTGTAACCAATTATTTACCATATCGTCTGCAAATTACGTAAATTGAATAGATATACCAAGCTATCAGATCCAATTCCTCAGATCTTTGTTCTTAGAGACCTTACCAAGACACGCTCGCTTGTTTGTGCTTCGTCTCAAAGTTTCAACCCATATATCAAGGACCTCATCATTTTTTGTACAGTTTAAACAAGCACATACACACTCCTTAAAGTCCCATTATGTTTAAGTCATGCAAACTTATTATTTTGTATGTATATCCAAATGGCTTCTCTCATTATTTTTAAAACTTTTTAACCCCAAGAAAAATAAGAAATGCAATAACAAAGTGCAACAAAATCGAAAGGGTAATCTAAAAAAGTATAATCTAAATTTAGCGCGAACAACGTCATTACGAAATTTGCATATCGCGTGACTTTCTGAATTTCTAAACTTCTGTGTTGCTTTATATACAAATGATTTGCATTTTTAACAAAGAAGTTTTGGTTTATAATAATATATATAATATATAATAATTTTCCCGGTAATGCATCTGAAAACACTTAAATTTCATAATTATTTTACACTATGATATCGGAATTGCAGAAAAAATACAATTATAGTATTTTCGTGTTAGTGGAGTGCGAACCCACTCCGGTTAAGTCAAGAAAACCGACGCCTTCACGGTCACCACGATTTATAAAACAAGGATGGATATTTTAAATTTTTAACAATACATTGATAACATCACAAGATAATGCCAATCAACCACTCGTACAACATCAAAGCCGTAATAAGGTAACCTTTAGCATTATTAACGCGAATTCAAGACAATGTTTGAGCAATTATTAACATTTGCTGAAGCCTTGAAGGGTTCCAACTTTTGGCACCTTAGTTGTAACATTCCTAATGATTTGCCACATTTTATTTCGTCATACAAAACAGAGCGATTTACAAAAAAGCATGAGCGAATCCCTTTAATAATAACAATCAGATTTGTATGTAAAAGAAAATAAATCTATCACGAAGCCTGTCATCAATTTGTAATTCATTCTCCTGTAAATAGACTATACAGAAAGCGGATTACAATACAAGTCATACTGTCATTACGTGAATATATGGTTACGATGGCAATGGAAACATTAAGCGAAATGTGACCCAAATCCGTCACACTTAAAAGCATGATAATGCCAGTTGCGACCCAACCTGGCAGCGTAATTGTACCTATCAATCCAAAGAAGCATGTTAAGGGTGGCTATCGACCATGTCATTAAATACATCTGGTCAGAAACCTGGTATAACCATGACCTTGTTAGGACAATTATTCATTTATTCATTCCTTTAAGCCAAGATCAATAGTTGCACACCTTAATTAACAGCAAAGCTACCGGCACTCCATGTTTCTCTTCACAAATTAATCGTCTTAGCTCAGAACTAAACTCGTAATTACTGTTTGTTTCCTTCTGAAAATAGTAATAAAACTGTTAATTAACAACATTCTTTAATGGTTGTTGAGGCGGCATTCAGTGTAAAGCAACCGATTTACAAAATTGGCAGGTTTGAAAAGTTAGTGTCTAGTCCATTAAAGAACTTTTCAGGTTAACCAAACTTGACATATACATTTTGTATGACCATAACATTATACTACATTAAACATCACACTTAAAAGTAACAGTTTTATTGATACATATTGATTGTCACTCATATTGCCTAATCACAGAAAGTTTTCTTTTGAACATCGGAGCATTAAAGTAACATGAAAAAGTTTCTGCTATTTTGAACATTATTAAATGTCGTTATGGTGAGTGAGAATAATGTAGTTTGTGTAACGTTACGATTTTAATGATGATGACAGGCATACAGAGTTAACAAACAAAATGCAATAATAAAATTGAATTACGAATTCTCCTCAACACTACTACAAGATATATGTGCAATGAACAATGGCAAACTATTTTTCATAAGAAGAAAAAAAAAGAAAAAAATGTAGGTGGAGTTGAAACTTAAATAGAATGTATCTCTTAAATTTAAACAAAATATTTTTTTTATGAATTGAGCGTATCTAATTATAGTAGAGGTGTCAGTGCTACACATTAATTTCTGAAACTTTAGTGTGAAAAGGCTTACACAAGTGTTATCTTATGTATTGCCAATGCTAGCGAAAGTATCAAGTTCGTGTTTTGCCAGTGAGTTTTGTTGCTGAATATCGAAAGTTTACGTCTTTCAATATGCAAGAACCACTTGGCACCAAAAATATTAAGTAGCTGACAAATATACACCACTATGTAATGGTTAATGGTTTTTAGTATGTACTTACAAAAATAAATGGTTTGATGCGACTCATCTTTATTTAAAGTCGGGTATGTGTTAACAAGAAACATTAGCTCAATATGCTATTTTCCGACATGAATAACAAACATACATACCATATCAAAAGAATATCTCATGACCTTGCGACCTGGAAATAAAAGCATATAGGGTAAAATGAACAAATATTGGAACAAGTACAAAAAACTGTTCGTTATCATATTCATGCATACAATTACAAATAGTAAATTGGATTAGAGCATTGAAAACAGTGTAAGTACATACTTACAATCTTTAACATTTTAGTGGTCTACATAATCGTATGTAAACTACCTCACACCGCCTAATCTAATTAAACTCTGATTGTATTCCAAATTCCCTTTATGCCAATAATTTTAACTCTCTGCGCCAAGAAGATGTGCATTAATTTGTAATTTGCTTTGCCCAGAACTAATACGGTGAGCTTATTTTCATTTTGTTTTATTCTCAGAGGGCAGAATTTCAATCTTGGTAGTGAAAGCGTTTCAATTCTAACCACGGCTATCCGACATTTGGTTTAACATTAAAAGACAACTGTATTGAACAAGTTTCCAATTATGACACTATGGGATATAGTTGAAGCCAATTTATCAGAAGAAAACTGCAGACTGTTGCATTTTGAATTTCTAATTTATTGAGCAAGCGGTTGTGTGGACTTGTTATTTTATTTTGGTGTATGTTGCCAGAACTTTAAGTCCCAGTTCCAGTTAAGAGTAACAATGTTAAGGTCTTACACACACAGTGTGTGTGAATACCACGTGATAAAATGCGTCACAAATGCTACGTCGACACTATTTTGCTTCCAATAAAGACTTTAATCAAAGATAACTTTCTTATTTATTCATCATTTTAAATGAAACATAGCGCAGTCTACGCCACCCTAATTCGGCCTTTTACCAGAGTTTGATTGAGAGTGTCGTTTCGTAAAACACTTCGACGAACGTTTTCACAATACGGCCGTCTGACTGAGCACTGTGAAAACATTATATTGGAAACAGGTTTGTCGAAGTGTTTTATGAAATTAATCACCTTATCAAACTCCGGGAATACAACGAAGGCTTGGTTATTTAAGTGGCATAGACTGCCCTTTGTTTCTTTTAAAATGGTGTAGTAAAAGAAAACTTATCTATAATTTAAGTCTCCATTTAAGCCAAATGTTGCCTTCTGATGTAGCATATATGACGTAATTCAGCACGTGATATACACACACTGACACACTAAACGAGAAACTCACAAAGTCACAACACAACAGAGGCTGAACACATTTACATCAAAATACCTTAGAATATAACCTTCATTTTCATCTAGGGGCCTAATCATAAAGAATCTGAACTCTCGCTGGTGTTTAAAGGTCCGCCTACTGTCACTTATCCGACACACACTCCTTCCTAGCATGATTTTGGATATCTTTTTTTATGTATTTGTTTAGTTTCATGTTAATAATATCTGTCACGTGTTCCCGTTCCGGATAGAAAAATCCGACCCGAGGGCACCTGCGTTGCCAGGTAACGAGGCTTGCCGAGTTACCGGCTACGCAGCGTGCCCGAGGGTCGGATTTTTCTATCCGGAACGGGAACACATGACAGATATTTTTTCTAGCATACCTTAAATTACACTTTTATGTGAAGAAAATAAGAAAGCACGTTTTGTACATTTCACCAAAAAGCGCGTGCGATGATGTTTACTGACGTCATGACGCGCAGTAATTTGTATTCATTGCATACGTCAATAGGTTCCTTCGCTATCACGTCTTTTAAGGGTTATTTTGTTTTGTTTTTAAGGAATATTTTTTGTAAAATTAATGTTAATGGAACTCATCTATTTAAATCTCATAACTATGGTTACAATAAGTGTTTAATAAAAGAAATTGAAAGTATTACGTCACAGCGCGTGACTCATCTGGCATGGGGAGATGCCAGATGGAGTTTTCCAGCACGGCTGAATTTACCAGAAATGCCCATCCGGTGTGCTAGAAATATATATATATATAATCTCAAGGTAAAATAGATCTTTCAATTTGTGGTGTTTTCTGGAATGGCTCGATTTCTGTGATCTTTAATGACCGGCAACTGTATGAACAATAACGTATGTGCGGTTGATAATCGCAAAATGGCGAACATAATGGCGTGTTCATGTCCTTTTGTGAAACACCATTATCATTTCTAGGTAATATTTGAGCTCGCGGCTTATCGACAATGTTTGTTACTGAATTTCATGCTGTATTAATATGCGTTTTTGAATAATTGTTTTTGTTTTTGTTTGAAAATAATCTCAACACCTCTTACACAATTAAATCTGATCCACAAATTACCAAGCACGTGGTTTTCAACTAATGAAACCAAACCACTATAATTAATGAAGCCTGTCGTCAATTTGTTTTCATGTTTCTCTTGCGAACCTTCTGAAAGCTGATTACAAAACTTATCATAAAGACACATGTCATCATATACAAATAAGCTTATAATACCGATGGGCATGAACACTTTTTAAACCTAAGTATGAACAAGCTTTTCGCAAATTAAGTGATCAATATGAATGGTTGATTTATATGTAAGGATTACTTAAGAAACTGAGATGCTTGTCATCAACTGCATAATGTTAACAGATAATACAATGCAAAATACAGGGGCAAGCCCAGTAGTCCAGAATACAAAAAACAAATATGTTTAGGGGCACAAAGCAAGGACCCGAACGACAATACAAACCAAAGACCATAACCCAAACTATAGACACACATATATAAACACCAAAAACAAGTTTTCCTGATATTGATACATAAGTTTTTCTAATTCTAAGAGAAGTAAGTTTTTCTGGAATGGCTCCATTTCTGTCATCGTCTATGACAGGCAGCTGTATGAACCATAGCGTGTGTGTTGGCGATAATCGCAAAATGGCGAACAGAATGGCGTGTTCATGTCGTTTTGTGAAACACCATTATCACTTCTAGGTTATACTAGCTCGCGGTTTATGGTTATGGACAAGAAGATTTTCATGCTGTATTAATATGTGTTTAAAAAGGACAGGACAATCATTGCCATTGGCATGAGTTATACAAACATGGAATACAACACCATTGTCAAAATTACCTATCCAAAAGTTTTCATTATTAAATATTTTCTCGAGATTTTTCTGCTCTTTGACTCGATCCAAATCATTCCAATTTATTAAACGGAAACTTACAATTCTCAATCTTTATATTTAGAATTTATTATGTGTAAATATTTATAATCTTATTGAATGAATCTCGCTTTTGGTAACTTCCAAGCATTCCGATTTTTTTTCAGTAAAGCGATTTTTTTGCGGGTGTGGTTTGTTTGTGGTGTTTGTACGTTTGTGTTTCCCGTTAAGTGTCGTTTGGACCCTTATTGTGTTCCTTTTAACAGGGTGTATGTCTGAATTTTGACCAGGGTGTATGTTTGAATTTTGACCAGGGTGTATGTTTGAATTTTGACCAGGATGTATGTTTGAATTTTGACCAGGATGTATGTTTGAATTTTGACCAGGGTGTATGTTTGAATTTTGACCAGGATGTATGTTTGAATTTGGACCAGGGTGTATGTTTGAATTTTGACCAGGGTGTATGTTTGAATTTTGAACAGGATGTATGTTTGAATTTTGACCAGGGTGTATGTTTGAATTTGACCAGGGTGTATGTTTGAATTTTGACCAGGGTGTATGTTTGAATTTTGACTGTTTGAATGCTGACCAGGGTGTATGTTTGAATTGCTGACCAGGGTTTATGTTTGAATCCTTGACCAGGTGTATGTTTGAATTGCTTACCCGGGTGTATGTTTGAATGCTTGACCAAGGTGTATGTTTGAATTGTTGACCAGGGTGTATATTTCAATTGCTGGCCAGGGCATATATTTGAATTGCTGACCAGGGTGTATGTTTGAATTGTGAATCAGGGTATATGTTTGAATTGTTGACCAGGGTGTATGTTTGAATGCTTGACCAGGGTGTATGTTTGAATTGCTGACCAGGGTGTATGTTCGAATTGCTGTTGCTGACCATGGTGTATGTTTAAATCGCTGACAAGTCTGGCCTATTGCGAGAGAAGAAATATATATATATAACACATTTTTTAGCCTGCACAATCGCGTGGGAAGGTATTTCTCTTATCAATTATTTACTATAGCGTCTGCAAATTACGTAAATTGAAAATAAAGACAACAGGATGGGGATCTATTTACTTAGAAACCTCGCAAAGTGAAGCTCCTTAAGTTACACCTCTTTACAGCAACTTTATTATCTAAAGAAAAACAACTTTGTACATAATCACCCCATAACAAATAAACAGCATTAATAGGTACATGTATAATTATGTAATATATTGTAAACTGTACCTCCATGCTGTCAATGTTATATATCTTTCCCATATGACCAATAGCTCCCTACACAGAACTTAGGTTTTGGGTCTCCTTAGCTCCCAGTACAGTTTTCACTTTATCCATCAACCGTTTAATGCTTTTTGATGACCATGCCATTAGTTTTCTCGTTGAAATTTGGTCATTGTTTTTGTGACTGGCAAAATTGGCTTATTAACGTTTATTGTTCATTTATTATTAACGCATTCTATTGTGTGTTCATACTGTGTGAACATAGGAGGGCACGAATACAAATTCACACACGACTTACTTCATATCACTCCTTACTGATAAACTTAAGCATACTGCGGTTGAAATTTTCGATAAAAAATAGGATCCGACCACAAAGAACGCAAAGGTTTTGTGAAAAAACCATCGAATTAAAAGCCGTACATTATCAGTTGCTGTATTCGACATTACTCTCCATCCAGAGAAGCACGTTTACTATTGCTATCGTCCATATTATTGTAGGTTCAAATTCATACCATTTCCTTGTTAGGTCAGTTGAAACAGCCGGACTTTAATTAGCAAAGATCGATACAGTAATTTCATAGTTACACCCCTTTATAATTAAACCGATGTATTATTACGGAAATTACTCTAGGGCAACTGGAAATCAGTCTTTACCAAGTTATGTTCAGCTATAATTAAAACTGAATAATCAAACGACTTACAACTCGATTTTTATTCATTGCATTTCATCATAATGATAACATAAAATAGTTTCATGTTATAATACACGAATCATAAATCTGCAATCAATACACAGGCACTTGTTTGCCCTCTCCTCCCCCCCCCCCAGTCCGTCATAGAAATGAAATTTAGAAAACTTATCTTTTAAATCAGAAATGTATATAAAAGAAGGATAGAGCTCCGTTAAATTCAAATATGCAAACCTGACTCGAATGTTTTCATCAGCAATATTTATTACCATATTCTATCAAAAAAATGTCCTTATGGATGGACATTATGCCGTATTTACTTCATATAACATATATTCAAGTAAGCCTGCACGCCATCAAAACAGTCTGGTCTGCTTAATATAAATAAATCAGCCTTTTGAAATTCGTCTTGATTTAATTTGAAATCCCAGATTACTTATCCTTATTGGATTGATTGTACTGTTAGCATGATTTGAACGAGATCAAATCTTTATTTCTGAACTGGTGATACTCGTATGATTGTGAAACCGAATTCATTTTGGAATTTAGTACTGGTTGAAAATGGCACTATATAGCGCGCACATTTTCAACGCTATGTGTCTAGTTCACTTAAGGAATGAATTGCGGGGTTGATGTCATTATCGGGGTATGAACGCAATTGGGTTGGTCAATGTGTGTGGAGTCCGAAGGACTCCACGCGTACTTTGACCAACCCAATTGCGTTCATATCCCCGATAAAGACATCAACCCCGCAATTCACTCCTTATATTTACACCAATAGTTCATTATTTCTTTCAAGAATTGTTAAAAAAATAATACTTGATTTCATTTAAGAAAACCTTTCAGTTATCCGTTCTTACCCATTCTGTAAATAGAACGACCCGACAATAACCGCAATCATTTTTTTCAAATGACGTCACAATAACGCGGGAAAAGATCAACCACTTGAAATCACTTTAAAACGTAAAATTGAAACACTTCTGGTACCAATATATTTAAAATATAATAAACTAACACTTTTAAAAATGTTGATCTATATTTTACGGGACCTGCAGAAACAATACAACCTATAACAAGATCAATAGCTTTCATGTATATTGTTATGCAATGAATTACGATCCGAACATATCCGAAGATGTTGCGTTCATCGATTGATGAACACAATTGCCGAAAGGCAGTTCATTTAAGGAATGGAGGTTGAGGTGTAAATATTGGATATAAACACAAATATGCAATGATAGCGACGTTATTAATGATCTTAATAAAACAATCTTTGAAAAAATACAGAACATTAAATCGATAAACATCGATAATATCTCAAGAGTTCTAATATACTATCACAGAAAGATTATATTTTTTCCAATCAAGAAGCTACTTATTTCCGGCGATGTCAACGTTTGTAATGTGACTGTATTCCTAGGATGATAAGGGCAAAATTAAAAACCTTATACCGCTGTGATAAAAAAATATTAGATTCAGTAAGTTTGAGGACGAATAGCTACAATTTATTAAAAATAAATAAATTTGAGTCGCCCCCTGAAACTGCTTTTTTGAAACTGCTATTTTGAGACTTCCCCTAAAGCGTCCCGTCGTTAAGCCACGCTGTGGAATTAGGCGTCAGTCGCCACTTGCAAAACAAACAAGAGTGCGTGAAAAAGAACGGCCGCTGAATACCCAGCTGGCAGTGTTACCCAACTTTATTAATAGCTGTACTTTATAATTTGGTACAATATTTGGCAATTTTATTTTCGTCATTTAAGTCTAAAAACTGACATTCCACTTTAAATTCGGCTTGCCTTTGATTCAGACTTGATACAGATGAAAGATCAACCAAATGACTCGATATGTGTATACACTCGTATGATCATGATATCTGTAGTATATCGATTTTACTGAGAGAGGACAAAAAAGGCAAAGTGAACGAAAACTTGGCTGATCATCAATATTGATGCCTGGACATCGAAAACAATTGAACATCGAAAACACTTATGCCTTAACATCGAAAACAATTGAAAATCAAAAACAATTAAAATGATGCATTTTGAAATAATCTGAAAAAGATGAACACAAAATCACATGTTTGCACGACAAGCTCTGATATGAATTGTAAAAAAACAAGACCTAAAACATTAAATCATTTAAAGTTTGTAGTGTAGGTGGATGGTAAATGCAGACCAGTGTCATTATAATTATGACGTAGATGAATATGCCAAAGAAACGTGCCAGCAAACTTTGTACTTTTATGTATAGATAGTAAAAGTTACAATTGCCTGCTCACAGCATAATTTCGGGGTATCTGACCCGGCGTCTGAGAACATAATCCCAGATGTAGTATATATAAGGAGCATGCTGCTTGTTTCGTACCATATTACATCTTATTTCAGATCCCAGATACGATACTCACGCAATTTCACCGCTTTGATCTCACTAATGATGTGCATAGAAGTGCATAGAAATTTATTAAGCTAGTAGTAATGACTTTGTTCATGCCAAAAATTGACTGTTATGGACTGTTTATTTTATAATTAAAGAGAGTTTGATACAATTGCAACGTCAAGATTTCTTGACTCTAGTAATTTTGAATACATATTTTACTTCTTTAAAACACAAAAACTTTTAGATTAATTTCCCATCAACTTCAAAACAATGAAGAATAGCGCAAAAATAACATATAAACTGATAAATCAAAACCTGATAAATATCAGGTTTTATTATAGGTTTAAAATATACTTTCAGACGAGCTAGAACGTACGCACGGTTATTCTGCAAAAGTTGTGTCAGCTTATTATAAATTAAATATAGAAAACAAACAACAGCACTAAGTTAGATCGATACGTATCGATTGTATTCCAAGAGGACATTTACAATATCCTACCAGAGAAAAGTCTTATTCCATTTTTACTCATCAAGAAACTACTGACTTCCGGCGATGTAACGCAACTCTTTAAAGTGTTTGGCTGATGAAATGGAACTGTGTTCCTGAGATGATAAGGACAAAAAATGGAATCATTATACCATTAGGACAATGCCACATTTAATTAGTTTGAGCACGAACAAATACGACTGAGAGAGGACCAATAGGCAAAGTGAAATCAACACTTGACTGATCATTAATATGCATGTAAAAATCGAAATTAATCAACATGTTTTTGTAACGACCTGGAAAAAAAGAACACCCATCTCATTTATCAACCTTATCATGTTTATCCCAGTGCTATATATCAAGAAAAAATGAAGAGGAACACGTAAACATCATTTAAAGTTTGGGTGTGGCTAATTAAAGTGATATCTTTTTTTAAAATCAATACATACACATGTATAACACACATAAATGTTGAGTGATAAACCTTTAACACTTGCCATATAATGCATTTATGAAAAATGTATATTACTGACAACAATATTGAAACCGTGTATGTAATAGCTAAACCGCACAAATATTAAATGACTGTTGGGTCCTAAAAGATTTACAGTGATCAACTATCGTCTTATTAGGGAGAAATATCTTGTTTTCTGCACTTTTCTTTCAAATTAAACACAGTATCCTTCATAAGAACCATTGTTTTCAATATTTAATAATCCTTTTCGGTAAATGAAAAGTATTGTTTTAATTGTAATTCCTATTTGGGAGTAAGATTGCATTTTAATGTTTGCCTGGTTACAAGTGTTATAATGATCATACTGTAGAATAACATGATAAAGAAACGTGCCAGCAGACGTTATTCTATCTATGAAGCAATGTTAGTAAAGTCTTTATCAGTACTACCTTCTCGCTACGTATTGTTTAGAATTTCTGAGTCGGTATATGAGACCATGATCCTTAATAAACTATAAATGCGTATCATGCTGCTTATGGTCTGACCTTAATGCCATTAATCCTATCTCGAAGTCATCAAGGCTACTGCAATTTTGTCCACAGAAATGATTTGCATAGAAGTGTATTTTGCTGATAGTTATGGCAATATTTAGGGATTATTTATTTATTAAAGAGACATTGATAGAGATGTATGTAATAAATGTCAAAATGCCACCAGCAAGATTTCTTGACACTAAGCAAGAGATACTATTTTAGGAAACGGCTCAATATTATTTTTGAATACATATTTTACTACTTTAAAAAAACAAAAACGTTTAGATCAATTAGTCATTCTATTTTGTAATATAGCTAATAAATAAGCTATCACGAAGCTTGTCATCAATTTGTAATTCGTTCTCATGTAGATGACCTATGCAGAAAGCGGATAACAATACAACTCATACTGTCATTTGTAAGGTAAATATATGGTTACTCTGCCAATGGAAACATTAAAGAACATTAAGCGAAATGTGCTCCAAATCCATCAAACTTAAAAGCATGATAATGCCAGTTGCGACCCAACTTGGCAGCGTCATTGTTACTATCAACCCAAAGAAGCATGTTTAGGGTAGTTATCGACCATTCCAATAAAACTGGTCAGAAGTCTGGTCTTACCATGACCCTGTTAGTACAACTATTCATTATTCCAACAATTCCTTTAAGTCAAGATCAATACATCGTAGTTGCACACCTTCTTAATTAACAGCAATGCTACCGGCACTCCTTGTTCCACTGCACAAATTATCGTCTTAGCTTAGAACTTTACTCGGAATTACTGTTGCTTTTCTTCTGAAAATAGTAATAAAGCTGTTAATGAACAACAGCCTTTAACACTTAAATGTTTGTTGACACAGCATTCAGCGTAAAGCAGTGTAAAGCAACCGATTTTCAAAATTGGCAGGATTGAAAGGACGACAATACGGAGAAACATATCAAGCCAGCGTAATACATACTACTGTTTATGACGTAGAATATAATTTAGCATTTTAAGATTTTGAAACATTGAATAATCGTGGCTTTAACTCCTCCCATATACAAGTGAATTTAAACACAATTTCAACATTTAACATTTATAACCCGTGGATCAACACATTAATGAAACTGACTTTTCACAATTTTGTTCTTTTCTTGCAATTGTATCATCTGGAATCTAAGCCAGTACTTTTCAGGTTGATCAAACTTGACGATCATGCCATGACATTTACAAACAGTTTGTATGACCATAACGTTAAACAACATTAAACCACACACTTAAAACATAAATAACAAAAAATGAATTTAAACATCTTGATTTTCACTCATGGAGTTTTTTGTGCACATCAGATGGTTATGTAAGTATGCAGGATTTTTTCTTAAAATGAAAATAAAACTTGTCAAAAACGCGATTTTAGAGGAACTCTTTATCGTCAACAGTGATATTAAATAACTACGAGTCATAGGACGTCAGTAAACAAAATGCCCTCGGGAAACATGAACGAGTTTTTACGATTTTGAACATGAATAAATGTCGTTGTGGAAAGTGAGAATAATGTAGTTTCTGTAACGATACAACGTTTCTGTTAACAAGACACATAAGCTCAATGAGCTATTTTCCAACATGAATAACAAACATACTTAACAAAATATTCCATGAGCTTGTGACCTGGAAATAAAAACATATAGGGTAAAATGAACACATATTGGAACAAGTACTTACAAAGGCCTTTCGTTATCATATTCATGCATACAATTACAAATAGTAAATTGGATTAGAGCATTGAAAACAGTGTAAGTGCATACTTACAATATTTAACATTTTAGTGGTCTACATTATCGTATGTAAACTATCCACTAACACCGCTTAACCTAATCAAAATCTGATTGTATTTCAAATCCTTTTCTGCCAATAATTTTAACTCTCTGTGTCAAGAAGATGTGCATTAATTTGTAATTTGCTTTGCCCAGAACTAAAACGGTGAGTTTTAGTTCTTGGTAGTGAATTTCAATCTTGGTAGTGAAAGCGTATTCAATTCTTAGCATTGCTCTCCGACATTTGGTCTTACCTTAATAGACAACTGTATTGAACAAGTTTCCAATTACGACACTCTGGGATATAGTTGAAGCCAATTTATCAGAAGAAAACTGCTGACTGTTGCATTTTGAATTTCTAAGTTATTAAGCTAGCGGTTGTGTAGACTTGTAATTTTATTTTGGTATATGTTGCCAGAACTTTTAAAAAGTCCCAGTTAAGAGTCACAAGGTTAAGGCCTAAGATATACTAAATGAGAAACACACAACAAACACGTGTGAGTGGGTGTGTAAGCTTATTTATACTCGCCCATTCGGCGAGTGCTCCGATAAGATTGTTAGCTATTTTAGGTTTTAGGAGCATAGTGTACAGACAGAATGATATCATGGTTAGCCAACCCTGGTTCCATATAATTAACCATTATTTCAAGAAACATTTGCAAAAGTATTCGGGGCAAACACAACCACACATATCGCTGGCTAATGCCCCAATAGCCATAGCAAGCACAAGTGGCGGATCCGTGGTCTAGTGATAATACACTTGACTGTCAATCCAGGGGTTGCAGGTCGATTTCCCGCCGCTCCACTAACAAATACTAATTGTCTTTCGGGAGGGACGTTAAATGGGTTCTCGTGTGACAGTACTATAGAATAAATTGATAGTTAAAGAACCAGCCTGAATGGTAGCTCTAGGGTTACATTCTATCTCTGCACTATGACTGATATCTTATCGGAGCACTCGCCGAATGGGCAAGGCCCGAGTACGTGTATAAATAAGCTTACACACCCACCGCAAGCACAAGTAATTAATTTGTTATCGCACCTGTTTTTAAGAACATATCGAATGATTTAAGATGCTCTAATGATGTGGTCTATATTAACCATTTTGGCTATCCTGGTACTTTGGCGATTTCAAAATACTTTTTTTTCTCAAAGAAAAAAGGGAAATATATGCTAATCTTTTCCATCCTACGGGAATTGCATAGCCCGTAAGGAATTGTTTGTAATCAGTTGTTTAACATATCGTCTGCAAATTACGTAAATGGAATAGATGGACAATGAAGAGGATAATTGTTTCTTAGAGTGTGAATTGGTAGCACATTTCACCGAGTGAGCACCTAAAAATGTGTTTAACGAGTGGCGTATTCCCTCTATTAAGCACATTACTCATTTCTTAAAATCCAACAGTTACATATTTCATTCTAACTCCTTAATAAAGTCAATCAGGCGGATCCGTGTGTATCAATAGTAAACAGGGGTGGTGAAAACATTCATATACAAGCAGGGTTCATTAGGGTCTATCTAGGATAGCATGAACTCTTTGTATTTAATTTTTAACATATTCATAAACAATTTGAGAAAATATTACTTTTTCCGGAAATTAACTTATTCCAATTATCAAGGGAAACAATCTGTAAATCAAATCCAAAATTATCTTTCAACATTCAAAAACCATCAATATCTGAAATTCTGAGTTATTTTGGATAACAATCAAACCATAATTTCTTTACATGTTTTATTTATCTAAACGTGGTAGGGTACGAAAAAAGCTCAAAAAAGAATTTTGTTTAGTGTTTCTCGTTTTAACCATATTTGGACAGAAATCAACAACAAAGAAACTGTCATATACATCTGACTACTTTCCTTCCTGGCATGATTTCGGATGTCTTATATGTATTTTTTTATAGAATTGTTTTGTTCGATATTTATATATTCTTGAGGTAAAACCGCTCTTTTAATTTGTGGTGTTTTAACCGCGAAACACGAACATCTTGAAAATATTTTTTTGTCATCAAAAATCTTATTTTATTATCTTATTTTGTTTGAACAAAAGTTTCAACACCTTTTACTTAATCCGATCCACACATTACCTTTATTCACGTGTTTTTCAACTAATGAAACCAAACCACTATAATGATAGAAGTCTGTCATAAATTGTATTTCATTTTTCTCTTTCTAATGCAATCCTTCTGAATGCTGATTACAAAACTGATAATAATGACACATGTCATCATGTACAAATAAGCTCATATTACCGATGGCCATGAACATTTCATAAACCTTTTAGCATTTTATTGGCAAATTAAGTGATCATTATAAATGGTTTAATTGTAAAGATAACATTAATATCTGAGACGTTTGTCATCAACTGCAAAATGTCAACAGATAATACAATGAAGAATACAGGGACAAGCCCAGTAGTTCAAAATAAAAAAATAAGTTTAGGGGCACAAAGCATGGGCCCGAATGACAGCACAAACCAAAGACCATAACCAAAACTATAGACACAAATACCAAAAACAAGTTTCCTGGTATTGAGACATAAGTTTCTCTACATCTAAGAGAAGTAGTTTTTTTCTGGAATTTCTATTATCTTCTATGACTTGCGGCTGTATGAACCATAACGTATGTGTGGGCGATAAAATGGCGAACAGATTGGCGTGTTCGTGTCCTTTTGTAAGACACCATTATCACTTCTAGATAATATATGAGCCTGCGGCTTATGGTTATGGGCAAGAAGGTGTTTGTTACAGAATGTCATGTTGTATTAATTTATGTGTTTAAAAAGGACATGTCAATCATAACCAAGCCCCGTATATAAACATGTAACGAATACCCCGTTCAAGGCTCAAAGCTTAGGCCTTATTGACACTAAACGAGTGACACAGAACTTTCGAAACTAGACATATAGTTCACAAATGGAACAGCATGTCTTCGTTATTTAATGTCGGGATAACCGTATGGAACAGAAGGAGTCCAGAGCATGCTCTAGTTCAAGAGTACTAAACCTCACCCGTGACCGTCACAAAAATCTTTCCCAACAACCACATAACACAATGAAAAACAAAATCAATATTACATTAATTGTACAGTTAATATTAAAATAACAAGCTGATAGTTGATAAATATTGCGATAGTCGTCAGTCTTGAAACGGAAATCCAAAGTGTTTTTAGCAGTTAGTTGTTGACTGCGGACGGTATGATTCATAGCTCGTGCTCATGTAAGCTGAACTATCATTTGACTCGATCTGAATCAGACCTGTTTGTTAAACGGAACCTTATAAATTTATATATATATATTTGTAAGTTATTATGTCTATGCAACTATTATCTATTTGATTCAATCTCGCTTTAGGTAACTTCCAAGTATTCCAAAAACAATATAAATATTTCGGAAAAGCGATTTTGATGCGTGTGTTGTTTGTTTGTGGTGATGTACGTTTGTGTCCCTCGTTCAGTGTGGTTTATTTGAGGTGATGTACGTTTGTGTCCTCGTTCAGTGTTGTTTGTTTGTGGTGATGTACGTTTGTGTCCCTCGTTCAGTGTGGTTTGTTTGTGGTGATGTACGTTTGTGTCCTCGTTCAGTGTGGTTTGTTTGTGGTGATGTACGTTTGTGTCGCTCGTTCAGTGTGGTTTGTTTGTGGTGATGTACGTTTGTGTCCCTCGTTCAGTGTGGTTTGTTTGTGGTGATGTACGTTTGTGTCCCTCGTTCAGTGTGATTTGTTTGTGGTGATGTACGTTTGTGTCCCGCATTCAGTGTGGTTTGTTTGTGGTGATGTACGTTTGTGTCCTCGTTCAGTGTGGTTTGTTTGTGGTGATGTACGTTTGTGTCCCTCGTTCAGTGTCGTGTGTTGTTTGTTTGTGGTGATGTACGTTTGTGTCTTCTCGTTCAGTGTGGTTTGTTTGTGGTGATGTACGTTTGTGTCCCTCGTTCAGTGTGGTTTGTTTGTGGTGATGTACGTTTGTGTCCCTCGTTCAGTGTGGTTTGTTTGTGGTGATGTACGTTTGTGTCCCTCGTTCAGTGTGGTTTGTTTGTGGTGATGTACGTTTGTGTCCCTCGTTCAGTGTGGTTTGTTTGTGGTGATGTACGTTTGTGTCCCTTATTCAGTGTGGTTTGTTTGTGGTGATGTACGTTTGTGTCCCTCGTTCAGTGTCGTGTGTTGTTTGTTTGTGGTGATGTACGTTTGTGCCCCTCGTTCAGTGTGGTTTGTTTGTGGTGATGTACGTTTGTGTCTCTCGTTCAGTGTCGTGTGTTGTTTGTTTGTGGTGATGTACGTTTGTGTCCCTCGTTCAGTGTGGTTTGTTTGTGGTGATGTACGTTTGTGTCCCTCGTTCAGTGTCGTGTGTTGTTTGTTTGTGGTGATGTACGTTTGTGTCTCCTCGTTCAGTGTCGTTTGGGCCTTATTGTGTTCATCTAAACAGGATGTATGTTTGAATTGCTGACCAGGGTGTATGTTTGAATTGCTGACCAGGGTGTATGTTTGAATTGCTGACCAGGGTGTATGTTTGAATTATTGACCTGGGTGTATGTTTGAATTGTTGGCCAGGGTGTATGTTTGAATTTTGACCAGGGTGTATGTTTGAATTGCTGACCAGGGTGTATGTTTGAAGCGCTGACAAGTCTAGCCCATTGCGAGAGAAGAATATATATATACAAACACATTTTATAGCCTGCACATTCCCGTGGGAACCGCTTGGTCGTTTAGGTATTTCTCTTATCAATTATTTACTATATCGTCTGCAAATTACGTAAATGGAAAATATAGACAACAGGATGGGGATCTATTTGCTTAGAAACCTCGCAAAGTGAAGCTCCTTAAGTTACACCTCTTTACAGCAACTTTATTATCCTTAGCCAGACACACTTCTTATTTTATAGACACATGAAGCTTGGTGCATAATCACCACATAACAAATAAACAGCATTAATAGGTAAATGTTATATATTGTAAAATGTACCTTCATACTGTCAATGGCATATAGTTTTCCAATATGACCAAGAGCTCACTACACAGAACTTAGGTTTTAGGTCTCCTTAGATTCCAGTACAGTTTTCACTTTATCCATCTACCGTTTAATGCTTTTTGATGACCATGCCATTAGTTTTCTCGCTGAAATTAGGTCATTGTTTTTGTGACTGGCAAAATTGGCTTATTAACGTTAATTGTTCATTTATTATTAACGCATTCTATTGTGTGTTCATGCTGTGTGAACATAGGAGGGTACGAACACAAATTTACAAACAGCGCACTTCATATCACTTTTTTCTGATAAACTTAAGCATACTGGGGTTGAAATTTTCGATAAAAAATAGGATCCGACCACGAAAAAAGCAACGGTCTTGTGAAAAACCAATCGAATTAAAATCCGTATATTATCAGTTGCTGTATTCGAAGTTACTCTCCTTCCAGAGAAGCACGTTTACTGTTACTAATGTTTTCACGAAAAAATACATAACCAAACAGAGCCCCTGGTGTTTTATACCGCTGTCTAAATAACATATTTGACACGCTGTGATACTGCTACATTTTGTAGACGGGATAAAACAACGGTGGCCCTGCTAAGCTTTTATACACGTACATGTATAGATGATTATTGTTGTACTATTAATCAGCTATTTCGAATTCCTCTACCCGATTACCAATAATTTAACATGCGTTTTATATACGAGTTTAAATTATTGCATTTCATCATAATGATAACATAAAATAACTATGTTCATGTTATAATACATGAATCATAAATCTGCAAGCAATACACATGCACTAGTTTGCCCCCCCCCCCCCCAGTGCGTCATAGCAAAGAAATTTAGAAAACGTGCCTTTTAAATGAGAAATGTATATAAAAGAAGGATAGAGCTCCGTTAAATTCAAATATGCAAAATCCACTCGAATGCTTACAACAGCAATATTTATTACCATATTCTATCAAAATGTCCTTATATGGATGGACATTATGCCGTTCTTACTTGATATAACATATATTCAAGTAAGCCTGCACGCCACCAAAACAGTTTGGTTTGCTTAATATAAATAAATCAGACTTTTGAAATTCGTCTTGATTTAATTTGTAAGCCCAGATTACTTATCCTTATTGGATTGATTGTACTGTTAGCATGATTTGAACGAGATCAAATCTTTATTTCGGAACTCGTGATACTCGTATGATTGTGAAACCTAATTGATTTCGGAATTTAGTACTGGTTGAAAATGGCACTATATAGCGCGCACATTTTCAACGCTATGTGTCTAGTTCACTGGATATAAACACAAATATGCTATGATAGCGACGTCATTAATGATCTGAATAAAACAATCATTGAAAACATACTAAACATTAAATCGATAAACATTGAAAATATCCCAAGAGATCAAATATTCTATCACAGAAAGATTATATTTTTTCCAATCAAGAAGCTACTAATTTCCGGCGATGTCATGCAACGTTTGTAATGTGACTGTATTCCTGGGATGATAAGGGCAAGCTTGAAAACCTTATACCACTATGATAAAGAATATTAGATTCAGTAAGTTTGAGGACGAATAGATACAATTGATTAAGATTAAATATATTTGAGGCGCCCCCTGAAACTGCTTTTTTGAAACTGCTATCTTGAGACTACCCCTAAAGCGTCCCGTCGTTAAGCCACGCTGTGGAATTAGGCGTCAGTCGCCACTTGCAAAACAAACAAGAATGCGTGAAAACGAACGGCCGCTGAATACCCAGCCTGGCGGTGTTGTATTACCCAACTTTCTTAAGAGCTGTACTTTATACTTTGGTACAATATTTGGCAATTTATTTTTCTTCATTTAAACAAAAACTGACATTTCCACTTTGAATTCGGCTTGCCTTTGATTCAGACTTGATACAGATGAAAGATCAAACAAATAAACTCGATAACGCATGTGTATGATCATAATATCTGTAGTATATCGATTTTACTGAGAGAGGACCAAAAAAGGCAAAGTGATCGAAAACTTGGCTGATCATTAATATTAATGCCTGGACATCGAAAACAATTGAACATCGAAAACACTTATGCCTGGACATCGAAAACAGTTGGACATCGAAAACATTTGAAAGGACCCATTTTAAAACATTGTGAAAATGATGAACGCAAAATCACTTGTTTTCACGACAAGCTTTGATATGAATTCTCACAAGGAAGACATAAAACATTATATCATTTAAAGTGTGTACGTGGATGGTTAATTCCAACCATTGTTGCAATGATTATGATATATTAAGAAAATGTTCAAGAAACGTGCCAACAAACGTTGTTCTTTAATGCATCGTTAGTCAAAGTTACAATCGCCTACTCACAGTATAAGTTTAGAATATCTGACCCGGCTGCTGAAAAAATAATCCCAGATGTAGTATATATAAGGAGCATGCTGCTTAATTTCGTACCATATTACTACTTATTTCCGATCCCTTAGTCGATACTCACGCAATTTTACCGCTTTGATCACACCAATGATGTGCATATAAGTACATTGAAGTTTATTAAAGCTAGTAGTAATGACAATGTTCATGCCAAAATTGGACACTGCTTACGGACTGTTTATTTTATAATTAAAGAGATTTTGATACAATTGCAACGTCAAAATGCCATAAGCAAGATTGCTTGACTCTAGTATTTTTGGAATACATATTTTACTACTTAAAAAACAACAATAACTTTTAGATCAATTATTCATTTGCATCAACTTGAAATCAATAAAGAATAACGCCAAAAAATAACAAATATGAACTGATAAATCAAAACCTGTTAAATATCAGAGTTTATTACAGGTTAAAAAAAATACTCTCAGACGAACTGGAACGTACACAATGCTATTTTGCAAGAGTTATGTCAGCTTATTATGTTTATACATTAAACATAAAACCATCATAGAAAACAAACAACAGCAGTTAGTTTGATCGATACGTATCGATTGTATTTTTAGAGCACAGTTACAATATCCTACCAGAGAAAGTCCTTATTCTATTTTTGCTCATCAAGAAACTACTGACTTCCGGCGATGTCACGCAACCCTTTATAGCGTTTGGCTGATGTAATGGAACTGTGTTTCTGAGATGATAAGGACAAAAAATGGAATCATTATACCATTAGGACAATGTCACATTTAATTAGTTTGAGCACGAACAAATACGACTGAGAGAGGACCAACAGGCAAAGTGAAATCAACACTTGACTGATCATTAATGTGCATGTAAAAATCGCAATCAATCAACGTGTTGTTTTGCAACGAGCTGTTTATAATCAAATATTAAACAGTGTCATTTAGCAATCAAGAAATATGAAGAGGAAACACGTTAACATCATTTAAAGTTTAAATTTAAAGTGTGGCTAATCAAAGCAACACTTTAAAAAAGTCAATAAATGCACGGGTATAACACACATAAACCTTTGACCATTACCATGTAATGCATTTATGAGAAGTACAAATTACTGACAACAAGATTGTAACCGTGTATCTAATAGCTCAATCGCACAAATATTATTTGACTGGTAGAATTACAGTGATCAACTATCGTCTTATAAGGGATGAATACCGATTTTTTCTGCACCTTTCTTTCAAATTAAACACCATATCCTTCATAAGAACCAATGTTTTGGATAATTAGTTATCCTTTACGGTAAATGAAAACAATTGTTTTAATTGTGGTACATCTTATTTGGGAGTAAAAGTGCATCTTAATGTTTGCCTGGTTATCAGTGCTATAATGATCATACTGTATAATTACATGATAAAGAAACGTGCGAGCAGACGTTATTTTATGAAGCAATGTTAGTAAAGTCTTTATCAGTACTACCTTTTCACTACGTATTGTTTAGAATTTCTGAGTTGGCGTATGAGACCATGATCCTTAATAAACTATAAATGCGTATCATGCTGCTTATGGTCTGACCGTAATGCCAAATTTCCAATTTCGAAGTCATCAAAGCTACTGTAATTTCAATGCTTTGTCCACAGAAATGAATTGCATAGAAGTGTAATTTGCTGATACCAACAACTAACGGCTTGTTTATTTAATAAAAATTGATAGAGATGTATGTCATAAAGGTCAAAATGCCACCAGCAAGATTTCATGATACTAGATAAGAGTCGCTCTTATAGGATTATAATGTTTGGATACATAATTTACTATTTATAAAAAAACCTTTAGATCAATTAGTCATTCTATTATATTCACGCGTCCCTGAATTATGATAATTTTTTAATAAAGACGTGAACAAATACCTTTTTGACTTTTAATTACGTTTTCTCTATTCGTCAAGCATTGCTTATGACAGCATGCATACAATATATATAGAGTGGAGTTTTGTGCTGTTCTTCCATGTTTCTTGTTTGTGATTTTTTGTTTTTGTGTTCTATGTCTTTGGCGTTTACCCAGTGCCGTTAAACCGGGTTTATGTCTAAAAATTTTGCTTCTGATCTTGTTTCTGTAGTTTTTCACATCAGTTTTGAACTAGTGACCGTATGCTTTAAAAATCTAATGAATTCGATGATCAAACTAATTATCTTAAACTCGTTAAATATTTTGATTTATTATGTGTTACAAACGACAGTTTTGAAAAAGATTAGCGATCAAGCTATGACATACAAAAAGTTCATTTTCAAGCATTTCCCCCCAGCTCATTATGTTACACATTACCTCACATTATACAAAAAACTATCATAGACACCATTGAAAATAAAAGCTAAATCGATAGTATCGATTACACTTCTATATCCCGGGTCTAAAATCCTTTCAGAAAAAGTAATTACCAGTCCGGAAGCTACTAACTTCCGGTAGTGTCATACAGCGCTTTCAAGGGGTTCTCTGATGCAATTGATTTGGATCCCGGGAGGGACAGGGGCAAAATTAAAAGAAAATTGAATCAGTATGGACATCGATAATATTGAATTTTATTACATTGTTTGAGCACCAATTGATATTAACAACGAAGTGGATTAAAGAGCGAAGATACGCATAAACTATGCTCATCATAGCTATTTGGTCAAAAGAGCAAAAGCAAATCAACAACACTTATATATCTAACTATCTATCTTCTATCGATCTTCTGGATCTGATGTGTGTGAAGCGAGTGTTGGCTTGCATAAAATAAGTTATTTTTTTAAAAAGCTTCTGTTTTTGCACGAATTCCTAAGCTTAAATGTCCAATGCATTAGAAGGAATTTGTTAATATTATATTTATCACACGTTGGAACTCACATGTATGGTTTTGTACTTGATATATGTTGTATTCTATGTAAATATGGTTTACTGTAAACTGAATACCGGTGGATGTGAAATAAAAGGCTTATTTTTTTTCAACAAATTATTATATAAAAAAAATATAATTGGTGTTTTAGCCAGGTTTTAAAAAGGACAGGGTGCTACAGAAAAAGGACAGGGTGCTTCAGGAAAGGGACAGGGTGCTACAGGAAATTGGGCAGTGAATATTTAAAGCATTATGGTTTCCAAAGAATGTGTTAGAAACTGTGCATTTTTGAAGTAATATTAGTTTTAACTACAAACTATGTAAAGTTCACAGTCATATTTTTAATCAAAACAAAAGAAATTAGTTGATAATGCCTAGAACTAAATGATTACCTACCTGCAATTCCATTGGCTGAAAAGGAAGGTTGTATTTTAAAAACATTTGTCTGAAGTAAATGCAAGCCTGTTGATACTTAAAAAGTAAAAAAAAAGTATCAGGAAACATAGAGCCTCACATGACTGTTATGCACTTTTAGTAAAAGTCCCCAGTGCCTACTCCTGGCGTATGTAAACACAATCTGACACGACGTCTGAAACTTGATCCCAGACGGGCAATTAATAAAGATCACGGTGCTTGTTTTAGACCGTTAGGCTACATAATTCTCCCTTTTCTTAGATCTCAGCTAATCACACGACAGGAGTCACCAATACGTATGCAGTTTCTATATTATATTGATTTTCTTAAATTGAAGTATTTTGTCCATTCGTTTCGTAAATGATGTATGCCGCTCTAGATGCACTTTTGTTTGATATTGTTATACAAACATAAGATATAAAAAAATAATAAGACTTATAACTAAAATTACATTACAATTCTTGAATTGTCTATATTTAAAATAACAGGCAATATATATACATGTATTACAAACATAAATTTGGAGTGATAAACCTTTAATTACTTACTTAATAATGCATTTATGGAATTTATCAATTACTGATAACAATATTGTAACGGTGTATTTAATAGCTGAAAATGCACACATATTAAATTACTTGTCGGTCCTAAAAGATTCACAGAAATACCGTGTTTTTGCACCTTTCGTCCAAATTAAACACGGTTTCCTTCATAAGAACAATTGTTTTTGATATTTATTCATCCTTTTGATGAATTAAAACAATTGTATTAATTGTGGTACATCTTATTTGGGAGTAAGAGTGCAGCTTTAATTGTTTGTACTAGTAATAACCAGAAGGTGCAAGACTTCAAAGAATAACATGTTTAATAGATCAGGCCGAGCATATTTTAGATGGGTTTCGATTAGACAATAATGCATTCGGAAAACCTCGGCCATTTGCCATCAAAACAATTCTCGGATGTTTGCCGATAAATCATTCAAAGTAGTTCGTAAAATTTTAAATAAAAATATTAATTAATTGTAGTGTTTTAACTTGTATTTTGTACAACTTTGTTTAAATTGATTGCCAGTGAAGTAAATTATTGCCTAAATAATTAATATTTTTAAGAAAAAGTTATTATGCTTAAATGCTAAATTGAAATAATAACTCCGCAATCTACTTGCAGCGTAGTTGGATGTAAAAATTTCTGACGTTCTATACCGTCCTTATACATCTAAGATTGATTTCTATTTTGCCGAAATGACCTCCTTAGACCAACTATCAATCAACCAGTGGATATGATTTGGTTCTAATTGAAAGGCGGTTTAGATTTACCATTACAGTATAATTATTTCTGTAACTCAGGATGAAGGAAGATTATCGTCACCACATTACACTTATTTCAATCAGCAAAATGTTTCTCTTTAAGGTTCTAAAATAGCATGATGGTTATCGACCAGAGAATCAGGGAGGCCAGTAAAAGGCTGTCTTTGACCGTGACCTCGTTAGCCACACCATCCATCACTTTTTCCTTCTTGTTTTCTAAACTCCGCGATCGATGCGTGAAAACGGTCCTAATTAAGTCCTAGTTTACCTAACAAATGATGGATTTTAGGCTTTACCCGCCTATATTACTGTAATACTAAGCATTCAACTGGGGAATGGTTGATATATTTGGAAATATAGGTCAGATATGGACATTTAACAAAATGCATTTAGTTACAATAAAGTTGTCTTTAACATGAGATCAAATAAAAAAAACACAAAAAAAACAGCTAAGCTACTAATATTACGGAGTGTACCAGCACCCTTGTTCGATCGAAATGCATCTGTGTTTTAATAGTTAAGGGTTTACATTCATGCCCCCGTAAGTGGGATCGCCAGAAGGATTCTTATTTAATCATCTATAGAACCTTTGGCGGAATATATTGCCAAATTTCCCTTAAGTTGTAAACTGTTTTTGTTAAGCGGATTTCTTAGCGTTTCACGTATGCATACTGGTAGAATGTAGACCATCGCATTACCTTTGCAAAACTAAACGATTATTAAGAAAGCCGGGCAGTGCCTGGATTGAGCAGAATTAGTGTCGAATTAATGGTCTTGTAATTCAAACATAAACACGTTAAATATTACTTAGTTTATAATAAAATAATCCAACGTGTATTATATAAGTTATTCATTGCGTAAACCGTGTGTAGTGTGTCACGAAAATGATATTAATTCAAGGTATGCAAGATTCAACTTAAGTTTATCTTAAGGTCATACATCATTGACTTCATTCAATCTGTTGGTCGGTTATTAATAAAACGTAACCCGATTAGCTACATATTTCTTAGATCCAATGAAGACCAATATTGAATACCAGCCCAGAATATTACGGATATTTGAGTACCATTTTATTCAACAGAAATACCAGTTGCTCAATACAAATAAGTCCCTTGATACACTGTGAACATTTGAGAGAGAACATTGCATATTAGGCTTTTGGCAAATATAGATTTTTAAACATTAGTAACAATATCAAATAATTACAGATGTACCAAGTTAAAACCTCTTTTCAAAGGTATCACGACATGTCTGCATTGGGGAAAAAAGACAAAATAACGCATGTCACTTTCAATATCCAAGTTCCACGTATGAGATGTGTACTCACGAATAGAAAACCCCCATATATTTTGTCCCTCGTTTTTAAAGATAAATCATTTTGAGTGCAGCCCAGGGCTGGTATTCTATATTGGTCTTAATTGGATCTAAGAACGATGTAGTCGGATTACGTGTTATTCATACCTGACAAAGTGACTGAAGTAAATGATATATAGCCATAAGGTTGACATAAGTTGATTACTGAATACCACCCCAGAGACCACTTGTCCATATCATGTTCATGATCAGCAAATATCACTTTCAAAAGTTTAAACTGCTGTAATAATTTTCATGCATTGGCATTACTCATTACGGCAACCAGATGCGTTTAACTTAATAAGTATGCATAATGTCGAATAAAGTATGAAACATAAAAGTGTAATTGAAACGTGAATTCTTTAAATAATTCATGATGACAATCAGAAAACTTTTCTGTATTTTGTTGCTCAATTGTAGAAAATCATCGAATTCCCATATTTCTGTCCTCTTTAGAAGGTTTTGTGGAAACAATGTTTTGTTTTCATTATTTTTAAGTGATAGTCGTATCTAAAATCTATACATACGTATGTATCACAAACTTAAATTTTGAGTGATAAGCCATTAACTATTTACTAAATAATACATTTATGGATAATATTAATTACTTACAACAACATTGTAACCGTGTATTTAAAAGCTGTAAACGCACAAATATAAAAATGACTGGTGGGTCCTAAAAGATTTACAGCGATCAATTGTCGTCTCATAAGGTAGAAATACCGTGTTTTCTGCACCTTTCTTTCTAATTAAACACGGTATCCTCCATAAACATATTGTTTTCGATATGTATTCATCCTATTCAGTAAATTAAATCAATTGTATTAATTGTGGTACATCTTATTTGGGAGTTAGAGTGCATCATTTGAATGTACTGGGGTGCTTTGCTGTGTTTAGCACATCATAGAATGCTTTTGGGCAACGTATAGGCCAAATAATAGGAACGATAAGAATAACATAATTTTATATACTGCAATTTAATGATAAAACAGACCAAAACATTGATCAACCAGAAAATCATATACTCTTGTTGCCGAAAATTGTACAAAAAGACAATAAATAAATAAATAAATAAATACAAACATTTAATCTTTTTTTTTTAATAAATCGAAATTACAAGCAAAAAATACAAAACAAAATAATATATATATCTATTAGTTAATTATATGTAAAAATGCGTGTCTCATTTATTTGTGAATTTGACCAAAATATATAATAGACTGAACATGGTAACATTCCATATATAAAGATACAACTGTTTTCAAGTGCTTTAGTAAGAAGATTGATAACAAAGAACTACCATAGAAATAATATGACTTTAGTCTTACTGAAAAAATTGACTTGTTCTCAACCTGAAAAATACTGACACAACCCTATCCAATTAAAACAAAATGTTTTTAAGATAAACGATAGACAAATAATGTTTTAACAATAAAACTAAAGTGACACTCTTATTCAAATTATATTATTTATTTCAAACTAAACTAGGTATCCTTCATAAGAACAATTGTTTTCGACATTTATTCATCCTTTTTTGGATTATCAAAACGATATTCTTAAATGTGGTCAATCTTATATGAGAGTAAGAGTGCATCTTTAAGTTCGCATTCATATTTATCAATAAATCGAATCGTTTAAATGAGCAAACTAGTCAAACTTGCACAACATAAATATCTTTTTTTTTAATTTTCACAGATACGACCCTTTAGACTGATTAAAGCACAGACGATTAGTAAGTAAAACTGGCTTTTATCTATTGACACAATTTTATCATAAAATGAAAACTGGATGTGTTTGTCTTATCTTCGAGATCAGAAAAAAAGAATGTCAATCAAATACGTTTTTGTTCATTGTTCATCAGGGATTGCTTTCTCGGACGTCGGTGAATGACTGTCTGAAACACGCAATACATATACGGCTCAAAGGCAGGACTTCCAATATCCCACTCAACGGAATGTCCTAGTATAGTGAATACTGTATCAATGAATATCTCTTTAATACATGTTCTTTTCTTTTAATTATATGCCATTAAGAGGTATTTACTGGTATAATATACATACACATGTTTAACAAACATAAATGTTGAGTGATAAAACATTCATTACTTACTAAAATGCATTTATGGAAAATATTAATTACTGATGACAAGATTGTAACCGTGTATTTAATAGTTGAAAACGCATCAAATATTAAATGACTGGTGGGTCCTTAAAAAATTTCAGTGGTCAACTTTCGTTTAATAAGGTAGAAATACCATGTTTTCTGCACCTTTCTTTCAAATTAAACACGGTATCCTTCATAAGAACCATTGTTTTCGATATTTAGTCATCCTTTCCGGTAAATTTAGATAATTTTATTAATTGTGGCACATCTTAGTTGGGAGTAAATGTGCATGATCTTTAAGTTAATGTACCATGCCAGAACCAGGAGGAAGTGTCTGGAACCAAACGTTGAGAGGTCCCCTATGTATTCTAAATTTGTGAGAGAAAACGAATTCGCATTAAACAACATTAGTTATATCACCGAAAGCAATAAATGGTCTGGAGTGTGTAGTTTCTTGATCGCGGTGAATTGACAGTTACAGCACGCGTATAACATCCATCATTTTCGAGCTTTCATTACAAATATGTATAAAACTGACTGGGTTTAATACGTGCAACCGTTTAAAGCTGCTCTCGCACAGATGGACTATATCGAGAACTTTCTTTTGTCAGCCATTTGTTTGCGTAAATGTCTAAGACTCGGTGATATAAGACTGCTGACAAAGGATGAGATTGCAGTTTTTCATTTTTTCGTTCGAAAATTGACATTTTATGCCAAAAAACTCATATATTTAGCCACAAAACTTCAATTTTCCAGACCTGGCCTGACTCCAAATGCTGCGTAAGCAGGTCAGGCCAGGCTAGGCCAGGTTTCAGAACATTGCTTTAAAATAGTGAATCCCTAATTTTACTGATCAACGCAAGACTATTAGCCCAGTCAGCATAATAGTTTTCGGACATTTATGAAGTATAAGTATGTTGACATATTCTGACTTAAAAATGATTTTGTTTGTATTTTGCGATATGTTCGAAATAACGTGCGCTTAGTTTTGATTGAATATTACAAATGTCTTACTATGGCCATTCATCATTAATGTTTGAAATGGTGTCATGTTTTTGTGTATCAAGGTTGCGTATGCGTACGGACATCCTTAAGGTCTCAAAATAAAAGCTTTGTCAATTCACGTCAAGATAGATTAAAGTAAAACTTATTAGATTCCTTTTTAAAATACCATCATATCTTTTTTGATTTTATTTCATTTGAGGTCATAATCCTATAATATTATCAATAAATTGTTTTCGTTGCAATGAGCATTTGAAGTCAGAGCCTCATATCTAATCAGCAGTTTTGATGAACAAAGCTGACAGTCCCATTCGACAGCTGCTGAATACAAATAAGCCTCCACACTAATCATGGAAACGAATTAGAACTTTAGGACATTCAAAGCCATAACAACATTAATCTCAATACTCTGTGGACATTAGGTTAGACCGTTGCAAATTAGATAATACTAATTTTATTATGACATAGCCTGTACAGCGGATCAGCTTGCCAGAGATACAAAGCAATGCGCCATGCCATCATTACTTAATGTTAACAAGTTATACTCAACGTGAACTTAAAGACTATGCAAATTATTATAAGCATAAAATCATAGTTTAAACTTGGAAACAAAATTTCATCATGAAAACAGTTCCTTTCGAAGGGCAACAAACGCTGTAATTGCGTATGTCAAAAAGTTATTAAGGTAGCAAAACAGGCTGACACGCAGATACGTTCTCGTTTATTATCCCAGCAGGAGTTGCTTTCGTATATTCTATTAACATGAATGATGAATAACGAATTACTATTTGCTGCTTGGAGTATGCACTTGAACTATCACACAAAGCACTAATACGTATTGCATTTTGCAGGCAAATTCTTTATCAGAATTATTATATTCATGAGATAAAGCGATGTAATATACAGCAAAAGCCCAGAAGACATATGCAAAACAAAAAGAAAACCCTGTTAGAGGCACAATGTTAAAGCTGCACTCTCACAGATTCACCGTTTTTTCCAACTTTTTTTATTTTTTTTGTCACGGAATTAGCAGATTTTTGCGTAAATATCTGCAAACCAGTGATGAAAGACTGTTGACAAAAGATCAGGTCGCTGATTTTCATATTTCCATTCCAAATTTAATGTTTTATGGCTTAAACCGTTACTAACGATTTTAGAAACATGCATAAAACATCCATTTTGGAGAGGACATATGAAAATCTGCGATCTGATCTTTTGTCATTAGTCTTTTATTACTGATATACAGATATTTGCGCAAAAATCTGCTAATTTTGAAATAATTTTGACATGAAAATGCCATGACACAGAGTCATGCTGAAGAGTAAACTTATTTTAAACGCCAACAATGGATAAAGAGGTATATCCACATATAATGCCCCAATATGATAAAAGAGATAGATCCACACATTATGCCCCCATATGATAATGAGATATGTCCACGCATTACCCTCCAACAAGATAAGGAGATGGATTCACTCATAATGCCCCAATTGTATAAAGAGATATGTCCACACATTACACCCCAATATGATAAAGAAGTATATCCACTCATTACACCCTAATATGGTAAAGAGATTTATCCGCCAATTACGTCCCAATTCGATGAAGAGGTTAATCCACACATTATGCCCCAAATACGATAGAGGCATGTCCATACACTACGCCACAATATGATAAAAAGTATAGCCAAAGTTTACGCTCCAATATAACAAAGAAGTATATCCACACATTACACCCAAATACGATAAAGAGATATATCAACACATAGCTTGTATTTTATTTTCATTGTGATACAATATTATTTTTTATAATAACTTTAAAAGGGTGGCTTTTTCATTCCAGTTTCAAACTAATTTTACTGTTCTAAATTCTTGTTAATAAAGACAATGATGATCAAACTTATTAAATTAAATTTGCAATTTCTCTTAAGATCATCAACTATCTACATTATTTGAATCTTTAACTTCTGCTGAAAATAACGAACGCCTTTTAAATATATAAATGGTAAGTAAACTAGAAATCAGATTTTTGAAATTGCTGTCTAAACAAATTGATTTCGGACTAGCAATGTAAATTTATTCTTTACGGAACTAGATCATTTTGATCATACACACCAAACATAGTCAAAATCGTGAGCTAAGTTTTTCCCCCATTTATTTATAGTAGGCGGATATTGCATGTTTTGACTAAATACGCATATTACAAAATTATTGAAAAATAAGTCTTATAAGAAAGAGTATTCAGTCATATTTATTATAAATATTTTTTGTCTGAGAATGTAAATGAACACAAGCAAGAACCTGACAAAAATGTCTAGAATCAGTCGTGTATAGGTCCCTGGCGTACTCTTACTGTGAATAGATACAATTTTACATTAGACGGCATTAGTTCTATCACCTAAGCATTGGAATTGGATACCTAGATACAGGCTTTTGGTTGACAAGGATTGCCAAGGCGAACGTTAAACATCCAACACATCAGAGTTTCAAGATTCAGATTTAAATATATTGAATTTTGGCAAGCGCTAAGATGAGCCATTCGAATGATATTCAAAGGTTGATCGATATGAATTGATTGCACGTGTATTGTGCCTAGTTCCAATAACCTTTCGGAAAAAGTTATTCTCAATCAGGAAGCTACTAGCATCCGGTAATATCATGCAGCGCTTTCAAGAGTTTCACTGGTGAAATGACATTTATTGTAATTGTGGCTATAAACGCGACACAGCCGGTCTCGGAATAAATGAAAAACATTATTTTACATCGAAATGATATTCGAGTTTGAGCATGAATAAATACAAATGAAAATTGATTATTAAAGACCAACACTTAAAATTGAAACGTGACAACAGATTTTACTCATTAGACACAGGCAAAGCATACAATGTAATGTCTGTCAGTTTTGCAGCCAATTTCCTTTAGACTATTGTATGAACATTGTTTCGCAATGAAGTTGGCCAAGATCGGTTTACGGAATATCAAGGATGAAATAATATTTAGACCTGACTGTTAACAGCCCCGAAGACTAATAAGTAATACTGGCTTTTATCTATTTTCACAATTCTTTCATAAAATGAAAACAGGATGTGTTATTCCTATCTTCGAGATCAGAGAACTAGCTTGTCAATCAAACACGTTCTCAGTTATTGTTTATCATCGATTTCTTACGTCGTTGATATTGTATACATGTCCTGTACGCGCTGACGTTTGATTTGAAATACAGGACGGGCTAAAATTTCACAACAGTGAACAATGCACAGTGTGAAACTATGTTCATATTTCGTAATGTTTTATGACTTAATAAAGCTTTAAGAAAAATGAAAAAAAACAAACACAATATCATTTTTTCAACATAAATATGATAACCAGCGATCTTACTTTTTTCAGTAGTCTAATATTACTGGTTCCCTTGCCTTTTCACAGACAAAATAATGTCAAAACGTACAATCTGTTAAAGTGCAGCTTTAAGTTTATGTACCATGCCAGAACCAGAAGACATTAAAGCAGACGTTGAGAGGTCCCCTGCGTATTCTAAATTTGTGAGAGAAAACGATTTCGCATTAAACAACATTAGTTATATCACCTAAAGCAATGCATGGTCTGGAGTGTGTTGCAGCTTGTTCGCACAGTTAACAGGGGGTTAAAGCAAACGTATAACATCCAAATCATTTTCGAGCTTTCATTCTAAATATGTAACAAAAACTGACTGGGTAAAATATGTGCAACCGTTTAAAGCTCTATCAGGAACCGACTGCAGTTTTTCATATTTACGTTCGAAAAACGACGTTTTATGCCGAAAAACATCTTCTTTCTTAAAACGTTAGTAACGCGTTTTGCCTCAATTTTCAAACGTTGATATTAAAAACTGTGATCTGATCTTTTGTCACTAGTCTTAAATCAATGGTTTTCAGATATTTTATCAAATATTGGTTCATTCCAAGACAAAAAAAAGTTGTCAAACGGTAAGCTGTGAGAGTGAAGCTTGAAAGGATCCAAATATCATTCGAAGTTAATCGATATGTATCGACTTCATGTGTTACTATTCCCAGCGTTAAATATGAAAGATTGTTACAATCAGGAATAATAAATTTCAGAAGTTTCAGGCATAGCTTGAAGAGTTTTTCAAATGCAATGGCTTTGTACTTCGTGAATGACAAAGGCAAAATGAATGAAAATCAAAGGACTGAGAGTCCTAACGTCGCGCAAAGTATTTAGAAAGGAACAGGGGAAAATACAAATGGAAGAGTTTTGATGATTTGTGATGATGATCTTGTGATATAGAAGAACATGTCATCGAAACGAACCAGAAAATGTAGTGCTATATGAGGTGTTGTTGGTGAAACTCTCCACGGCCTTCTTATTGTGTATTTATATAGAATACTTGACCCGTTATCTGAGAGCATAACATCAGAAGGGCAATATATAAGGGTCATGCTGCCTGTAAAATATATCTGCTACTTTTGTTAATGCACGTTTTAAAACTTATGGTGTAGCTTCCAGTCACAGTCACTTTCTTTCCAAAAATCGAAAAAATAAGAATGTCAGACATATAAATTGTTCTCATGTAAAATGTAAGGAAGTCGGTGCCCTTATAAATAGATAAATCGACATGCGCCAATTGCTTGTCCAACAATAAAGCTGAATATTGTCATCCAGGGGACATGTACCCGACCCCATGTAGAAATAGGTCACATCTCACACCAGTTTAGCGAAACTTCGCCTATGAAACGTGTTGAAAAGGTGAAATATGAAAGTATATTTAAGAAACAATTCGCTAGTAACATAAACCGCCCTTAATGCGCTTTGGTTTCATTTTGAAGTATTAATACTGATATGTAGTTTTGCTTCTGAAACAAAATTTAAGGTATAACCTGCTGTTTGACCCATTAGGGTTGTACAGCCGGTTATCCTCTAGAAAATCAGAACGGCAAGTCTAAGTCTTGTCCTAACTGTAACCTTGTTGGCTTAAGTAAACCATCGTCAGCAAAGTACATGAAGACATAAAACATTAAAACATTATTGTTTTAATGACTCTGGAAGAGCAAGCATGATGATTATCGACAAGACAATCACGGTGGTCAGTCAATGGCCAAAATCTTGACCGTTACCGCGTTATACCAACCATCATTCGTCAATGCTTGTAACTCTAATTGATGGATACAAACGGTCTTAGTAAATAAATTACTGTTTTTACTTAACAACACATGACTATGCATATTGGTGTTTGGACATTAAGGAAGTTAAAGTATGCTGACACATTTTGAGGTAAAAACGTTTTTGTTTGTATTTTGCATTATGTACGAAATAATTTCATTACGTGCAGTTAATATTGGTGGAATATGACAAATGTCTTTAAATGGTCATTCATCATTTATGCTTGAAACGGTGTATGCTATTTGTGTTTCACGAGCACAGACCGAGCCAAATTTACACATGCGTACGGACTTCCACGAGATTTCACAAACATCAGCTAATCAATTCACGTCAAGATAAATTAAAGTCAAACTTCCTGGATTCCTTTTAAACATACCATCATATCTTTTTAGATTTTATTTGAAATCATGATATTATATTATTTTTCAATAAATTGTTTTCATTGCAACGATCATTCGAAGTCAGAGCCTCCTATCTAATCAAAGTTTTGCCGATCGGAGCTGACAGTCCCATTCGACAGCTGCTGAATACAAATAAGCCTCCACACTAATCATGTAAACGAATTAGAACTTTAGGACATTCAAAGCCATAATTACATTAATCTCAATACTCTGTGGACATTGGATTAGAACGTTGCAAATAAGATAATATTAATTTTATTAAGACAGCGGATCTCTTTGCCAGAGATACAAAGCAAAATAAAACAAAACGCTATGTTTAAAAACTTGATAGACAATCCACAAAGTTATAAAACTATGATTCGTCATGACCATGACAAACGTCCGCACTAGCAATATATACTATATTATCGCAGTATGCTATCAAAATTTCAAAGGTTTGATTAAACATGAACTTAAAGACTATGCAAATTATTATAAAATTATTATTGATATGTGTGTACATAAGTTCTGACTTACACTATCATGGCAAATACAAGTATCTAAATGCATAATCGAAATATGAATTACTCATAATGAAAAACTATAACTAAACTTCATTTTGGCGATCAAATGTAGATAGCTAAAGCACTATCAATCAGCCTAGCAATCAATATTTATTTGTTTGGACAATCTTAGTAGTCAAGCAATGAACGAATACTCAGTTTAGAGGGACAAGGTTCAGGCCTAATAGACACTAACCAGAGACACGGAACGTTACAAAACAACAAATAAAGACAACTGACAATTTACATAATCATTTTTTTTTAAATGAAAACTGGTTAAAATTGAGTAATTTCTAATAACTATTGGGAATCTGAAAAAATACGCGTGACAAGCAGATACGTTCTCCTTTATAATCCAAACAGGGATTGCTTTCTAGAACATTGATTGATATCGTCTAGAAACATGAAATAAATTAGAATTAGGTGCTACGTGTATGGACTTGAAATATCACACATAACACTAATACGTAGAATACTCTTCGCTTGAGATTTCTTCATTAGAATTATTCCATTAATGGGCAGATACAAATGCATTTAAATATTTAATTAATACATGTTGCATTCATATTTACATCCAAAAATATTATTAGAAGCTAGTACCTTAATAGTAAGTCTAATGCATTTAAGCACTAAATATGGAGTACTAATTGAAATAATCTAATGAACATATACAAAAAAAACGATAGATTTACTTTATTTTACATAGAATTAATACCACATGGTTCTTAAATATTTTATTGTCGGAAGCACTTTTCTTGACCCCGGCTCCTCTTTTCGCTCGATGCTGTTATGAGGTAACACTACATCAGAACATATTACAAAACATAACAATATATATCTCATTAATCAAATGTTTTTGTCCTCCGCTGCAGTGTCCACAAGTGAATCTCTTATTTTCTTGTCAGAATCAGATCAATGCATGACAACCATCATAAAACCATTTGTACCTTTTTATAGACAGACACTATAACATGCAAAACGACTGTAAATCATCAGCATCATCAGTCGACACGGAGACGGAAAACAGTAATGACACTATATTGCCTTCCATGGTTACATGATGTAGCCTTTTGTTGTCAAAGCAAATGCTATTTGAAGAAAGGGTAAATAATTAACGTGTCTATATGAAAAGTATATCATCATAATATTGCCGTGGCATATAGACAAAACCTATTATTAAACGCCCCACTATGACAAAGAAGTATATTCACGCATTATGTCCCAATAAGATAAAGATGTATATCCACATGATAAAGAAGTTGTTTTTTTTCCACACATTATGCCAGAATGTGATTAAGAGGTAAATCTTCACATTGCTTGATTTTTTTTCATTGTGATACACTATTGTTGTTTGAATTTTGAAAAAGGTCGCCTTTTCACTCCGTTTTAAAACTAATTTTACTCTTCTAAATTCTCATAAATAAAGCCAACGATGATTAAAATTACTTAATTAAATTTGCAATTTCTCTGAAATTCTTCAGCTTAATTTGAATCTTTAACCTCTGCTAAAAGTAACGAGCATCAATTAAATATTTAAATAGTTAGTAAACTATAAGTCGGCTTCCTGACAATGCTGTTTTTAAAATCGAATCGACTTTGGACTAGCAATGTCAATTTATTCTTAACGGATCCTGATCATACACACCAGATATTGTCAAATTCGTAAGCTTATTGTTGTTTTTTTCGTTTTATTTATAGTAAACCGATATTGTATGGTGTTAACTTAATACACATATTACAAAATTATTATGAATTTTGATGAGAAAGAGTGTCCAGTCATATGTACTATTACTATTTTTGTCTGAGAATGTTAATGAACACATGCAAGAACCTGGCGATAGTGTCTAGAACCAGTCGTTTATAAGTCTCTTGCGTGTTCTTACTGTGAATAAATACAATTTTTCATTAGACGGCATTAGTTCTATCACCTAGGGAATTGAGTTATATGCCTAGTTACATGCTTTTGGATAAGAAAGACTGTTAAGGCAAGCATTAAACGTCCATCTCATCACAGTTTCATAATTCAGTATTATATTTATAGAATCGAATACGTTACATCCGTGCAAACGCTAAGGTGATCCTTATAAATGATATTCAAAGGTTGGTCGATATTGATTGATAGCACGTGTTTTGTGCCTAGATCCAATAACCTTTCGGAAAAAGTTATTCACCATCCGGAAGCTACTAGCATCCGGTGGTGTCATGCAGCGCTTTCAAGAGTTTCACTGGTGTACTGACATTTATTCTATGGCTGTATCCCGGACACAGCATGTCTCGGAATAAATGAAAGCCATAATGTACCAACGAAACATACGAAATGAGATTCAATTATTTTGATCATGAATAAATACTATTATGATGAAAATTGATTAAAGACAAACATTTAGAATTGAATCGTGCTTTTATTCATGAGACAGAAGCATGCCATACAATGGAATGTTTGTCAGCTGTGCATCCAAGTACGTTTTCTTAAACATTTGTATGGACATTGTTACTCATTGAAGTTGGTCAAGATCTGTTCTCGGAATATCTAGGATCAAATAATATTTACACGAAATTAAGTAATCGGTTGATTGTTATCATTACTGTCCCAACATTTGATAGCGTCTATTACTATTATTATTATTATTATTATTATTATTATTATTATTATTATTATTATTACTATTATTATTATTTCAGTCCCTTGCAATGTGAAGGCTACACCCTATAATCAACCATGGGGGACCGTTTCTTCCTGGTAGTAGCGGTGTCCACATTTGCCCTGGGCGTTACCTTGTTTCTGGTTTCCATATCAAGGTATTTAAAATGTTACAGTATACTTTGTCAAAATCGACCTAGTATGTAATTTGTCAATTCTTATTAAAATATTACAGCGAACTATCAGGATCTCCTGTTGAATTTCCTATTATCTTTCATAAGAATGATTAAACTCAAGTTATTCAAGCTGACACATTATAAAGTTTCTTAAAATGTCTCCAACTGAACTCACATCCTAACATTTCTTTTCAGTACATCTTGGCAGGGTCTTGAAGGTGCCGTGTCCATCTCTTTGTGGAAAGTCTGTTTCCAGATGCATATTGCAAAGACGTGGGCATGCAATTCTTGGCATGAAATACCAGGTAATTACAACTTAGGGTTTGATTTTCATGTTGAAGTATTACACATATAAGATTTGAACACAGTAGCAACGGTCTTCGCTGGTAATGTATGTATTGCACAGACAACTCAACATGTTGTTTATGGCCAATACTCAATATCGTTGAACATCTTTTATTATAATTGCTCTACTTTACATGTTTTTATTTACAGTCTGTACATTAATGTACGACTTTTACATTAGCCTATAGGGTTTTGTGTATTATCATTTCCTGAGGCATATAGTGTTCAGCGCCAAGCATAACTGATATATTGATACTATTTAAAATGCTGTCTTCTATTTGCTTTCAATCCAATTTCTCCTTAGTTGTATCGTGCGCATCGCCAAACATAACTGATATATGATCAATTTTCATAAATGTGAATGTGAAGTATTTAAAAATCCTATACGCCGTTTTCTTGTTCAGTTGATTGTGCGATCAGCCCATCTGTATAATTTGATGTCGGATAAATTATCATATGCCATCTTCTATTTAAAGCTGCACTCTCACAGATATACCATTTTTACAACTTTTTTTGTCTTGGTAAGAGCATTTGTTTGCGTAAATATCTGCAACCCAATGATTTAAGATTGCTGACAACAAATCAGATCGTAGATTTTCATAATTCCGTTCGAAAATTAATATTTAAGAAAAATGCATAAATCATCATTTTTTAACTAAATATAAAAATCTGCGATTTTTTTTTCAGCAGTCTTATATAACTTGTTTCCGTGGATTGTCGCAGAAATTGGCTCATTCCAAGACAAAAAAAGTTGTCAAAACGTTCAATCTGTGGGAGTGCAGCTTTAAGCTTTTGTACAGACATTGGAGGTGATTTATATGTTTACTCAGAATGATGACAGATGAATGATAGAAGCTCACCTTTTTCTCTCTCAGACTATTTTTTTGCCCTTCAAAGTGTCCTGTACCATTTTATTTTTATCTCTTTTATATAATGTAAAGCGCCATATACAACTGATGCATGATAATAACTTTGATTTTATTTCAGACAATGAACAGACCTTCCAAGTGTCGTGTAGCATCTTCATTTCCGCTTTGTCATTTGCAGCGCCAAATATAACTGATGTATGATAAATCATGATAAATCCTCATATGTTGTGGTATATTGCAGACTTTGTGCGGTCCTCCCAAGTGTTTTGTATTATCTCTCTTCTCTGCTACATCGTGTGCAGTGTCATCTTGATTGCAGCCTTTGTCCTTCGCTGTCTTCATCGCTCACGGGTCGCTCTGATAATTCTCTCTCTGCTCACGTTTACATCTGGTGCGTATTTTCAACAATGCAATTTTAATAACGCAGACATGAAAACTGCTTCCAAAATAAATACTAGTATAGCAATGCTATATGAGATGTAAAGCAACTCTCTAGAAAACTCTAATTGGAGATAAGTTCTGTCACTGGCAAACTTTCCGTCAAGAAAAAGCGCTTCCACAATTTCGACAAGACAACGATAGTTTAATATAATTTGTTCGTTTTTATTCTGATCAAAATTTAACATTAACTGAACAGATGATGTTTCAGTATCAAACTGTTCCAACATGTATATATATATAATGTAGGTCAAGACTCCAAAAACAGTGGGTCCTTTTGTATATTTATATGTTACAAAAATCTTGTTTAAAATCTTTATAAGTGTCCAAGCTCATCTTTGTAATACATTTATGATACGGCTACTTGCAAAATTTAGGTGGAATTTCCTGTGTTTTCTCTTTCAAACGTCTTAATATTGCAATGGAAGCCACAGAGCCAACATAAACTTAACGAGGAACACACAACTTCACAATACAATCAATACAAACAACATAAGTATGCATGAAAATGTATGTAACAATAACTGTTAAGGTAACCGCCTTAGAAGGGTCCACAAAACAATGCTCACTTGTGGTTCAAACTAGTATTTGCCTGAAATCGTGAAAGGAAAAAGGGACGATTGACGGGTCCCCTTAACCCCTGTGCTGAAATCAAATTCTTATACTTTGAATTTTGTTAGAATCGAGTACCGTCAAATCCATTGTTTCATGTCATTAAACTTTCCAAAAGCGAATGGTTAATTCTATCACTGTGCAGATCTTTATATGCCAGACAGTCGTAATACATTTGTTCTCGAAGAAATTTAAGGCATTTTCAATGAAATGTCAAATTAAGTTTCCAGTTTGAAGATTTGTTGATTGAATAAGATTGGCAAAAAACGTCTATAATTTAGGAATGAAATACTTATCATACGTAAGCTTAATATTATATGTTCTGAAATTGCAAAAAAAACAACATCCAAACGTAGCATAGAAATGCAACAATTATTTTTTTTGCAAAACACAAGGTTAGAAAATCTGTCAAGCCTTCGCTTTTCTTACTCTGTCCCTAGTAATCTCGTCAATCTTCCAAATCAATGGTTCATTACAACATATTAAATGTATTTCATTCACTGCTTATTGCATTTCTTTTGTTCAGCTCCGTTCGTTTTCGATGAACTTCCTCTCATTGATTCACAATTGTCAATATTGAAAGGAAGTGTTAATGTAATTCCACGACTTGGGAGGGTAATACAACTGAATCAAAGAAAAGCATTAATTCCTGTGGTATTTGAGTCACGAACAATACGTTGTATCACGCAAAAGCAGACTAAGGCAAACAAGTACCATATTTGGTTGTCCGGTTAGCGCAGTGGTTAGCGCACTCGCTTCTCACCTAGGCGACCCGGGTTCGATTCCCGGCCTGGGCGCATGTGAGTTTGGTTTGTGGTCACCAAGCCGGACAAGTGGGTTTCTGCCAGGTACTCCGGTTTCCCCCACAACACAAGACCACACTCTCGCATAAAATCGTGCCAACGAGAGTGATTAATATAATGTTGTAATAACTTGTTTCACAATCGTTGTAAAATAAATATGTTTAAACTAAGTACCATATATTCTGTTTATACGTTTGAATGAATAAAGCGTTAAATTAGTTCGGTAAATGTAATAGCCAAATTATAGAAATTATATTTAGGGATTTTACGTTTTATGATGGGTTATGTAAACTGTATAAGGTTATGTTCAAACCCATGTCGCGCTTGATTTATTTTATACTGACAAGGAAATGGTGTTACTATGTTTATTAAAAATCACTATCTATAAACTAGAGCAACTTTACACGGATTTCTCTCTGTATTTCTTTACCACAGTACATTTTGATGTGAAATGATGGAACGAGGAACAAAGCACGACTGTTCACCCTAAAGGCAATATTTTCCTCAAAGATATCTTTCTTTTATAGACAACACTATCCACTGGAAAAGAATTATTATTAAATCATTAAGGATGATCTTGAGTCTTCAGATATTGATCGCACGTTTCACGCCCAATAGTGTTTATTTAGGGCGAGCCATATTACCGCCACTGTCGGTTTTCCTAGCGTTGATTGATACGCAAGGAATTTAAAGAAAACCGTTCTCCCTGTCCTATTAGTTCATGATGCCCCGGAAAATGCCCCGAGACATAATTCTGCCAATCTTCTTCCAGCTGATTTGTATCTGTTCTGATGGCTATGTTAGGAAAGATTTTAGTGACACAGTGCTTCTTATTAATTAAAGGCACAATACTTATGCAAGTGTTAACCGTCGAGTATATGCAAGATTCTGTGTATACTGTTTTTGCAAAACAAAGCTTTTTAAGGTCTGTCTGATAGTTTACATGTTGATCTTTAACATTTGTGAAAATAGTCTTTAACTTTATTATAAAGTAAAATAAGCTAGCGTGCATGAACAAAAAGCATCCTTAAATTATTGACATTTAAATGATTTACAAGCGTTTAACAACAACTATTTCCATTAGAGTGTGTCAAGAAAACACCCATTCTTAAAATGATTGCTACTTCGAAAAGTACCAATTTACTAAATGAATTATTCTGCCCATAATTATGTCTCAATGATGTTTAAGACTGTTTCATCGTGAAAAACACGCGATCAGTGCAAAGCTTAACAGGACATGAACTCTGTAAAATGACACCAAACTCGCCATAAAATGATAAAGAAGAAAACTGTGAGTTTTTATCTTTCTATCAGACCAAGAATTACTCAGCCGTCTATGGCCAAGCTAATGATCTTAATATTTTGTCTGGTTGTTCAAAGCAAAACAGGCAACACTTATAAACATACAACATCGAAACATATGTGATTTTACCACAAAATTGTCATTATAGCAGTTATAAGACGAGTCCAATAATAGTAAGCAAATATATTACATGTGTAGAAGCAGAAATAGGCTGAGATACATTTTCATATCGTTTCTGTCAAAAAAGTTATTTAGAAATTAAAGCAACTGTGCACCAGATTATCAATTTGCAACAAAAAAAGTGTCGAAAACTGACATAAGCTTGGTATTAATGTGTACAATGCATTGAAACTTACTAACTGAAGTACCACATAGTTTACAATTTATTTAAGTTTAGCAGTTATTTCGTATTTTTCCATTAAAAAAGATTACTGGGTATGTCTACCTAGTAGAATTCATTCCTTATGGGTGATTGGCTTGTCGATACTATCACGTGACATTACCAAGTATATAGCTTAAATATACCACTCTATTGGATTTAGCCTTCGTAGCACAGTGGATACAACACTGGACTGCAATTTTGGCGACACGGGTTCGAACCAGGTCTCCGACAATTTTATTTTTTTACATTTTGGTACCTTTTTTACAATTATGATATCAAAGCGGGACTATCAAATATTCTATTAAATAATTGTCTTGAGATTCGTTACAGAATTTTTTTTTGTTTGGTGCCAATCTTGTGTACAGTCCCTTTAAAGCTGCACTCTTAAACAGATATACCGTTTTTACAACTTTTTTTTATTTTTTGTCTTGGAAAGAGCAAATTTTTGCGTAAATATCTGCAAACCAATGATATGAGTTTGCTGACAAAAGATCAGATCGCAGATTTTCATATTTCCGTTCGAAAATTAATGTTTTATGGCTTAAACCGTTACTAACGGTTTAAGAAAAATGTATAAAACATCAATTTTTGAACTTAAATATAAAAATCTATGATCTTATTTTTTTGTCAGCAGTCTTATATAACTGGTTTCCATGCATTTTAGCTAAAATTGGCTCGTTCCAAGACAAAAAATAAAAAAAGTTGTCAAAACGTTCAATCTGTGAGAGTGCAGCTTTAATGTCACGTACTTGAATGTTTACATCGGTTGTGACCCGTGGTGACCCATGCGAAAACCCATTTAAGTCACGTGATTCCTCAACCTGATATACTCGTATGAAGTGTTAACAAGAACACATTCTAATGAGTCAAACAATGACCTTTTTTATGTGGGACAAACATTTTAAAACTTAGTGGTTACATATATCTCATTCCAAGCCGTTACCCTTTATGGCTAATGCATCGGTTTCTTGACGAGAGCTGTATTCAACCTAGTATATTTTTATGTTTTTTTAACAGAACTTCATCCCGTTTCATATATTAAACTTAAATCATCGATTTCATGAAAACCCCCACAAATCTATCATTGTTTATTTAAGCTCTTAAACTTTGATAACGAGAGAAATGAACAAGTTGACTAATTCTATTACCCGTCGGGTGTTTTATTCCTTGCTAACTATTATTTTGCTATGATAGTGTAACATTCTCATTTATGATTACTAACAGAATCAATGTACATTTGAATAGACCGTAACAACATGTGTAAAATCTATAGTGATATTTTTAGAAATTTCGTAAATAAAATAAGTTTGTGTTTGTTGCAGCATGTATGATAGCTATGGCAGTGGTTGTCATGGGGATGAAAGGCCGGGACTATTTACTGTCGATGAAAGAGGATCCAGATAAGATATACAGGTAACGTCTCTGTAGAACCTGACAACGAACACGACCATATGCGGTTCTAAGGATTATATTTTTCATAAATGTTTGTAAATAATTAGAACTAGAAAGGGAAAGCTTACTCTGCATTGGGCATGTGCTTGGCAGTTGTTTAAATATCAGTCAGTCAGGTTATTGAATTCATGGTGATACTCTTACTATTATTTAAGGCAGTCATTTTTGGGAGAAAACAATATTGTATACCGATTCTCTTACAACACCCTTAATAACTGACATTATAATTGTATTTTTATAGTATACAACATAATTAGAGACTTTCATCAAACTGTATACATTTCAAAATAATTATGTATGAAAATCTTGTTTATTTCTTAATTTCAAATGTATATGCACTATTGTTTTCTTTATTTCAGGTATTTCTTAAACGGGATCAAGATAAACGGATACTACCAAATCGGCTGGGCCCTAATCTTGGCAATTGTCGCCTCTCTGGTCAACTATATCAGTTTTGCATTCTTCTTGCTGGAGTACAAAGACATGACTGATGAACCACGGCCAACAAAAGTGTAGTTCTGAAATATAAGTGAAAAGTTGTGTATAACTACATGAATAGGAATAATGCAATAGACATTTAAGTTTGTCGACAAGAAACTCACATGTAAACGTGGTCAGTGTATTTTGACCCCACGGTGATATAACGTGTACTGATAATTATGTACAATACAAGGAATAGTGCAATAGAAATTTAAGTTTGTCTGCTAAAAACTCGCATATGAACGTGGTCAGTTAGTTTTGACCAAAAGGTGATATACGTGTACTAGTCATGTTTAATTTACGAGTTATATAAAGAAAAAAGGATGCTAAAATTTGGGACATAAACTACATCCAATGGAATGTTGAAGACTATAAATAGGAAATCTTTTGCACACAATATGCTCCCATGTTAATAGTTCAGAACCATAACGTACATGTGCTTTCATGATACAAAACATGGCCTAACGTTCAAACGTAACAGAAACGAGCTCTTTGTCTGGTAGTTGTTCAGTTCTGAATAGGCAATAGCAAGAAGAAAACTATGGCATCTTCACTCTGCGTTGCATTTTTTTTTAAAGTGGACCATTTGAAGGCCCGAGCGCGAGTATAAATCAGCTTACACACCACCACCATTTTATCAATATATGTTAATTTAAGCATCGACGTGTGCTATCCATTTAGTGCATAGGGATTTGACACCAGATGATACCATTGCAAGAAAAAAAGATAATTATCAACAACTTACATAAAGTTGATATCGCTGTGTACAACGCATTTAATCTAACTTACTGGTGTATCACATCGCTTACGTCAGTTTTTGTATCTGTACTAATCACGGGAACGTCACCTGCTAAATATACACACAATAAACTTGGAAACCAGTACGCGCTATTTTAAAACGAGTAAACTCAGCTGAATCGGCGATAAAAATGTATTTTAATGAACTATGAAACATGAAACATTTTAGTTTGATTTAACGCCTATTTTAACATAAATACGTATTCAAAGGCGTTGTACAAATAAATAAAATAAATGCAAAAGCAAGTTAATAGAATCAATGCACATTATACTGCTAAACTGTTACAAGTTAAAAAGTAAAAAACAATCTGAAATAATTCTAATAAATTTCTTATAAAGTCCTAAAAAATCATTTATTAAACTCACCATGATGCAGGTTCGTAATAAAATAATGCATTCATGACTTAGGAAAATGTAAACAGTAAACGTAAGGTTATACAAAGTAGAAATAAAATCAGTTCTTTTATACACTTTCGTTACTATCACAGTCACTACAGTCTCTAAAATAATGCATAAAAGTCTCAAAAGTAATGTGTTTTCAATTTCTTCTTAAAAGTTTGTACAGTTTCTGAGTTTCTGATACTAAGAGGCAACTCATTTCACAATTTTGGTCATAATGGCACAACTTTACACCCGCTAACCGGATCGTAAGTTCCTTGTAGGGGTCTGTTTTGTTAGAATCTCTGTAAGGTAGTCAGGAGAATTACCAACAGAGCAGTTGTACATGAAGGTTAACATTTTGAATGTAATTCTGGCTTTGATTGGTAGCCAATGCAGGTCAAAAAGACCTTGTTTGGAGCTGTTAAATTTCTTCCGATTCAGAACTAGTTTGGCACACATATTTTGAATACGGTGCATTTTGCTAATCTCACTCTGTGCGATTCCGTAGAGGATTACATCACATAAGTCATATAAAATAGTGAATACTCGACCTTAAACTAGCCGTATTTATAATTCTATGCTTATATTGGCGATTTTGGAACCACCTGGTGTCTAGTCCCTTATAGCAGTTTTTATTTGAAACCCGGAGCGATGATAAATATAGCCATGTGGAGCGAATGCTCGGATTTTGTTATTTTTCACTTATATTTTCGTCGTCAAAATATGTTGTTTTGTTTAACGTTTGTTAAAAAGTTTTTTTTGAGTAAAAAACGTGCGAATAGAAACGGAGAAGGAAGTTTGCTCATATAATTGGTGAAAAATAAGACTTTTGTGAATAAATACTTCCTGCAGGACCAAGAAAAACCTAATATTTTGTACTTGGACATAAAATAAATGGAATTTTTAAAAACGGTGTTGCTTTGTTAGCTTGTTGCACGAGATTTATTCATGGTTGTAAGATACAGTTTTAAATTTTATTTGCCGGAAGTGGAAACGTACTCTGCCATGGACTGCAGCTAAGGGGATGTAATGCTTCATACGGGAGAACAAAATTAGCCGTTGTCCCCTCAAGCGTGTTCGGCACTTGCAGCAATTGAATTACAGAGAGCCGTTAATTTAAAGATTCTTTGGCTTGCTTTTAAATTAACATTAGCGTTGCAATCTTATGAAAGTATTTAAAAAATATTGTTTTTAAATTCGTACCCTTTAATATAATAGAGGTGATTCACTGCAAACAAATGAAACTGACAAGCCTAGAGCCTGGTCGGCCACCAATTGACTGGAGCTTATCCCTCATTCTTCTCTTCAATCGGTTGTGCAATTTTCCAGATATCATTTACACAATGTAAACTACAGGAACACGCCCAGTAGTAAAACAATTACGAACCCCCTGCTTAGCGGTACAAGGTTTAGGCCCAACACACACGTACTAAACAAGAGACACACGACGTCATAAACAACAAAGGAAGACTCATGACAGATAACTCACATATGCAATCCTTTTTAAATTGAAAACGTGCATCAACATATCTCTATCTATACATTTCTTTTTCGTTGCCAGGTAACGAGGCTTGCCGAGTTACCGGCTACGCAGCGTGCCCGAGGGTTGGATTTTTCTATCCGGAACGGACACACATGATAGATATTTTTTCTTGCATACATTAAATTACATTTTTTGTGAAGAAAGTACATAAAAAGCGCATTTTTGTACATATCACCAAAAAGCGCGTGCGATGATGTTTACTGACGTCATGACGCGCAGTCATTTTTATTCACTGCAGACGTCAATAAGTTCCTTCGAAATTACGTCTTTATAGGGTTATTTTGTTTTGTTTCTTTAAAGTTCATTTTTGTAAAGTTAATGTTAATGGAACTCATCTATTTAAATCTCATAATTATGATTACATAAAGTGTATTATAAACGAAATTGAAAGTATTACGTCACAGCGCGTGACTCATCTGGCATGGGGGGATGCCAGATGGAGTTTTCCAGCACGGCTGAATTCACCGGAAATGCCTATCCGGTGTGCTAGAATACTATATCTTGTATGTGATGGAATAATTATTATATAATTCTATTTCGCTCAAATGTTATATCAGCAGTACTCTTCTTGGCCATGGATGCTGTTTTCACACCATGTATTGTTGCTTCGCTCGATCCTGCTATGTGGTACGACAAAATCTGAAACTAATATTGCAATATGTAACGCATTTAACAAATGAAATAGTCATTTAATGCAGTGTCAGCTCTTTGTCCGTACTTCTCTCACAAGTTAATCTCTTATACTTGTCAGAATCAGACCACTACAAGAGCGCCAGTGGTAATTAACTCACAAGATCCATTTGTACCTGTTCATACACAGGCAATAGTACATGCAAAACGAATGTAATTCATCAGAAGCAGCATCAGTCGCCATGGAGACAGTGAAATCCAATTACATGAGGTTGCCTTCCATTGGTAAATGATGTAAATAGGGTTTGGCAAATCTGATTCAACTTGAACTTAATGTCAAAGCAATTACTATTAAACAGGGTAAATGATAATGGCGTCTACATTGAAAGTAGTTAAACCTAACATTGACATGACACAGAGACATGCTGAAGTCTTAAAACCTATAATAATGTTAAATGTGATACAATTCAAGAAACGATCAGAGTCAATGTACCCTCATATACTTGGAAATAAACACTCTTGGCATTTTTTTTTATACATTTTCAAATAAATGAAACTATTCCATAAAATGCTCACAATAAAGCAAACTATGCTCAACCTTATTTCATTGATACACGTTAAAATTTAAATGTCTGTTTGGAAAATGCGTTTTATTCGAATATTTCACTTCAACTAAAGTAACAAACGTCAGATAAATATTGATATTGATACCTTCAGTAAATTATCAAACAGCTTCTTTACATTTCGCTTAATAGAATCGATTTTGGAGAAACAAATTTATTTTTTACGAAACCACATCAGTTTGCGTAACATATACATCGCACATGATCAAAGTCGTAAGCTAAATTTATTTTTCGATTTAAATCTATTAAGTTGGCTGATTTTGGCTTTTTAAGCAGACGAATGTAAACCTAAGTATCAAAATGGACAGGTTACAATATATTGCCTAATTTAATATGCACAAATTGTGAAATTACTGGAATATTCAGATTATGAAGATAGTTCAATAACATTGGCCATTAATATTGTCGTCTGAAAATTTACATGTACACATGCAAGAGCCAGGTGAAAATATCTTAAAGCAGTCGTTTATTTGTCGCTTACGTAATCTAACTTTGCGAGAAAATGCAAATTTACATTAAACAGCATTAGTTATATCACCAATGGAAATGGCTTAGAAACCCTACATTCATGCTTATAACAGTAACTGCCAAATATAATGTTAAAGATTTAAAACATCATAAATTCAAAATTCAGTTTCAAATAGTTATAGGACCGATAAGGTTACATCAGTTCTCACACTTCGATGAAAGAAACTTATACTGTTCAAAGGTAAATCGATAAGGATTGTTTGCATATGTTTTGTGCCTAGTTCCAAAATCCTTTCAGAGAAAGTTATTTCCAATCAGGAAGCTACTAACTTCCGCTGATATTATGCAGCGCTTTTAAGAGCTTCACTTGTGTCATGACATTTATTCAATAGATGTATCTTAAAGCAAAACACAGCCAGACTCTATATAAATGGGAACCAGTTTAAAGCCAAGAAATGAGAGTCGATTATTATGATCATAAATAAATAATATTATGATGGAAATTGATTGAAGTCAAACATGGATTACAAGGATCAATGTTTACCTATTTTTTCAATTGTTTTTGAAACTACACAACATCGTTATTTTAATGTATAAGGAAAACCCTAGTGAAACATATTCACATTTTAAAATGTTTCAAAAACACTTTTATTATATCTATGTATATAAATGTCTTATTTTATGGCTTTTTTCTTTATGACATTAATTTCAGCCTTTAGTATTGAGAGCAATATTAGATGAACCATGCATTAATTAATTTCCATCATTAACATTCTCAGTTTAAAAATTCGAGAATGATCAAAGTCGCATTCCCATCGACATATTTTGTCATCTATTTCAGAATTCTGGCGGTCCATCCAAGTGTTGGGTATATTTCATCCTGTATTATATTGTGTGCAGCGCCAAACTTACAGATGTATGATTTTTATTAAATTTGTCATCTTTGGCAGTTTCTTTGTGATCAGCCCAAGGATCGTGTTTTATTTTTCCTCTAATTTATTGTGTACAGCGCCAAACATAACTAATGTATGATAAGTTGCCATATGCATGCCGTCTTTTAGCGTGTTCTGCGTTCATGCGATCAGCCCAAGTATTGTGTTTTATTCTTCTCTGCTCTATCGTGTGCAGCGCTGGTATATTGTAATTCACATATGCTGTCAACTTTCAACTTAGATCGATGAGCCCTTTTTGTCATTTTTTTTCGCCTTTGTCGCAGTGCAGCGCCAAACATAGCTGATGTATTTTACATTCTTATCTTTTTGCAGTTCTCAAAAATGATTTCTGTTTTGTGTTTTTTTCTCCTCGTGTGCAGTGTTAAATATAACACTGATTAATGACATATTCACATTACCTTGTAGTACGGATCTGATTTGATCAACAAACGTGTTTTGTTATAAATGTCTTGTTAAATCGAGTGAAACACATAACTGGTGTTTGATATTATTTGTTATTTGTTCTTCTAATTAAGTCTTTGTGTGGTTCTTCAAAGTCACTTGTTTTATTTCTCAAACCTTTTACACATTATAGAGCTCCAACTATAAATGTTATATGCTAAATGCTCCTATTTTGTCGTCTATTCCACCCATTGTGTGGCCGTTCCCAGTGGTTTGTTTATCTCTTCTCTGCAATATCGTGGGCAACGTCATCTGTTTTTATCGCTCCAGGGTCTAATGATTCTCACTCTGCTCACGTTTACATCCGGTGAGTATTATCATCAATGCAACAGTAAGAACATAGATAGGAAATTTGCTTCCATTATACTCATATTAAAGTGCTAAGGTACAAGCTACAGGGATAAGCCCAGAAGCCAAATATTTGACGATTGCCCTATTTCAGAGGCACAATGTCTAATGCATCAAAGAGACTCAACGAGACACACCTAACGTCACAATACAATAAAGTCAGATAACACATATGTTTTTTAATAATTAACAGTTGGTTTAGACAATTATCTGTTTTGATAAATCATTTACATTTTCTAAAATATTTACGCATAATTAGAAAAAAATAAGAGTGGTAATTAAATAAGTGAAAATGGACAAGGTTTATATCCACAATACAAAATAAAAACGACGGAACTGAGGAGGAAATTTAAACTTTGCAGCTTTGCAGCTTATACATTGTCTCTCCAATAACTGTTTGGACTACCGCCTTGGAACGGTCAGTGAAACAAGATGTAAACTGTTGGTTTGAACAACGTGTAGGCTGTGATCTTGGCTGACAAAACGAACGCTTGACTTCTTACCTAATTTTCTGTTCTGAATCCTTATACCTAAGGTTTCCTATAAAGAAGTACCGTCAAACCAAACGCGTCATGTCATTAAACTTTCCGAATTCCAATAGTAAATTATATATGAGTATAAATTTAAATCCCCATACAGATCTGCATTTGCCAGACATTCGTAATTCCTTTCTTGCTTTGCATAACATTGCTTGAGAATATCATCTTAAATCAAACATCTGTAGTCAAAAGTGTTTAAGCGGGGGGGGGGGGGGGGGGGTAAAATTAACAATTTTCTGAACTGGAAAAAGTTAGCACGTGTTTCTCACACAGAATGTGAAAGGATGAAACGAGAAACAAACAAAGGCACGAGGGCTATGGGCAATATTCTTTTCGAACGTTTATTTTGGAAGCAAATCGGTCTGCTGGAAAATAGTGATTTAATCATTAGCTTTGATATAATGTCTTCTAATGATATTGAGAGCAAATTTCACGTAAAACAAGTTCATTTAGGACAAGTAACATTACCGCCACCACAGATTGCCCTAGCGTTGATTGATAAGCAAGGAATTAAAAGAAGACCGTTTTTCCTGCCATATTAGTTCGCAATGCCCCGGGACATTCTGCTGGCAATCTTCTACCGACTTAATTGCATCTGTTTTTAGGGAAATTTTGAAAAAGATGTTTGCGCCGTAGTGGCTTCATTGCGAAGCATTACGATAAATAAACGACGCAATCTTTATAAGAGTATTACCAAGTTTTGCATTTGTCAGTTTATGTGTATAGTGTAATTTGGAAAGAAAGCTTATGTACGTTTGTCTGTCATATAATTATAGAAGTCTGAATAATGTAATGTATGTCATTTAATAACATACCATGACTGTTTTCTAAATTACATGTTCATTTTAGGCATTCGTTTCAACGTTTGATGTAAATAAAATCCCAGACCTTGCATGAACATAAAAAAAATTCCTAAATTATTAAACATTTAAATAATTTACTAGCTTTTAACAACATATATTTCGATTACATAATGACAGGAAGACATAAATAACTTAAATTTTGATGGCTACTTCGAGAAATACCAGCTTCCTAAATGGACCAAATTGGGGAAAACGAGATCTAGCGAAAATTTTACTAAATTAATTAAATTAACAATAATTATATCCAGCTGGCACGCGAGCAGTACAAAGCTTAACAGGACGTCATATCTGTAAAATGACACGCAACTCGCCATAAAATGATCAAGACGAGCACTCGGAGTTCTTCAGATCTGCGTTATTGTAAGATTTACTCCTTCGACAATACAGTATGACTCAGCATTCAATTAAAGCGCTAATGTTCTTTAAACATGTTCTGGTTATTCGGGGATAATAGGCAAATGATAAAATACAAAAAGCATCAAAGCGTAGTTGATTTTACCACGGGCAAACTCGTCTAAAATTAACATTGCAGAGAGGCGACATCGGCAACACTTTATTTATATTGTTGCCACAACTTAGCAATATTTTTGCCATTAAGAACATTTTTTTTTCGATCTCATTTCAAATGAGTTAATTAAAATATATGCTTATCTACAAACGGTTTTCATTGCAATGATCATTAGAGCGTCATATCTGCTGAACGTGTTAACCTTCAAAATAAAAGAGCATCGGTGGTAATAATTTTATTTAGCAGCCAAGCTTCTACACTCTTCATGAAAACGCAATCGGATTTTAGGATTGTCACAGCCATAATTAATTCAATCTCTTTATGCTTTGTGCATTAGGTTGGAGCATTATAAGTTAGTCATACAAATACAATTTGTCACGACAAACGCATGTGTCCTTGTAATATGTAATGAAATAAAGCACCATCCTATTATTATCTATTTCTACAACTTATGCAACTTATTGAAAGCATAACCATTAGTATAAGTTTTACCACTGAACCAAGTTAATATCCGACAGACACTTTCTTTCGAGGGTAATAACTGTTCATTATATCGCTCATGAATATACGATTTTAAAAATACTTAATTTACTAAGACGCAAACTATGCATTCCAATTGCTCGTTTTGTCTATATATTCTAGCAAACACTATAGTAACAGATCCAAGTATCAAAGCGCATTATAAAAGTATTACTTACTCATAGCGGCACATGGAAAACTACTCAATGGTAAATATATGAAGATAAGCAGCAAAAATGCGTTTATTATTATTTAAAAGTTATTCTATGAACCAGTACTCAGACGGCGCCTCTGAGGCTCCGATTGTTAGCAGAAATGAAAATATCAATAATTCATCATGGCAAACAGAAAGCCTAACTGTTTTTCGGGGCTCAAACGTAGAGATTCGCTGAAAGTCAATAAGTGTCAATTTATAAATACGAGGGATTCACTGCATCAAAATCCAGTTGTCGCGCCCCGAAACTGGTCGGCCTTCATTTGACTGCGCCTTATCCCTCTTTCTTCTCTTCTCTCGGTTGCGCAACTGTCATTCATCGTTGTTAAAGAACCACACTTTTGGGCTATATTGTTCCTTTTGGCTGTATACCGCATTCAAGGTTGAGTGTTATATCAAAAGGAAACATATGGACAACGCTAAGGCCTAAATTAATAAAAAAATGCCTTTACCGACCCTAAATTTTACAGGTGGGTCGGTAGGTAGGAAAAATATTTTATTTTTTTCTGGAAAATGAGATCTATCAGGTAAATTAAAAGAAAAGACTTGGGACAAATATTTGACATATTTCATAAACCACCATATTGTAAACCTATCTATTGAACACCATGAACTCTGGGTTTTTTTTGCTTGCAAATTTTAATGACAAATTGATCATTTCTGTAAAAAATGTCTGATACTATCATACAAATTATAGCCAAACGAACAAAAAATGGTTGTACAGAATTAACATTTATTTAAGTATCTATAAAAAAAGTTTTTCATAGAATAAAACATTATGATGCACATTGTAAATATAAAACATACTTAAAGTACAAGGACATATAAAATATTTAGTTATATATATTAATATGATTTAAATGGCAGTCAAACATTCAACAAACACCGTGTTAAAAGACACCGAATTTGGGCCCAACATACACTAAACAAGGGACACACGACGTAATAAAACAACAAAAGAAGACTTGTGATAATTTACTTACATATTATATTCTTTTTAAATTGAATACTTGTAGACATTGTGTTATTTAGTGTATTCGAAAAATAGAAATAACATGCATGACAAGCAGATACGTGTTCCCGTATATTATCCCTAAATGGATTGCTTTCTTGGTCATTGGTAAATATCTTCTGGAAGCACGTTCACAATGAGTCTTAGGTTCAAGGCGAATGAACTTTAAATACCACTCCAAAACACAAATATATAGTGTTCTTTGCTTGAGGTTTCTTCGTCAAGATTATTATTTCCATGAAATAAAACAATTGAAACAAGAGGGGCAATCCGAGCAGCTAACACATGAAAGAATTTCCTGTTTAATTGCACAAGGTTAAGGCTTAACATACACTAGACAAGATAATCAAAACGTCAAAATCAGCGCGTACAGATTAAACATGCTTTTAAATACATTTATTTCCGACACATAATTCGGAGTGTAGACCGTGCGCATGTAATATAATTGCTCTATAAACCTGGACTAAAGATGTTTTTTATGTTTTGATGCGGAATAAATATTGCATAGCTGGTTTTAGCTCCTATGTTTTATTGGCTCGTGGTACTTATTGGCACTAGGTGCTGTTTTCACACTTTGTAATTTTGCTTCGCTCGATCCTGCTATATGCTACGATCAATTTTGTAACTAATACTGCAATATATAACGCATTTAACAATTGCAATAGTCATTCAATACAGTGTCAGCCCTTTATCCGTACGTCTTTCCACAAGTCAATCTCTAATACTTGTCAGAATCAGACCACTACAAGAGCGCCAGTGATAATTAACTCACAAGATCCATTTGTACCTGTTCATACACAGGCAATAGTACATGCAAAACAAATGTAAATCAGCAGTAGCAGCAGCATCAGTCGCCATGGAGACAGTGAAATTCAATTACATGAGGTTGCCTTCCATTGGTAAATGATGTAAATAGGGTTTGGCAAATCTGATTCAACTTGAACTTTATGTCAAAGCAATTACTATTTAAACAGGGTAAATGATGAAGGCGTCTACATTGAAAGTAGTTAAACCTAACATTGACATGACACAGAGACATGCTGAAGTCTTAAAACCTATAATAATGTTAAATGTGATACAATTCGAGAAACGATCAGAGTCAATGTGTCTTCATGTACTTGGAAATAAACAATCTTGGGAAATGTTTTCTACATTTTCAAACAAATGCTACTATTCCATAAAACCCTCTAAATAAAGCCAAATATGCTCCAATTTATTTCATTGATATACGTTGAGTTAACAATGTCTGTCTTAAAATCTTTCAACTTAAATAACAAACGTCAAATAATAATTTAAATTGATACCTTCAGTAAATTATAAAACAGCTTCTTTACATTTCTCGTAATGAAATCGATTTCGGAGAGATAATGTCAGTTTATTCTTCACGAAACCTGATCATTTTGGCGTAGCATAAACATCGCTCATAATCAATACAGTAAGCATAATTTATTTTCAATTCAGGGGCCGTATTCAATAAGCATCTTAGTGAATATTTTCAACTTAGTCGTAATTTCGTAATTTTTGACATTGATTATTTTAAATACCCGCTACTTTTCATCAGGTTTATTTATATGCATATATTGTTCAGACCATATTCTTGCTTATTTTCATATTTTTGGTGTACAAACATTGTTCGTTTTCTTAAAATTCAAATTAGAAAAAAGGCTATTTTTCACTAAGTTGAAAATTGTTACTAAGATGCTTATTGAATACGGCCCCAGATCTATCAAGTTGGCGGATTTTTGGCTTTTTATATAAGCAAACAAATGTATTCTTTAGTATAAACAAGGACAGGTTATAATATATTGCCTAATACAATATGCAAAATATGAAATTACTCGAATATTCAGATTATGAAGAAAGTTCAGTCATATTGGTCATTAATGTTGTCGTCTGGGAATTAACATGTACATATGCGAGAGTCAGATGAAAATGTCTTAATCAGTCGTTTATTTGTACCTGACGTAATCTTACTTTGTAAGAAAATACAATTTTACATTAGACGGCATAAGTTATATCACCAATGGGAATGGCATAGAACTCCTAAACACATGCTTTTGGACGAAAATGGCTATCAAATCAAACGTTAAACATTCCAAACATCATAATTTCAAGATATAGTTACATATTGTAATAGAACTAACTGGGTAACATACGTGAAATAATTTTCGATGAACGAACCTTTACTATATAAAAGTTAATCAAAACGGATTGATAGCACATGTTTTGTATGTTTTGTGCCTAGTTCCAATATCCTTTCGGGGAAAGTTATTTCCAATAAGGAAGCTACTAACTTCCGGTGGTATCATGCAGCGCTTTCAAGAGTTGTACTTGTGAAATGGCATGTATTCAGTGAGATGTATCACCGGGTCATGAAGCAAAACACAGCTAGACTCTAAATAAATGGAGGCCAGAGTATAGCATAGAAATAAAATTCAATTATTTGAATGATGAATAAATACTATTATGATGAAAGCTGATTGAAGAAAAAACGTGTCTTAGCGTACAATTCAATATATAACATGCTGTAAACAAATATGGAACAGCATCCCAACATATGATGCCTGGTTTTATCAAAAAATTGGAAATATTAAGATATTTTTGTGTCTTGTTAAACAAAGGTTGAAAGATAATTTTATGCTAGATTGGCAAAATAGATTAGACATGTCCAGTAGGGCTTGATTTTACAAAAAATGTGTGGATTTAGATTTCAACCATATTTCACCATAATAAATATTACTAAATTTTGAATGTCGGTGTCCAAACTGCGGCTATCGTCACATAGATTAAGCATTGAAACGGGTCGATGGAATAGACCGCATTCGAAGCCCCTAAATGATCGTAAATGCACTGTTTGTTCTTTATTAGAAGATGAATACTACTTTCTTCTAGAGTGCACATTGTTTTATGAACTAAGAATGAGATTTATACCTAGGTATTATAGACAATATCCTAGTATGTATAAATTAATTGCGTTGATCAAGACAGAAATTGAAATATCTTTAAAAAATCTGAGTATGTTTATACAAGGCTTTCGAACTTATTGAGAAATATTGCATTATATCCAACATAAGTATGTGTGTTATATGTGGATATGTCTGTGTTTATATTTGTGTGTATGAATATGAATATAAAAATATAATCATATATACCAAATATATACCATTCATTGTATTGTTATAATTTTGATTATTGTAAGTTTTCGAATGTTATATGTTGTTTGTAGTGCACGAAACTGCATATATATATATATATACACGTATACACACAATATACACTTTTATTTTTTAATGGAAAAACAGGCAGAACTCTAGAGTTACTCGTACAATTGATTTACTCCATGATGGAACTTGCCTAGAACTTGCACACACATGCTGTGACTGAGTTGCATCATAATTGAATAATAATTTTAACTTAAGTAGCTGCGTGCATGATATATACACAGGTCTACTATTTTTAATGTAAAATGGGCATAACTCTGGATAAACTAGGGCGAATACCCCCAAGATCAAACTTCACCGAAACCTGAAACCCACAAACAAGCACTGTGACCGAGTGGCATCATAGTGGGATAATAATTATATAGGTTTTGAAAATAATGCAGTTGAACTTAGTTGATATATGACTTGTAAATAGCTCATTGAAATTGAAACAGTCAAAAAGGTTTATCACCGCATGTTAAATACATACATGCAAATAATAGAAAACTGGTTGGGTTTTGTTGCAGATTATAATCAAATTTCAAAAATCAATAATTTAGATACATAAACCCATAAGAAGATGGCTAAAAATTAAATTCATTTATTAGTTAAAGGTTAATACAGAAATCAAGTCGCACAATACTACAAAATTGTTGTAAAAGTAATTACACCCAAGATTCCCTTGTAAGAAATATACGGTTATTTTCATTCTATGTCTAAATTAAGACAGGTTACATGCATTGTCAATAACAATACAATAACATTCAGTAGGCAAACGTCCAAAGAAGATAAATTGAGATCTAAAGACATGTTTGTCATTTTTAAGAGATTTTTTATTTGTACTATTCCTATGGAATATTCACGCGGAAATTTCCATTTTAAATATTCTTCATATGATAATGATATGAAAACCTACTAAATTTTTCTTTACTGAAAGTCAAACACTTTATTTTACCTTCAAAACCATAAAAAGTATACATCTGTTTAAATAATTATTTTTATATAAGTTAATGATCATTTTGTAAAATCAAAGATCAATATAAAGAACATAAAAAAACAAAAGTAGTAAACACCAAAATATGATTGAATAAGTGTTTAATAGTATTACAATATTTACACTAATTCGTTATCCTAGTGTTTTTCAAAATAAAACTGCAAAATACCCTTAATATTTATTAAATACATGACTGTTATAAAGCATCAATGGCTTTTCTGACTAATTACAAAACTTCTGAGACTGATACAACATTATTTTAGTATTTCCATTATTGATTTATATAATTAGCAATGTTCATTCAGTTTGATAGAACTCGGTTACAACGAATAAATAAGCGCATGTTGAACATTAAATATGATTGCTATTACTATTCACTTGCTCAAAAAGCATTGAATACATGGTAATTTCCGCCAAAGAGAGCAAAATCACGACTGATAAAGAAAAGGTGTCACTTTGCATTAAAGACCTTCAGTGAGTCATTACTGCCCATTCCGACAACTATGGCACGTGTGTGAGGACAGAAGGACACGGAGCAGGGGTTGGTCAGTCCGTTCTTCTTTCCCAGTATTTCCGCCATCTTGCCGTCCCTCTCCGTTAGCAGCATCACGTTGTGGCTGGCAGATCCACACACGAGCAGCTGGCCGGGCCCTACCTTCACCACGGACGTGGGACCGACGAGCTGCTTGTCTTGGTACTCCCGCAGAACCTTCCCGTCAAGGGTCAGCTGGAGGACGGTGTGGGCAGCAATGTCAGACACGTGAAGGGTCGGCGGTGTTGAAGCTGACACAGTCAGGTAACATGGTGCTTTGAAAAGTTGTCTTCTATCATCTGTTTGGATATGCCCATCCAATGTCATCACTTCAACACGCGGGGTTTGTGTATACGAAACGTATAATCTATTGTTGTTAAACGCAATACCAAAACAACTAGATGATACTTTAATTTCCTTTCCGCACGACAGCTGTCCTCCCTTCGTAGACAGCAGCTGAATCATGGACTTGACTGTAACGGCGGCCTGGTCACCGGGGAGCACACACACGTCCCATGGCTGGCCTGGTAGCTGGAGGCGGGACGTGACGGTGCAGGTGCTGATGTCTACCAGTTTGACACAGTTGTTACCACGGTCAACCAGGAGGAAGAAACCAGGCGAGAGCAGGGATGAGCCCGTGATACAGCAGGTTTCCTTGTCCTGACACGTTCTGACCAGGATATCCGCTTCCTTCTTCCACGTCATAGTAGCGAGGTCAATAACTGGAACTAAAATAATAAGGACTACATGTATATCTTTAGTCACTTTGATCTTATAAATGTAAGTGTAAATACTTGTATAAAGTCACAACTTCAATAGCCAGTTTGTTTAAGGTAAACTTACACGACAGCCACCACGGAATAAACAGTAATTATAAATACATGTTATGATGAGGGTTTCGACTTAGAAACATGTTTGCTTCAACAATTTTCGTGTGTAGACTCAGAATTAAAATATGAAGCGTTAATAAAAATATTTCTGATCAAAAGTACATGAAATGAGTACTTTTTTCATTGAAAAGGACAAAGAAGTTGTTAAAATCAAATAAATATGTTAAAAAACATGTCAATGTTCCCATCACTATAAATGTCGTTATGTCAGCGAAACACACCATTTATCGAGTACAGTTGTCCTTGTATACATATTCATCAGACTAATTAAAACACTGTTTTTACATAATTGGACTTCACTTCATAAAGGCATTGACGAAAGCACTCGCACGCTCGCACCTGAACAAACTGGCACCTGCACACACTCCAGCCCGCACCCGCACACACTCGCACCTGCACATACTCTCAGGCGCACCTTCGCAAACTCAACCGCACCAGCACACACTTGGACACATTCTCTACCGCACCCGCACACACCCGCACAATCACACCTGCACACATACACACCCGTAACCGACCACACTCTCATTTGCACCCGCACACACTCTCATTCGCAGCCGCACGCACTATCACTTGCACCGCACACACTCTCACCAGGGCACACTCTCACTCGCACCTACACACTATCTCAACCGCACCCGCACACACCCTAACCTTCACTCACTCGAACATGCGCAAATTCTCAACCGAACCCGCAAAACCCTTATCAGCACCTACACATATTTTCACCCGCACACACTCTCACTCGCCCACACACACCCTCACTCGCACTCAACCCAACACGCACCCGCACAGATTCTCGCTCGCACCCGCACACACTCTCACTCGTACACTAACGCACCTGTACACACTCTCTACCCCAACACACTCGACCTCACTCGCACACACCCTCACCCTCAATCGCACCCGCACACATTCTCACTCGCACACGCACACACTCTCACTCGCACACAATCTCACTTGCATCCGTATACACTCGCAGCCGCACACCGATGCTACCGCACCTGCACACACTCTCACCCGCACTCGCACACACTCTAACCTGCACCCGCACAAACTCTCACCTGCACCCGCACACACTCTAACCCTTACCTTCACACGTTCTAGCCCTCAGTTGCACTCATTCTCACTCGCACCTGCACACACTCTCACTCGCACACACTCTCACTCGCATCCGCACACTCTCAATCGCACCCGCACACACTCGCTACTGCACACCGGTGCACCTGCACACACTCTCACCCGCATCTGCATAAACTCTCAGCCGCATCGAACACACTCTCACCCGTATCCGCATACACTCTCACTTGCACCTGCACACACTCTCATCCGCAACCGCACAGAATCTCACCCGTACCTGCACACACTCACACCTGCACCCGCACTCACTCAACTCAAACCTGCAAACACTCTTACTCAAACCTGCACACACTATCACTTGCACCTGCACACACTCTCACTCGCACACACTCACATCCGTCCCGACAAACACTCAAACCCGCATCCGCATACACTCGCACCTGCACACACGCTAACCCTCACCCGCACGCTCTCATCCGCGCACACTCTCACCCGCACGCGCACAAACTCTCACCGGCACCCGCTCACATTCCCAATCGCACCTGCACATACTTTTACCCGCACCCACACACACTCTCATCCTCGCCCGCACAAAATCCCACTTGCATCTGCACAAACTCTCACTCGCACCTGCACACATTCTCACCCGCAACCGCACACACTCTCATCCTCACCTGCACAAAATCTCACTCGCATCTGCACAAACTCTCACTCGCACCTGCACACATTCTCACTCGCAACCGCACACAATCTCACCCGCACTCGCACCCAATCTAAACCGCACCCGCACACACTCTAAATTAAACATGCATACACTCTCACTTGCACCTGCACACACTCTTGCTCGCACGCATACACACTATCACCCGCAAACACCTGCACCGCACACTCTTTCACTCGAACTCGCACTTGCAAACAGTCTTACCCGCATCCGAACACACCCTCAACCTCACCCACACATACTCTCAACCTCACCCACACACACTCTCACTCGCACCTGCATACATTCTCACCCGCTGCCACACACACTCTCATCCGCAACCGCACTCACTCTCATCCGCACCTGCACTAACTCTCACTTGAACCCGCCCATCCCCTTACTCGCACCCGCTCACACTCGCACCCACTCTACTCTCACTCGCGCACTCTTTCACGCGCAACCGCTCACACTCTCACTCGCACCCGCACACACTCTCATCTGCATATACTCATACCAGGGCAAATTCTCACCCGCACCCGCACACACTCTCACCCGCAACCGCACACACTCTCCCCCGTGGCCGCACACACTCTCACCCGCACCCGCACACATTCTCAACCCCACACACACTAACTCAAACCTGCACACACTCTCAGGTGCACCTGCATACACTCTCATTCGCATACACTCACACCCGCACCTACACACATTCTCATCCGCAACCGGACAAACTCTCACCCACACCCGCAAACATTCTTATCCGCCCTCGCTCACACTCTCACCCGCACCCACTCTCACCGTCATCCGCAAACACTCTCACGCACCTGCACTCACTGTTACCTACACAAAATCACTCGCACACACACACACACACACTCGCACCTTCACAATCTCACTCGCACTCGCTACTGCACACCGTCGCACCTGCATACACTCTCACCTGAACCCACTCTCACCCGCACCCCCAAAACCTCTCACCAGCAACCACACACTCTTCCCCGTGACCGCACACACTCTCGTCTTCACCCGCACACACTCTCACCCAAAAACACTCTTAACTCAAGTGCACCTCTACACACTATCACTCGCTAAACTCTCACTCGCACCTACACACATTCCTACCCGCAACCGCACACACTCGCACCAACACACGCACACCTGCATCCGCACACACTCTCACCCGCACACACTCTCATCCGCACCACACACACTCTCACCCGCACACACTCTCACTTGCACCCGCACACACTCTCACCCGCACCCGGACAAACTCTCACCTGCATACACTCACCCGCTCACCCGCTCACCCGCACACACTCTCACCCGCACACACTCTCATCTTCACCCGCACGCACTCTCATACGCACCTGCTCACACTCTCACATGCACCTGCACACACACACATACACACGCACTCTCGCACACGCGCGCGCGCACACACACGTATCCGCTCACGCAAACACTCATCCCCCACACATGCACCCACGCACGTGCGTCCGTGCACACACACACACAGGCACGCACGCACGCACGCACGCACACACACACACACACGCACACACACACGCACACACACACACGCACGCGCGCACCGACGCAGGCACGCACACACATACACTAATTGGATATATTGTGAACAATAGGTTAGTTTTTATCAACAAAATTACACTTTTAATGATGTCAAATGCATCTATGGTAAAAACGTTATAGTCGTATGATATTCAACTTAAAATCTTCTCTGTTAAATCAATCAAATGTTTAAGCATGTCAAGGTGCTTGTTTATTGAGTTAAATGAGTGCTGATCTTTAAAAGTATTAACAAGTATTATTTTTAATACGATCCTAAGGCACTATTTGCTATTTTAAACCACGTTTTGTGACGAGATTTACCTCGGGGACAACTTGGCCACCGTGGCAGATTTATCCCAGGTGCAAATATGTGCATATAAACGCTAAATCCAATGTCTAAAGGTTGAACAATTTTGTCCCCTGTCATATAATGCAAATACTGATTTGTCCCCCAGTCGTATCTCTATTTTGGTAGGGACGGTAAAGATTCAACATTACAAAAGATATTGATTTTCTCAATAGCCATAAAAACGCGTCCAAAACAGTACCCCAGTACTCAATGGTGCTACAGACAGTAGGCACGTTTTAAGCAAGGTCAATTACTGTTATAATTAACGAGTTATAGCGAATGGGGAAAAACAGACGAGCGTTGTTGTTCGTTCAAAGGCCCTCTTTTGTTTATTTACAGTGTACTTGAAACTAGACTGGTTTACCCAATTGACCAGTAGATATTTAATGTAGATCAATAAGCTTGTAATAAAACATTAAACCAAAGTATGAAACTGTATTTCATAATTTTAGCAATTACCTTTTATGACCATTCTTAACAAGAACACAACATACTACACTAAGTCTAACTTATTGGGAGATAGTAATAATTAAGCATTCTATTCCTACCAAGCTCTCCCGCCATGTTCAGTGTTCCAAGGCCCATTTTCGATCCCAGCAGCCGTTTCGTGTCCGCGTCTTCAACAAATCGATACTTCCGGGCCTTCATCCTACCAGCCATCTTTTCCATCTTGTCATGAATACCCCGTAGTTCCTTCTGGGCTCTCCTTGCCGTCACGTACCGCTGGTTCACCGAGTCGGTACCGGAAGTCAGTTCTGTCCTAGTGGCCACAAGTCCGCATTTTGCCAACTCACAATCAGTCTTCAGTTCAGTCAGCGCGCTTTCTTCATTGGTCTTCATTTCCTGGATATTGCCGAGCAACTCCTTCTCGCGTCGGTCCAGGTAGGTATTGATTTCTGCACGGAACTTTCTCAGTCTGTCGATCTCATCCTTAGACTGGTGTTCGACCTCGTCAAAAAGCTTCTTTACTTTACTTATGTACCCAGATAGAAGATCTTCCGCTCGTTTAATAGATGGTTCCAGCTCCCTGAATTCCCTTTCATTGGTGAAATCCTTAGACACATCAGCAATGTAGTCGACTTTGCACGTGCGATGACCGATGACTACACAGTCACCACAACCAAGGTCGCTGTGGGTCGGACAGTAAAACTTGATCATCTCATTCGGATGTGTTTTACAATATTCAGTTACACCGATGTCAGACTGCTTAGTGGACGGGTAGAAGGACGGCATCTTATCTTTGGACAACATAATGTGGTTTCTGGACACCTTGAATTTCTTATGGGCCTTGATACAGGGATCACACATGTACTCTTGGCAGGTCTGACAGAATCCCTGGGCTACAGAGCGTTTGCCCTCCTCTTCACACGGCTGACAGAAGACAGTTGTGTCATCGGAGCCCTTGTTAAGGTCAGGGTCACGCCTTTTTCCAGATACTTCCATCTATAATTACGAATTAGACAGTTCACGAGATATTAATAAATCAGTAAACCAGCCAAGAGCAGCCAAAACGAATATAACATTTTGTTTGTCTAAAACGAAAGTACATGTAATGACCGAAATCCACATTCAGAAGTCCTTTAATGACGTTTTAAACATGATTTCTTTTAAGAAAACCCCATAGAAGCTAGCAATGGTGTGCCGTTAACTGAATAAAACACACAATTAAAGAAATACAAATTTTAGTTACCTTGATGTTTGTTGATCATAGAAACCAATAAGGAAGTAAATTGATGTCCTCCTTAGCGCATGCTCGTTCTTAAAGGCCCATATACGCTGTAATGTGGGTCGTGCCAAACTGCTGACCGATTAGCTGACCATATAGGAATAGAAGAGATTTGCTGACGAATTGCTGACCATATAAACAAAGAAGGATTTTTATTTTTTAAGTTTTTCTGTTTGTTATGTTTGTTTTCAGTGTTTTAAATGTTATAATGTCATATGAAATAATTAATTGAATTGACGAATATTCTTTTTGTTATTCCAAGAGCGTTTCGTTGCAGATACAGTAGATGTCTTTTTATCAGTAAAAGATAGAAATAAAACTGTCTACATCCAGGCCACACCACGTGGAGGCGCTCTTACCATGGCCTATTTTTTTTTTGAGTGAATGAGCTAGTGAGTAGTGATTGATTGAGTGATTGTGTGAGTGAAAGAGTTATTGATAGTGAGTGATTGATAGTGAGTGATTGATTGAATGAGTGTGCTAGTGAATAAGTGCAAGCGCAATTGCCTGAATAAAAGTCACCTAATATGTGTATAATACATGATAAATGTATCATAGTCCATTTTCAGTAACTTTTCAATATCGAGTTTTCCTATACGTTGGGTCAGCTAAGAAATTGGTCAGTAACTTTTCAATATCGAGTTTTCCTATACGTTACATTGGTCAGCTAATATTTAAGAACTCCTCTCTATCATTGAGTCATAGTTAGCGGCATATAAAATAAGTTAAAAAGACAACTATAAGTTTCAATGTTATTATATAACAAATTTATTAAATATTTAGTGAAAAACTTAACAATGTATCATAGTCCATTTTCCTTATACGTTAATTGGTCAGCTAAGAATTTGGTCAGTAACTTTTCAATATCGAGTTTCCCTATACGTTACATTGGTCAGCTAAGAATTTGGTCAGTAACTTTCCAATATCGGGTTTCCTTATACGCTACATTGGTCAGCTAAGAATTTGGTCAGTAACTTTTCAATATCGGGTTTCCTTATGAGTTACATTGGTCAGCTAAGAAATTGGTCAGTAACTTTTCAATATCGAGTTTTCCTATACGTTACATTGGCCAGCTAAGATTTAAGAGCTCCTCTCTATCATTGAGTAATAGTTAACGGCATATAAAATAAGTTAAAAAGACAGCTATAAGTTTCAATGTTATAATAACAAAATCAATTTGATAATACTTAGTCTGATACAAGTCCGTAACTCGTATTACTTTTTCATTTATCAACAAATATCAGGCCATAAATCGGGTTAAAGGTAAAAGTACTTGTCAATGACATATCGCTTACATAACAATTGGATATTTAGTCAAAAATTAACAATGTATCATAGTCCATTTCCAATATCGGGTTTCCTTATACGCTACATTGGTCAGCTAAGAATTTGGTCAGTAACTTTTTAATATCGGGTTTCCATATATGTTACATTGGTCAGCTAAGAAATTGGTCAGTAACTTTTCAATACCAAGTTTTCCTATACGTTACATTGGTCAGCACTATGCAGTGAACCGTGAAGTTGACTGATCATATAGTCATTTTGGTCAGCTAAGAAATTGGTCAGTATCTTATGAATGATGCATTACTTTGTCATCAATATGCACTGAACCATGAAATAGAGTGACAAAACAACAATTGACCCCGAGGCTCTTGGTGCAAATCGTGACAACTCGATAGTCGCACAGTGTTAGCGTTCTTATCTTTACAAGATTTTAAGGGGCTTCATGGAACATAAGAGTTAATGAATAAATATAAATTAAAAGCGTACACTAGTTTCACCATTAATGCTTTATTTGTTTATATTGTGTGAACATTTCATTATGCTGTATGCACAACGAATCACAATTATTTCCTAAAAAATTAAAGGACTTGTAATTACACATAATATGAGTAAGTCTACTATAATGCCTACATAACAAAATTATTATGTATTTAGTCAAAAACATAACAATATATCATAGTCCATTGTCCATAAAAGTTACATTGGTCAGCTAGGAATTAAAAGGACTTGTAATTAAACATAATATGAATAAATATAATATAATGCCTACATAACAATATTAAAGGTAAAATATTTGTCAATGACATATTGCTTACATAACTAATTTATTAAGTATTTAGTCAGGAATTGTAGCATAGTCCAATTTCCTCATATGTTCCATTGCTCAGCTAAGAATTTGGTCAGTAAGTTTTCAATACCAAGTTTTCCAATACATAACATTGGTCAGCACTATGTAGTGAACCGTGAAGTTGACTGACAATATAGAACCAGTACAACTTTCCAATATCGGGTTTCCTTATAATACGTTACATTGGTCAGCTAAGAAATTGTCCAGTAACTTTTCAATACCAAGTTTTCCTATACGTTACATTGGTCAGCACTATGCAATGAACCGTGAAGTTGACTGACCATATAGAAACAACTTTGCATTATCGAGTTTCCCTATACGTTACATTGGTCAGCTAAGAAATTGGTCAGTAACTTTTCAATATCGATTTATCCTATACGCATAATATGAGTAAAATAATATAATCTTCTTTCTCACTTACCGACTAATTTGGCACCAACGGATAAAATTCCAAACTTTTATCAAGGAAATCACGAGCTTTAAATCCAGAGTATGAAAACACTGGACACTTGGTTAAATTGCCTAAGTATTTCGCCTGCGAATGTCCAACAATTAAAGCCATAATGAAACTAATAGGAAACACAAAGTCCAGCTAAAAACAATATTTCACTTTATAAAACTATATGAGAACGCAAAACTGCACTAGACAAAATCATTTAAATTTACAAATGGAATCACACTAATTACAGAAAAATAATGAAAAATACGGCAATCTTTCGGAGTATATTTTGCAATGACTATGAAAGTGATGTTCTTGACCAAGAAAATAAAATATGTACTTATCAAACTTTACTCATTAGCAACAGTTTGCCTATGATTGACTTATTATTCACAAAATAACTTAGAACATACAACAGATTAAAGAGAAATAATTTCTTAATTAAAATGACCGATGGCGATTTGGCAAACACCATTCTTTTGATCGTTCTTTGATGTAGTGCAGATAGTTTTTCACAGGTAATAAAGCTAACATTTAAAGCTACATTAACGATTAAAAATATTGCTTTCAAATAATTGTACTGTACATCGTAATTAAAACCGTGATATATTTCACATATTTTCAACAAACCAGTAAAAAACAACTCAATTCATTTCATTGAAATGCAATTCCCCCCCCAAACCCCCCCCCCCCCCCCCCCCCCAAAAAAAAAAACACACCAAAAATCCGTCTATTCTTACACTATAAGGATTATATAAAATAAATTTAACATAATATGTCTTGAAAAATCTTAAATATCAAAACTTTTTTTTCATGTGTTTTCCTTCTTTGTCTATATGGTCAGCAATTGGTCAGCAACTCTCTTTTATTTCTATATGGTCAGCTAATCGATCAGCAGTTTAGTATTGACCCTGTAATGTTAATAAAATCAAATATCAAATATAACTGAACCATGAACGTAAACACTAATGATCATAACATTATTCGCTCAAAGATCATAATGTTTATAAACTGTTGTCTGCAGCTTGAACTCTTAGAAAGGAGGTTAAAAACGACGTTCATGGCTGCTTACAGTGTTGACAATGTTGCGGAAAATCAACTCCAACATTCAGGCATATGAAGATTTCAATACTTTGATTCAAGCATGCTTGCTTTTGCCAATGTTTTAGCCAACCATATGGTGATTTCACTGAAAGATTAGTTCTGGGCGATGAAAAATAGCCTCTACAGTGGTTGAAGAATGTCAAGCTCAATGTTTGAGCTCACCATTTATAATTATTTTGTTGCGACAGACTGTCATTGAGTGATGTTAAAAAAGACTAATGCTTTAGATAACCATATACGTTTTAACAGCATTTAAAAGCCCAAATTTATGATAACTGCCACTCGGAAGAAAATTATTATCACTTAATTGTGATGAGAGTGGGTTTGTTTGCTTGTCTGCATGGGAAGTGTTTTAAAGTACTATGGGAAGGATCTAGTCATTCTAAAATGCCGTCCAGGCTTTTTTTTTTTAATGATGGTTAGCCTGGAACCAGGCTAACCATCATTAAAAAAAAAGCCTGGACGGCATTTTAGAATGACTAACCAGGCTAACCATCATTAAAAAAAAAAGCCTGGACGGCATTTTAGACTGACTAGGGAAGGATCTATGCATTATTTGATCAGTCATTTGTAACTACGGTCCCCCCAGGTCTGGGGATAGTCGGGAAATTGGCCGTGTGTTAACTTTTAAGGTATCTCCGCAGTGCCAAGTGAATGTGTTATGCACCAGTCAGTTGTATCCACAGCCCCACCAGGTCAGGTGGTATACTGGAAATGGGTCGTGTTTTTACTTCTATGTGGCCCCGCAGTGCCGGAGGAATGCAGTGGTTTTGTCTGCGCCATAAAAGGTGGAATTTGGCCTATCCTAGGGTCCCAGGGGTGCGGGGCGTGGGCATTTGGCGGGGATTTCACTGAAGTTAATGATAAAGATAGTTTATATTGAAAGCAACACTATATAATCAACATGTTTATACAAAATATGTATATACATCGAAAAAACTTACTCCCGTAATAATATAAAGGTAAAGGATTTTGTTGGTTAAAAGTTTTAAATAAACAAATGTAAATGTTACAGATGGGGTCAAGTGCAAACATGCTGATTGATTTTAATTTTATTATTAGTCCTCAAATATCGGCAAATGGTAAATGCAGTGCCAGGGTGAATGCTGTGGTTTTGTCTTCGCGCTAAACATAGTGGCGAAGGGGCCTTTAACCTAGTGTCCCAAGGGTTCATGGCATTTGGCGGGGATTTTACATCAGTTCATCCCCACAGGGCGGGAATTTGCACCCAGGGTTGGCTGGACCGAAAGTCAGTCCCCGCTATTCCCCGGACCTGGTGGCGGCGTGGTTACAATTGACTGATGCATAACATACACTGGGAGTGTGAAGAAACACCTAAAGGAGAATGTCAGGACACTTTGTCTGCCGGGCATAAGTGTGGCCAACAAAAGTTTTTTCTGAACAGCAGAAACATTCGAAACCACCTTCTAAGGGCTAGAAAGAACATGGACCAGTCGCCTAATGATCTGGAGAATGTAGAAACATATGCTAGAAAGAAACTGGAAATGAAATTTGTCAAACAAAGGACAATATATCAATAATAACAAATTTACAAAGAAAATGATAGAATGGAAGGTATAAATAAAAGGTTACAGCTTTGACAGGAATTTTATGTTGATGTCGGTAGTATTCATGTTGGCAGTGAAAATTAGTTTTCCTACCAATTATGTAATGTACTATCTGCATTGATGATTCACCAGACAAGAAACTGTGAAGCTCGATGAAGAGGATGAAGAGGAAAATAACAACAAAGGAATGGAATTAAAGAATATAATTCAAATAGAAGTATTCACACTAGCTTCGTTGTTCAGATGTCCTTGCTACCTTACATGTATGGTATCGTAATCACATATTGTAAGAGGTAAAATGTATTATTAGCCGGATATTTTCCCAACTTCACTCATATGAGGAGCAGGCTCAACAACATTTCTTTGTACACCTTCTATTCATGTTTCAAATTATTGCTTCAACTGTTTGTGATTGTATACTGTTCCCCACATTTAGAATAAGAAAAAAACAAATTTTGAATTTTATAGAAAACAATTTTGGGTAACAGTTTTTTCTATGATCTTCTTTTCATTTGTAATTGATAATGATACATTGGTATGCTTGATTATGCTTCATATCATTTGATACTTTTCAGAAATATTCTGTTTTATAATGATTTGTTTTAAAACCAACATACATACATAATATTGTATTTTCAGATAAATGTTTAACTACTGAGAAATAGCAGCCATCATTTCATTTCACATACATGATACATATTTCTCTTGAATTGTTATTTTTTTGTTTAATAAAGTTAAAATTTCAGAAGCATCAGAAATTCATGTTTCTGATACAAACATAGCAAATGAAGTATCTGCTACATAAGTATGGAAATAAGGTGACCCGGATGGACATTTAACTTGACTATAAAAAAATCTCTAGTTTAAATCCAGATTCTGTTAATATTTCCATTGTCTTTATTTTTCAGAGGTTTTAATCCATACTGACATAGCAATTCAAATTAAAAAGATAAATGTAATAATTGATACTTTTATTGGAACATATTTTTACATATATATGCATATATATATAAATCATTCTTCAGGTTTATTGATTTTCTTTAGGAATTAAATCATGCAGAAAGAGTCTTTTTTTATTTCAAAGTATTTCACACAAATAATCAAGTGTTTCTAATGTTCTTTCAGGAGGAGCTATAGCCATGCCCTGGAAGTCCTGATGCTTTCTGGTATCCTGAAACACAAACAAAAGAAGATATAAAGAAAAATACTACAAATTTCCATTAGTTTGGCAGTTTTGGTCCATTCATGTATACTTAAGTATATACTGTCCATTTTGGTTGTTTTTGCATTGCGACATGTAAAATAAAATCTCAATGAGATTTATGTCTACGGTAATTTGTTAATGAAAATGTTCTTGAAAAGCACTGTAATTTCTCTATCAAAAAACATTTTACATTTTTGCTAATTTTTGTTCAAAACTAAATTTTTAATATATAATATATATGCCAATCATGATGTACAATACCTGACTGAAACTATTTTCTGTAATTCAGAAAGTCAACGTCTGCAACTTGCCAATGTGCTCTTATCTGACAATATCATCCGTGAGTTGGAACAAACATTCTGTAAATATAGAGCAGAACATGACTTGCATGTGGCTATATTCCATGCTTGGAAGATAACAACTTTTGTAACTGATCACTTCAAGGTTATTATGCTCATTTATTTTTTGACTGACACTCTTTAAAATACAAACATTTCTTTCACAAATACATGGATGAATAGTATAAACCTTTGGCCATACTGTAGACGAATGAGCCATTACAGAATGCGATAAGGGCCCTGAATGATTACACATTAATGACTAAGGAAGCACTCAAAAGACATGTCAAAAGTCAAATGAAATGTCAATAATTATTAAAGCTAGTAATATTAATTTTTATAATAGAATCTTTATGGAACATAAATAAAGAAAAAGTTAATGATGCATTAAGGTATTATCAAACAATCAGGTCTTTTTAAAAAGACAATTGCAATGCTTTAAGGATGAGAGCCATGGTTGCTATAGAAACATGAGAATAGTTAAAGTATTAAATCTTCAAAAATTGTAACAATTATCTCCAACGCCCAAAGTTGCACAATGTCACTTGCACATCTGCATACTATTTTTTCAAACAGCAACCTAGCAGCCATTTAACATACCTGAGTAAACTAGTTTCTGCACTGCTGAGTCTCCAACTATTTCCCAATACTCAGAACATGACATTGTTGGTGACATCATGAAGTATGATATTGTATAACATCTAGCCATTTCTCATTACTAGGAACTGTACAATCTGTAATAAAATCAAGTAAATCAAATATTGCACTTAAATATATCACCATTCAGAACATAAAAGTAAGAAAAATACAGAAAAATAGTATTATTGACCGGCTAATGATCATCACTCAGAACGTAAAATTCATAAATAACAAAAAATAGTAATATCGACTGGCTAATGATCATCACTCAGAACGTAAAAGTAAAAAATGACAAAAAATAGTAATATCGACTGGCCAATGATCATCACTCAGAACGTAAAAGTCAAAAATGACAAAAAATAGTAATATCGACCGGCTAATGATCATCACTCAGAACATAAAAGAAGGAAAAGACAGAAAAATAGTAATATTAACTGGCTGTTGATCATCACTCAGAACGTAAAAGTCAAAAACGACAAAAAATAGTAATATTAACCAGCTATTGATCATCATTCAGAATGTTTAAGTCAAAAACGACAAAAAATAGTAATATTAACTGGCTAATGATCATCACTCAGAACGAGAAAGTCAAAAACGACAAAAAATAGTAATATTAACCGGCTATTGATCATCACTCAGAATGTAAAAGTCAAAAACGACAAAAAATAGTAATATTGACCGGCTATTGATCATCACTCAGAACGTAAAAGTAGGAAATGACAGAAAAATAGTAATATTGACCGGCTATTGATCATCACTCAGAACGTAAAAGAAGGAAACGACAGAAAAATAGTAATATCGACTGGCTATTGATCATCACTCAGAACGTTTAAGAAGGAAACGACAGAAAAATAGTAATATCGACTGGATATTGATCATCACTCAGAACGTAAAAGAAGGAAACGACAGAAAAATAGTAATATTAACTGGCTATTGATCATCACTTAGAATGTAAAAGTAGGAAACGACAGAAAAATAGTAATATTAACTAGCTATTGATCATCACTCAGAACGTAAAAGAAGGAAACGACAGAAATATTACTATTAGTAATATTAACTGGCTATTGATCATCACTTAGAACGTAAAAGTAGGAAAAGACAGAAAAATAGTGATTTCCACTATCCACTCAGAACGTAAAAGTCACTAACGACAAAAAAATACAATTATTGACTAGCGATTGATCATCACTTAGACTGTAGACAAAAAATAGTATAACAGGTGGTAAATTGACTTTTGATCATCACTCAGAACTAGAAAGTAGCTACAGTATTTAATTTAAAAGTCTAGTAATTTCCAATACTTGGTAACCTTGCTGACAAGTTAAAAAACAAAATATGTAATCCAGTTACTCAGTATCTTATTTGTTAAACTTACCTGGTACATAAAAGATTTTCTTGCACATCCAAGGAATGAAAAGAAACATTTTTCATACATGTTTAGATTTATGGTGGCAGACAACAATTTTAATTGTATTTCCATCTGTATGATCTTTGCTTGTGTCGATTCGGTATTGGTATGATCTTTAGCGCTTTCATTTGCGGACATGAAGTACATGTGAATACCTCATGGTTTTACAGAGAATAGTTAACGTAGTACTTGGAACCAGATTCTTAAAGCTGTACTCTCACAGATAAACCATTTTTACAACTTTTTTTTATTTTTTGTCTTGGAAAGAGCAAGATTTTGCGAAAATATTTGCAAACCAATGATGTAAGACTGCTGACAAAAACTCAGATCGTAGATTTTCATATTTCCGTTCGAAAAGTTTATGTTTTATGGCTTAAACCTAACGGTTTAAGAAAAATGCATAAAACATCAATTTTTGAACGGAAATATGAAAGTCTACGATCTGAGTTTTTGTCAGTAGTCTTATATAACTGGTTTCCATGGATTTTCGCAAAAATTGTCTTGTTTCAAGACAAAAAAAAGTTGTCAAAACTTTCAATCTGTGAGACTGCAGCTTAAATACTCAACCCAATAAGTTGGCATATTCGTAATTATACTATTTACCAGGGTTTTTTACACATTTTCTTTCTGCGTGATACATTATTCGGCGGATCAAAAGAAAATGATTTGGTATAAAATATGAATGTGTGAAGATACACAGAGAAAAAGAAGCAAATATCACGAGATTTTAGTTCATTGTAGCAACATTAATTCTGTATTCATAAGTAAAATGGCTACTCCCACCTCCCTGTTTCCTCAAAACTATACTTCTACCTGATACTTGAATTTATTTGTATTTTAGGGCACGCGCGTAGTATACAAATTACATACACATACAATCACATCGTTACATAAACATATTCAAGCCACAATTACAATTGAAATACAGACATATCTTATGATTACGTAAATGACTTGTTTGCAACTGCTTTATGAATTGTGCTAGCAAAACCGACCAATTATTTTGTGTTTAAGGGCGATAATAAAAAAAACACCGTGTCCATCCACTCCCCTATTGATTCGCTAGTGTGTTGTGCCTAAAATCGCTTCTCTCGCCTGAGACTCATGTCATTTGGGCCACATGGGGCACGCACTGAGTACGTCCAGCCTGAGTTTGCTAGTATGTAATCATCCAAAATCTACTCCAACCTGGAATTCACGCTACTGCGGCAATAGTGGGAACGCGCCTGGAACGTCCCGCCTAAATTCGCCAGAATGTTATCTCCCCAAACTCTACTCCCACCTTGGACTCACGTTACTCGGGCCATAGGAGGTGCGCGCCGTGTGCATCCCGCCTCAATTCCCTAGTATGTCATCCCACAAACTCTACTCTCACCTTGGACTCACGTTACTCGGGCCATAGAGGGTGCGCGCCGTGTGTGTCCCGCCTCAATTCCCTAGTATGTCATCCCCCAAACTCTACTCCCACCTTGGACTCACGTTACTCGGGCCATAGGAGGTGCGCGCCGTGTGCATCCCGCCTCAATTCCCTAGTATGTCATCCCCCAAACTCTACTCTCACCTTGGACTCACGTTACTCGGGCCATAGAGGGTGCGCGCCGTGTGCATCCCGCCTCAATTCCCTAGTATATCATCCCCCAAACTCTACTCCCACCTTGGACTCGCGTTACTCGGGCCATAGGGCGTGCGCGAGGTGTGTGTCCCGCCTCAATTCGCTAGTGTGTAATTTCCTAAAACTCTACTCCCAGCTGGGACACGTGTTACTCGGGCCATAGGGGGTGCTCGCCGTGTGCGTCCCGCCTGAATTCGCTAGAATGTCTCCCAAACTCTACTCCAACCTTTGACTTAAGTTACATAGTCTATAGGGGGTGCGCGCCATGTGCGTCCCGCCTGAATTTGCTAGTGTGTTATTTCCTAAAACGCTACCCCCACCTGGGACTCAAGTTACATGGGCAATAGGGGGTGCGCACCGTGTGCGGCCCGCCTGATTTCGCTTGTGTGCAATATCTTAAAACTCTAGTCCAACATTGAACTCACGTAACTTGGGCCATAGGGGGTTCACGACGTGTGCGTACCATCTGAATTCGCTAGAATATAATCTTATAAACTCTACCCCAACCTTGGTTTCACGTTACTTGGATAATAGTCGGCGCGCGCCGCGAGCTTGACGCCTGAATCCGCCAGAATATTATCTACCAAGCTCGACTCCCACTTTGACCCTTGATAATTTACCCCAGGGGCAATTTTTCAACGGGTGACTCATACATTTTTAAATTTGAAAACTGACTAAGACTGTTCATTAATGAACCTTCGTCGCATGAAAAGTTGTTCCTCGTTGAAAACAAAAAACTTACAGTGTTCAATCTTTTACATAAATCCTATGGTCATGCTTCATTGAATGTAGTAATTGTATATGTTTGGTTATTTATATCACACAATTCCACTAGTTTTATCAATCTTAGATACGATTAAGACCAGTTTTTAAAACCACCCTAAATTTTACGTTGGGTCATTATTTAACGTTGAAAACTGACCACTTCAGTCACATGCAATTTAATAATATTTTGATAGTCAGTATTAAAGTTTCAAGGACATGTATGCCACAGGCTGAAAATACTCTCGTGTGTGCTTATTTCGAGTTCGTATAAAGTGCCGGAATAAAATGATTACTTAGGGGATACCATTGACTTTATTGTAGATAATTGTGAAAATCAAGAACATTGTCCTTTTATTGCTTTGTTTGCTCAACATACATACTATGTTGCAACATTTTCTCTTCCATTGTTGGTTAAATGATTATTTCCTGAAGCTGTCATTGTTGTTTCAGAACCTCCATGGTGAAACAATATTGATTTAACCATCTTCATGTTCACCTGATGCTGGTTCATGCACATTTTGAGAACTGATTGTTGCAAAAGTGGCAAAATATAAGTACCATATAATGCTTTATATGCACAGTCCTACAAAGAGAATACTAGGTTAGTGCCGTGGATTGAAGAAGTTTATTTCGCAAGGCAGAGGAATTTATCGGGTGAGCTGAAGGCGATAGGTGTCAGTGATATTAACTATAAATATTGATGCTCTGAACAGCGACATGGCAACATTCCGTTAACCTTATGGCTGAGCGTTCACTTTGATGCTGGAACGGTAGGAAATTGGTTCCAGTAGATCCCTTGCTTTGCGGTCGTATTCTATGGTAGTTATGATAGTTTTCAATCAATTTGTGAGTATTCAGCACTAGTTTAAACCAAAAAATCGGTGCTTTACACAGGGCAAATTCCGGATCCAAGAGGTATCTTCTTTAAAAGCTTGGGATTTGCATTGCATCTCCATGTACGTAACACTTTTTCATCAACTCTGATAATACCTTTGTGTGACTGGGAATTGCAGTTACCTCTATGTAATCTCACTTATCGCACTAGAAACTCTTTGGTATTATGGCGCCCTGGTACAGTCAGGCTGTACTGCATTTAATGAGCGCAGGCAAACATTAACTTCAGGTTTGTGAACAATAACAACAACTTATGTCTACAAACACTGTCCCTTAGTTCATAATTGTACTGACTGTATACTAATTAAGGAAGTAATTGTCTCCACAAGTAATAATGCTATATATATACTATATTTGACTGTAAACAGGCATGACTATCGAGCAACTGGGCGATGACCAAACCTGACAGAGACAGTATACCAATTACCAATGAGAGTCACTGGTGCGATTTACCCCGAGACATAATGCCCACAAACACCGTCACCAAGTTGCATCATGATCGGATAATACAACTTGAGATATTTTCTGCCGCATACTAAAAGACCTATTTCCTAATGTAAAAGGGGCATAACTGGTGAGTTACTGACATGATTCACTCCACGTTGGAATTTGACTGAGACTTGCCACCAAATGCTGTAACAGAGTTTCATCATCATAGGATACTAAAAACTTAAGATATTTTCTGGCGAATACTTAAAAGAACTATTTCCTAATGTTAAAGGGGCATAACTCTGACATGATTAACTCCACAGTAAATAATATGTACACATGTTTTGTACTTGTCGCCATTTTTGTATGATATTCGGCCACATGGGTCTATAATCTTCTGGTAAATAAATGTTCTGTTCTGTTCTGTATTTGTTTTTCATCTTTGCAACAAGTATTTAAAATTGAAGTTTATAATGAAATAAAGATAACAGTTTATTTGTATTAATTGCTTTTGAAATTGACTGAACGTGGCTATCGCATAACTATTTTAATGTATAAGGAAAACCCCAATTAAACATTTGTACACTATAAAAATGTTCCAAAAACGCTTTTAGTATGTCTAGCAAAATTATCATTTTCTAGGGCTCTCTTTCGTGTGAAAATAATTTTCAGTATTTAGTCTTGATAACAATATTGAATTACACATATTATTTAGTCCCTAACAATACCAAAGCTTTCAGTTTAATCCTGGTAGTAGCGGTGTACACATGTTCTCATGACTTGGTAAAAAACGGCCTAGTACGTAATTGTAAATCATAATTGAATTATAACAGCGATTATTCGGTATTGTGTGGTGTTTCATAAATTGCATGACTTTATTTAAACTTATATCTAATACAATATTATAGAAGTAAGATATTTGATTTGAGAGAAGGAAAATCAGAACTTCTCAATTTTCATTTGATATCTCCCACTCACTTTTTTGTGCTGTCCTCCCAGGCCTTGTATATTATTCTTTAATTGTTATATCGTGTTCAGCGGGTACAATTGCTTTTGTATTTTATTTAACAGTTTTCATATATCGTCTCCATTTTAAGATTTCCTTCAGTTCTGCAGTGTTGTGTCATTTCCTCAGCCATATCGCGTGCAACTTCAAACAAACTGATAAATCTTCATAGTTTGTCATTTAGTTCAGACATTTGGCGGTCGCAGGTGCAAGTGATAGTGTGTGCAGGTTTGAGTTAGAGTGTATGCAGGTTAGAGTTGAGTGAGTGCGGGTGCAGGTGTGAGTGTGTGCAGGTACGGGTGAGAGTCTGTGCGGTTGCGGATGAGAGTGTGTGCAGATGCAAGTGAGGGTGTATGCGGATACGGGTGAGAGTGTGTTCGGTGCGGCTAAGAGTTTATGCAGGTGCGGGTGAGAGTGTGTGCAGGTGCACCGGTGTGCTTTAGCGAGTGTGTGCGGGTGCGAGTGAGAGTGTGCGGGTGCGAGTGAGAGTGTGTGCGAGTGAGAGTGTGTGCAGGTGCGAGTGAGAATGAGTGCAAGTGAGGGCTAGAACGTGTGAAGGTAAGGGTTAGAGTGTCTGCGGGTGCAGGTGAGAGTTTGTGCGGGTGCAGGTGAGTGTTTGCGGGTACAGGTGAGGTTGTGTGCGGGTGCGGATGAGAGTATGTGTAGGGGCGAGTGAGAGTGTGTGCGGATACGGGTGAGAGTGTGGGCTGGTGCAGGTGAGAGTGTGTGCGAGTGCGGGTGAGAGTGTGTGCAGGTGCGGTGGCAACGGTGTGCGGCTGCGAGTGTGTAAGGATGCAAGTGAGATTGCGTGCGAGTGAGAGTGTGTGCGTGCGCGAGTGAGAATGTGTGCGGGTGCGGTTGAGGATGAGGGTGTGTGCGAGTGAGGTCGAGTGGGTGGGGTAGAGAGTGTGTACAGGTGCGATAGTGTACGAGTGAGAGTGTGTGCGGGTGCGAGCGAGATTCTGTGCGGGTGCGTGTTAGGTTGAGTGCGAGTGAGGGTGAGTGTGTGCGAGTGAGAGTGTGTGCGGGTGAAAATGTGTGTAGGTGCTAATGAGGGTTTTTCGGGTTCGGTTGAGACTTTGCGCATGTTCGAGTGAGTGAAGGTTAGTGTGTTCGGGTGCGGTTGAGATAGTGTGTAGGTGCGAGTGAGAGTGTGCCCTGGTGAGAGTGTGTGCGGTGCAGGTGATAGTGCGTGCGGTTGCGAATGAGAGTGTGTGCGGGTGCAAATGAGAGTATGGTCAGTTACGGGTGTGTGTGTGTGTGTGTGTGTGTGTGCAGGTGTGATTGTGCGGGTGTGTGCGGGTGCGGTACAGAATATGTGCAAGTGTGTGCTGGTGCGGTTGAGTTTGCGAAGGTGCGCCTGAGAGTATGTGCAGGTGCGAGTATGTGCGGGTGCGGGCTGGAGTGTGTGTGCAGGTGCCAGTTTGTTCAGGTGCGAGCGTGCGAGTGCTTGCGTCCATGCCTTTATGAAGTGAAGTCCAATTATGTTAAAAACAGCGTTTTAATTAGCCTGATGAATATGTATACAAGGACAACTGTACTCGATAAATAGTGTGTTTCGCTGACATAACGACATTTATAGTGATGGGAACATTGACATATTTCTTTGATTTTAACAACTTCTTTGTCCTTTTCAATGAAAAAAAGTACTCATTTCATATTATTTAATATTTTTATTAACGCTTTATATTTAAATTCTGAGTCTGCACACGAAAATTGTTGAAGCGAACATGTTTCTAAGTCGAAACCCTCATCATAACATGTATTTATAATTACTGTTTATTCCGTGGTGTCTGTCGTGTAGGTTTACCTTAAACAAACTGGCGATTGAAGTTGTGACTTTATACAAGTATTTACACTTACATTTATAAGATCAAAGTGACTAAAGATATACATGTAGTCCTTATTATTTTAGTTCCAGTTATTGACCTCGCTACTATGACGTGGAAGAAGGAAGCGGATATCCTGGTCAGAACGTCTCAGGACAAGGAAACCTGCTGGATCACGGGCTCATCCCTGCTCTCGCCTGGTTTCTTCCTCCTGGCTGACTGCGGTAACAACTGTGTCAAACTGGTAGACATCAGCACCTGCACCGTCACGTCCCGCCTCCAGCTACCAGGCCAGCCATGGGACGTGTGTGTGCTCCCCGGTGACCAGGCCGCCGTTACAGTTAAGAACAAGTCCATGATTCAGCTGCTGTCTACGAAGGGAGGACAGCTGTCGTGCGGAAAGGAAATTAAAGTATCATCTAGTTGTTTTGGTATTGCGTTTAACAACAATAGATTATACGTTTCGTATAAACCAAACCCGCGTGTTGAAGTGATGACATTGGATGGGCATATCATAAGTACATTCCAAACAGATGATAGAAGACTACTTAGAAGACCATATTACCTGACTGTGTCAGCTTCAACACCGCCGACCCTGTACGTGTCTGACATTGCTGCCCACACCGTCCTCCAGCTGACCCTTGACGGGAAGGTCCTGCGGGAGTACCAAGATATTCGGCTCATCAGACCCGGGGCCGTGGTGAAGGTAGGGCCCGGCCAGCTGCTCGTGTGTGGATTTAACAGCCACAACGTGATGCTGCTAACGGAGAGTGACGGCAAGATGGCGGAAATACTGGGAAAGAAGAACGGACTGACCAACCCCTTCTCCGTGTCCTTCTGTCCTCACACACGTGCCATAGTTGTCGGAATGCACAGTAATGACTCACTGAAGGTCTTTAATGCAAAGTGACACCTTTTCTTTATCAGTCGTGATTTTGCTCTCTTTGGCGGAAATTACCATGTATTCAATGCTTTTTGAGCAAGTGAATAGTAATAGCAATCATATTTAATGTTCAACATACGCTTATTTATTCGTTGTAACCGAGTTCTATCAAACTGAATGAACATGCTAATTATATAAATCAAGAATGGAAATACTAAAATAATGTTGTATCAGTCTCAGAAGTTTGTAATTAGTAGAAAAGCCATTGATGCTTTATGACAGTCATGTATTAATAAATATTAAGCTTATTTTGCAGTTTTATTTTGCAAAACACTAGGATAACGAATTGTGTAAATATTGTATACTATTAAACACTATTCAATATATTTTGGTGTTTACTACTTTTGTTTTTTTATGTTCTTTATATAGATCTTTGATTTTACAAAATGATCATTAACTTATATAAAAATAATTATTTAAACAGATGTATACTTTTTATGGTTTTGAAGTTAAAATAAGGTGTTTGACTTTCAGTAAAGAGAAATTTAGTAGGTTTTCATTATCATATGTTAATGAAACTCAGTCAGCATTTCAACGGTGGGCAAGTCTCAGTCAAGTTCAATTGTGAAGTGAATCATGTCAGTAATTTCAGAGTTATGCCCCTTTAACATTAAACAATAATATGTTTATATATTATGAAGGCAGTAAGTTAAGTTTTTTACTATCCAATAATGATGAAACTCGGTTACAGCATTTGTGGGCAAGTCTCCGTCAAGTTCCATCGTGGAGTTAAACATGTCAATAGATCCGGAGTTATTCCTCTATACCAATAGGAAATTGGTATTTTAAGCATCCGACAGGAAATTACTAACTTGTATTGTCCGATCATGATGGAACTTGGTGACTGTGTTTGTGGGCATTATGTCTCGGCGTAAATCGCTCCAGTAACTCTCATTGGTTATGGGCATACTGTCTTGGGGAGAATCACACCAGTAACTCTCATTGGTTATGGGCTTGCTGTCTCTGTCAGGTTCTGTTATTGGGTGAATCGCCTCAGTAGCTGATAGTCATGCCCCTTTTATAGTGAAATATAGAATAGCATAATTACTTGCAGAGACAATTACTTAATTATAAAACGATCAGTACAATAATGAACTAAGTTACAGGATTTTGGATGAATGTTCTTATTCAAATCATATATTAGAATAATTTTAAATGTGTTAAACCTGACATGCATAAAATAGGACTACATTTTACGTTTATGCAAACCATTGCAAAGTTACTATGAAGAATATTTTAAATGGAAATTTCCGCGTGAATATTCCATAGGAATAGTACAAATGAAAAATCTCTTAAAAATGACAAACATGTCTTTAGATCTCAGTTTATCTTCTTTGGACGTTTGCCTACTGAATGTTATTGTATTGTTATTGACAATGTATGTAACCTGTCTTAATTTAGACTTATAATGAAAATAACCGTATATTCCTTACAAGGGATTCTTGGCTGTAATTACTTTCACAACAATTTTGTAGTATTGTGCGACTTGATTTCTGTATTAACCTTTAACTAATAAATGAATTTAATTTTTAGCCATCTTCTTATGGGTTTATGTATCTAAATTATTAATTTTTGAAATTTGATTATAATCTGCAACAAAACCCAACCAGCTTTCTATTATTTGCATGTATGTATTTAACATGCGGTGATAAACCTTTTTGACTGTTTCAATTTCAATGAGCTATTTACAAGTCATATATCAACTAAGTTCAACTGCATTATTTTCAAAACCTATATAATTATTATCCAGTTATGAGCCACTCGGTCACAGTGCTTGTTTGTGGGTTTCAGGTTTCGGTGAAGTTTGATCTTGGGGCTATTCGCCCCAGTTTATCCAGAGTTATGCCCCTTTTACATTAAAAATAGTAGGTGTACATATCATGTACGCAGCTACTTAAGTTATAATTATTATTCAATTATGATGCAACTCAGTCACAGCATTTGTGTGCAAGTTCCAGGCAAGTTCCATCATGGAGTGAATCAATTGTCCGAGTAACTCGAGAGTTCTGCCTGTTTTTCCATTAAAAAATAAAAGTGTATATTGTGTATAAGTGTATATATATATATATATATATAATATATATATATATATATATATATATATATATATATATAATATATAATCCTAGTTTAGGCATTAGGGGGACCACGCATATTTTCAGGCATTAAGGGGACAATTTGTATATTTCGTAAGACTGAAGTAAATAGGGATCTTTTATCATATATGCATTCTTTTCATCACAATTATCAATGTCTGTGTTCGATTTAACTGTAAACCTTTAATAAAATATATACAACAATATTGGTCCCCCTAAAAATTGTTAACTATATTACATGCATTAAGGAGACCAGCCATATATATTATATATATAACAGTCATTAGGTGGACCACACCTTATTCAGATATTAAGAGGACAGTTGAATCAATAATAAGGTTTAAACTGATCTGGTTATATTCTATACATTTTGTTTTCTATGATAACAATAACAGAGCTCATTTTTTGTGGACATTTGTGTCTGAAACATATAGGATTTTTTATTCTACCTTTTTTGAAGATATACTTCACCAAGTTTACAAAGTGCATTTGTCTGGCCCAGTCTGGTCATGACATTCAAATGGGGAAAAGATTTTTTGTCAATAAGATATTTATATTAAAAAAAAAAATAATAATAATCTGCCTGGGGCAGCCCCTGTGGTTGGTTATAGATGGGCATTATCATGTACAGGCGCCATATATCGGCCCATTGTCATTTAAATTCACGAAGGCCCATAATACCAACCACATGGGTAGCTCCCGGTTATAATTAAGTCCCGACAAAATAAGGGTGAAAAGAAAAAGAAATATTTTTACGGAACATAACTTTATACATTCCCAAATTGTCGCTCCCAAAACAAAACAATAAAAAAATATGATTATAATAATAATAATACAAAATTAATATACTTATAAAAAAAATAATGAAAAACTCCATCGTGTATGAAAGTAATAGTCCTCGGTGCATAGCAGCACTCACCGCCCCTATCATCGCATTGGAAGGGAGCTTTAGGGAACTTGCTATGAGACCCCAGGACCTTCAAATTAATTAATTTCAAACTAGCAAATTATCCGTATATATTGCCAAGGAAATATATGTATATCATGAAGACTGAGCCTTAAATAAATAAATTAATAACATTCTAAAATTTGAAATCTGATTTAGTACAACGCCTACACACACGAGATGGCATACCGTTCTGCCCTTTGTAACATCTTTGAGACGGCTGTATTTTTTGCGTTCCAGCTACAATAACCGATATCTTCAACAATTCTTCGTTTACCGCTACGAAATTTCAACCTCAAGTGCGTCTTCTGAAAACGTTCACGGACATATATTTTTCTTTCTCTTGCTCTCCGTATTTTATTTTTAATCCGTCTACAATGTCAATTTTTGCGGTAAAAACGGCACGTGTTTCGCTGAAAAAAGTGCGCCTTTCTTTAATTTTTTGAAATAAATGCTTGTTTAATTTTTGATTTTTTTTTAAATATTGTATTCAATTTTTTTATAACAAATCACCTGATATCAAGAAAAGTGTACCTACTGACTTCGTTTTTGCGCAATGTCAAATAATCTAAACATGTTCTTATTCAAAACGTATTGTATTAAAACGTTAAACATGACGTTTGTCGAAACATCTTTATGTTAATAAGAGTTTAGGTTTGTCTAAACCTCTGATAATAATATCTTACAGCTATTGTTTCTTTTGTTAAATTTTTAATCAACATCATTCTTCTGTTGAAGTCCGAATAGTAAACATGATTCAATCAGAATAACACCGATTACAAATGAACACATAAATAGTTTCTATAAGCTCATTTTGTTAAGGGTTGCTAAAGCTCATGATCAAACACATACAACAACATGCAGGTACAAAAAAGGCACGCACGCACGCGCAAAAACGCACTCCCCCACACACCCTCGCGCACACGCAAACGCACGCACACACACGTACATACACACACACGCGCACTCTCCCACACGCAGGCATATATGTACACTCGCTCGCACAGGCTCGCGCACGCACACACGCATAGTACACACAGCAGAGATATTGAGTGCGGGATAAGGTAGCTTTGTTGGCTTCTGTATCTTGGGCATTGAAGGCTTCGCCGAAAGTTGTTTCATGAAATGGCTTGTACGCACTAGCATTTCAGTGCGCGATTGGGTCAGAAAAACAGAATAACAATTTATGCGCTACAGCAATAAATGCGTTTATTAACAAAGTTAAACAGCATTTTATAACATACACTTTAAGATGATCATTTTAATCATTTGGAACATATATGTTATATTTTTGTGTGCGTGCGTGTATGTGCGTGTGTGCATATGTATAGATGTGCGCGCATGTGCGTGCTTGTGTGTGGGCGTATACGTGCGTGCATGTGAGTGCGCGTGTGTGAACTATAACAACCCTTTACAAGATATATAAATAGAAACGATTCAATGTGTTTTTATAATGCTTAACACATATTTTTAATGTTAGAAATAAGTTTGTATAATCAGTGCAAACGGAAGTATCAAAAAAATACGCAATGCTTAATATTTAGTTTGTTTTATAATAACGCGGGTGCAACATTCAATTTTGACCCCGTTATATATTGACCCCATGAGTCATTTTTTTTCTGTTCAACGAAGGACGGATATTTTTTCAACGTAAAGAACTGACCCCCCCCCCCACACACACAAGGGTTGATCAAGGGTTATATTCAATACCTATCTAAGTCAATCATATGGTTACACCTTAATTGATTTTTTAATTACATATGGTTTTTTTTCATACAATGAAAACCGATTGGCTACATCAAAGTTAGATCTAAAAACATGACCTCTATAATTTAATTCAAATAATTTTATTACATTTTTCTCCAATACTGACGTAAATTAGTAAACTTGGACGATTTTAAGGGGGGGGGGGGTGCACCCCACCCCCACTGTCTGGAGCCGTCTGTGCTTATTTCAATGCAGATTTCTGTCGATTATCATTTTTTGGTTTGTAAGTTACTAGTATATCTTGTTAGTGAAATTTATACCACACGCTTGATTAACTTTCATTGCTTAGTCTAGAGCCTTATCATTGCAGATCTCTGCTTATACTTATCAAATAAGTTTAGTAACTAATAAATTCATAACTAGAACTGTTTGTTTTGGTGTTATGACTGTAGATGAATATATAAAAACAAAGCAATTATCAGCATAGTCACATGACTTGAAACATTGTTGATCTGTATTATCAAATTATTATAATTAGACAAATAAGATTGCTTCATCATTTAGAACATCGCAGGACATATACAAACTACGCTATGCTTCGATGTGTACCGAGGGCAATTTGACTACGAAAATCTCGTTATCATGAATAATTAATGAGGCAGTTTCATTGGTTCCGCAAAGTTGCCAGTGTTGAACCAGGTTCGCCTTCTCAGTACAGTAATTTTGGGCAATAGTCAAGACCACATGGCCACGGAGGCTACTGACACTGTTATTGAACAATAGTTGAGTGTAACATGCACTATTGTTGGAAGTTGTCTTTCCTGCCTCATGCACATGCATTTAAACGAGATTTTGTCAGTCATTTTCCCCGCAAAAATTGACGTTTTAGACGCATTAACATTAAATACGGAAAAAATGAGAAAGAAAATATATATGTCCGTGAACGTTTTCAGAAGACGCACAGAAATGTCACAGCGGTATAAGGTGAATTGATGAAAATACTGGTACTTGTATCTGGAACGTGCGTGGTATATTTTAAAGACTCGTAGTTTCAAAACTGTTTCGAATATTGAAACAGTAAAAACAGTCCCTAACTGGGCATATGCTGTTCTATTCGTATACCAATAGTCAAACATTAACTCGAAAATTCGCTCATGGTCGCGTTCCACCTTAAGATCCCACCCGACATGTTACGTCTTATGTAAAGCGTTCGCAAAACCTTTTATAAGATTTGGCCTAGTGAAAATTTCTAACCACATTTCATGAAGATTAGGCCAACACATGGGCTTAAGTGTTTTCAAGGAATTTATAAGACCAACTTAATAAATCCATGTGACCGAGACGCGAACATGAGTTTTTCTGAAGGTGAACATTTTGATAACATGTAATGAAAAAGTGGACTTACTCTTTTACCCTACCATAATTACGTACTCCTTTACCCTACAGGATCCAGGTTCAAATAGGATCTGAATTGTACAGACACAAACATTTGGACAAAATTTCATGACGAAAATGGCCTTTAGTGTGTTCACAAGCTAAATGTTGACGCAGTATGTATGACGGACAAGAGCCGGTCATAAAACTCCTCTTGAGCACCTCACATTCAATGAAAACTAAATGTCACTTCCAATGTCATTATTTTTTATTTTGTTCAACCACTGATAAAGTAAATACATTACAATATACATGGTATATGGCACTAGCTTCTACAAGGCCTAATTAAGTCAAAAACTTGACTCTCAATATACAGTAGACCAGGGCTTCCGTTAAAGGAAGTTTGGAGGTATATTACTCCCTAGAAATAGGTTTAAACTTCCAAACTTCATTCCTTGGAAGTACAAAAACTTCCATAATTTTGAAGAAAACTTCCAAAGTCAAAAGCTTGGAAGTTCAAAATATCAAAACCTGGTGTCAATATTACTTTTATGCTCACAATTTCAATCAGTCTTGAAGTAAAATGAATTATTTGATTTTTAACATCTGTCATCCTATTTTAAAAATACTGGAAAAAGTGTATTCGGGGAGACTTAAACTTCCACATTTCAGTGAAAAACTTCCAATATTGATGGACAGGAAGTTCATACTTCCAGTTTCAAATTCTTAATGGAAGCCCTGGTAGACAGTACATTTAATGCAAGCTCATCTATTTATATTGCTTGGCCTCAAAAGAAATTGGCATAATTCTGCTTAGATGCTATGAAGTTGAATGTACATCTTTTAAAAAATGCAAAAATATCTTAGAAAAACGGGCATATCTGAAGCTTACTTTAAGTTGTGTTAATAGCCCTGAAATGTTTTTGAAAAGTCAAGCTAATAAAATTCTTATGGCTGTAAAGTTGATACCTTATTTACATACATTGATTTTAACTTGACATTTCAGGCGTCAGTCATGAAAAGCCTTTTTTTACTTGGTCAACATTTAGTTGAGGGTATAAAAATGTTATTTTCCGCTAAAACAAGGATCGTTAATGGTGGGGTGACTTTCAGCTCAAAAGGCCACTATTAAAAGGGGTAACCCGGACCCCCCTTTGCTACATTTCATGTTATATACCAAAATGACCGGGAAGGTCTGAAGTTTATCAGACTGCCGGCATAAATTGGCATAAATGGCGGCAAGCCGAGAAAATCCAAGATGGCCGACAAAGATGGCCGCCAAAATCTGAAAATCAAATTTGCTCTTTTTTGCCTTGTTAATCGAACTTTTCATCTCGTTTCAACATTATTTTTCACCTAAACTGTAAGAATGATTATAGTTTATGCTTTTTAGTGATGACATAGGGGGAAAAGGGAAAAATATAACTTTTATACAAAAAAATATATATAAAAATGCCCAAATTTTGCAAGGGAGTGTGGAATTCTAACATATATCTTTTGAATAATTGCATCCAATAACTTTTTCTTGTATTATAAGATAACTTTAATTACTTATACATAAATAAATATGTTTTTATATGAGTTTTAACCAATTTTTATCCAACCAAAAGCTGTTTCAGGTGGGTGGGGTAAATTGAAGCGGTTCTGAAAACCGGACCAAAAATTGAGAATTTTCTTAAAGTTTCATTGTGAGGAAAAAACTGCTATGTTGAATGCAACTGACACCAGCAATTATGTTGTATCAAAGCATGATTATCAGGGTAAAAGCATACATTTGCATAAACAGTGGCGAGCTAAAATTATCCAAGATGGCTGACCTTTAGGTTGGATTCCCGGCAACATGGACAATTTTTCATGATTATATTTATAATAGTATTAAAAAGTGTATAAGTAGATGAAAGTTTATTAATGAACAAATAACAAAATAGTGATATTTAAACAATTATATCATTTTTCAAAATGAATTCACTTCATTAAATCAATGATGGATAACAAAATGACTTCCAAGATGGTTGCTAATATTTGATATCTTTGACAAAATAACAGTAGGCACATACAAATAATTTTTACCATTTTGCATATGAGTATATACAAGTGCATCTTAATAACACTTCTGGGAACTAATAAAATCATAAAGCTAATTTAGCAATCTTCTAACTCAACATCTGCAAGTTCAGTAAAGCCTGCTGCAAGAAGTTCTTTTTACATCATCAATTGCAAAAACCGTTGTAAGAATTATACGCATAATTCCATGACTATTGTTTTTACATTATATATATCTCGATTAAGGTGTTAAATACATGTGTGACTGTCCTACTTATTCAGTTAATAAATTTTAATGATACGATTTGTTAACCTTTAGGTACAAATTGATGTATTGTTCGGCATTGATCTTATAATTAATGTATTATATTCATGTTTCTTTATGTTTTTGTATAACATTTTAATACGTACCCTTTTGAAATAACATAAATTTATGCTTGCGTTTTCATTCTAAGCATTTATGTGTGTGTGCGTGTGTATGTTCTTTCAGAAGGCCACATTGTAAATAAGTCGTGTGTTATGTTTGTTTATAATATGATGCCTATGTCTTAATGTGTTACCTTCTTTAAATAAAGTTATTATTATTATTAGTAGTAGTAGTAAACAAGTTCTGACATGAACTTGTGTTTGTCAAGCACCCCTTACAATCGCATGCTTCGGTACAAGGTTGCTCATTCGAACAACAAACACAATTATCTTTGCATGAATTACAATGAATTAGCAAAGTTCTACAAACCAAATCACTTAGCAATTCAGTGGCAGCTGCAGATTGTGTCATCATCTGAGGAATAAAAAATCCTGAATGTGGATCAACAGTATAACCATAGTCCACTAGATCAGCCAATGGTGTTGGGGATAATGCACCTCTCCAGATCAACAATTGGTACATACATCGAAGCAAGTGGAGCATGAAACTGTCATTGGCTCGAGGAAGTTTCCTTGGTTTACTTTTGTTTTTGCAAGAACAAGATTTGTTCTTAAAACATTCAGTGATTTACAATTGTTTTGACCATACAACAAGCCAACAAAAACAACAGCTGCTGCCTTTGTCTGAGGTAAAAGTGTGGACTGAGCCCCAAGGTCTGCAAGATCACTGACTTGCTCTGCCGATTTGGTCATGACTTGGAAAGCTCTCTTTTTACCAATACCAAATAATGAAGAACATGTATCACAGCCCGTGATACAAAATACCGGTAACAATATTTGTGTAACTTCTGGCTGAAGAGATTCAACTGCGGAATGAACTGGAATATACCTTGTTTGATCAGAATACGCCACTTTACGACCCGTTTTGAAAAATATCTTTTCAACTCTCAACTGATCAAAATGATGTACAAGGAGAACAAACAAGTCGGTGTCCGGACTAGCAACAACAATTGTATTTGCACCTAAATCAGATGCATGTGCAACATGAAATATCAGTTGAACATCTGCTTCCTCCTGGTCGGATGTTAGGCCACCAACAAATGCTACTGACAGACCGGTGACTTTTAAAGCCTTTGTACCCATACCACCAGCAACAAACAATGTCTCACCATTGACAAGAATATCATGGGCATGCAATGCAAGGCGTTCTGTATAAAGTTTAGTCAACTCACATTTACTCTTTGTGCTGGTCAGTATACTTTTCCAGTCCCTGATCTGCATATTTAGTTGAATTGTAACTGGCGCATGGGAAAGAGTTTCACCCCGTTTTTGGCGCGTTTGGGCCTTCAAACTGTTAGTCGAAAACCACATGGATGTGTTTGATACCATAACTGCTGGCTAATAAACATCTCCAAAACTCTGAAGCCATTTCCGAGTAAGTGATTTGTCTATTTGTTGAAGGTTGAAGCATTTGGACAATAGCCATCCCATCAAAGACAATACAATCAGAAGCAGCTGGGATACTGTAAATAACCTCATCTTTAACAAGACCTTCAATTTTGTCTAGGAAGTCAGATTTCTTTGTCATTGTTATGGAACCTTCATCAGTGAACAAACTAAGAGGGACTGGGGCATTTTCAAATGATAAAACCCGTTGCAAAGGCACCTTTTTGAATGTATTAATGGCTAAAAGCCGAAGATACATCTCCTCACCATTCATCTGAACAGATTTTGTGACCGTTCGAACAACAGACTTAGACAGAGCCATGGCTTTTATTTTAACTCGTGCCATTGGATCAAAGAATGACTTTTTTGTTGAATGGTCTTCTTCAACTATGAACCTCTCACTAACAAAGGTTTGCAGCAATCCTTTGCCTGTATCATGACAATTTAAAAGGCTCTCCTCCACTTCAAGCAGGGCTGCTACTCCTGTAGCAATGTTTACTAGCTTTTCAGGGGGAGACGAAAGAGATTGATTCATTCTCAAAAAGGGACAACATCTGACTAACTGCACTATTGTATGCATTTGTATGGAATGGAGTGTCTGTGTGATGTTTTGTTGATGTGGTCTGTCTGCGGTTTGCAAATGCTATGGCATACTTTGCAGTTAACGGTCTCGATAAAAACCACCGTGTTAATGCACTGTCATTGTGTGTTAACCCTACAATACCACCAGAGGAGTTGAGTGCCTTATTTTCTGTGACTTCAAGCACATAATCTATCCAGACGGCATTGAACGTGCCTTTTGTGAGTTTAGCAACAAACTGACCTTGATCGAAATTCTCTGTCAGGTGATCAGGAATTCAATTCATCTTCAACACCATGTATGTCATGAACCTGACATAGATAGATCTATTTGAGGCAAACAAAAAAGGCAAAAGCATCCGTTTGGCATCCTGGTGGGCACTCCAAATACCATGTCTCGAGGAAGATAGATACACTTTGATAGGCAAAGAAACCTTAGTGAGATAGTCATCCCAAAATTTGAACAATTGTGACATTGATCTTCCCTCAGATCTGAATAACTCAATAAGAGGAATCATCTCAGAATCGATCAATCCTGAAATGCTATCAAATTCATTGCTATCAGAGTCGGAACTTTGTTTCATAGAGGCAATCCTCTGAAAAAGATTTTGTGGAAACACTTAATTCCCTTGAATAGACAATGTCAGTCATCCCTTCCCTCTGAATGAACCGCAGTTCAGGCCAGACTTGTCTCAAAACATGTTTAATGAGCTTTGACTTTCATTTACTGGCTCCAGTGTGAACATTTGTGTTTGTACAAATTTCAATAACACGATTTTTGATTTTTGAAAAATCAACAGTCTCCTTGTTTTCTATCATTTCGTAATATTCAGATTTTAAAACTGTTATAGTGCCTTCTAGTTTACTCTTTTGTTGAGTTTTATCAGTGTTGTTGCCACTTTCTCTTAAGTAATTACTGAGACAGGCTTTTTTGCGATGATATCTCGCTTCAACTGCAACAAGTTCACCACTACACCCAAGTAGCCTAGCATGTAACGCATGGTCATTTTTGGCTTCAGTCACTGTTAAAAGTTTGGTTATGAGTATAGAATTTTCATTTGTGGAGCCTTCCACTTATGACCACTCATTTCTATGTTTGTTGCTACATCTTTTACTACAGATAAAACAGTTCTCTTTCCAATCAATTTTTTTTTGTGATCTGGTAAATTTGTTTGGTTTGTTGTCATTTGGTTGCTGATCAATCATGCCATTCTATTATAGCCGTTATAAAATTGTTGCATAAACTTTGATCTGCATGCCTTATGGTAGTGAACTGCTATTTCATTGTTCCTTATCACAGACTCATACTCTACAAAATTTGCAGATATTTCATCATTTCTGCCTTTACAAGTTGTAAGCAAACTTCTTTGGATTAAGTGTAATTCTATTGCTCTGAAAACCTTTCTTACAAAAACAACATGTTTCTGGACTGAATATTAATTTTCTATTTTTGTAGTACATGGGACAGCCTCAGAAACGTCCATTATTAAACTTTCATACTGAAAATACAGTGGATATATGTGAAGGGATATCATTTACAATTGCACCGTTTTTCGTATATAGAATAGATTTATTTGCATTTCAAGCACATATTGTAATATTTATACTTATTCAGCTGTCTTATACTGAACATACATGTAAACACATGTTTTTGAACCATTTTCACTCATAACATTATTGCAAATTAACAAAACAAATAGTCTAGGACCAAAGGTGCTCGTCACATTGCCTGGATACAGTAATACATTTTTTTTATAATTTTTTATTTTTAATATTTATTTTTTTTTAATATATTTATATATATATTATAATAATTTTCTTTCATGAAAAATTGTGGAATATTTTTTTAAATGACATATATTCACTATTTTGACCAAAAAAAATAATTAAAAAAAATATATATAATTATATTAAAAATAAAAAAGTATGCTTGAAATCTATATATACTAATTTTCTTTCATAAAATATAGTGGAATAATTTTTTAAATGACATGTATTCACTATCTTGACCGAAATAAATAAATAATTTTAAAAAAAGAGAAGAAAATATGGTTAAGTATGTATTACTGTATCCAGGCAATGTGACGAGCACCTGTGTCTAGGACACTCTCAATTCAACTTTTCAAGTTTCTGATCACATAAATATTAAATAAATAAACAATCCATCCATCTCTTAAATATTTTAACATTTTATACATGACAAAACACACTTACTATGTTTAAGAAGGAATAAATGTTTAATATTTATTATAATTATACTCACTTTAGTGTCAAAATAGTGTCAAATGTTGAAAAAAGGCCTTTGTTTACATGTTTTTAAATTTTCCTGCCGAAAAAACTTCCACGGTGCTGATGTAAATTTTATCCCTTGAAAATGATCCTCACTGTATAAATGGCTTTTAATTTATAAAATCTTTAAATTAATATGCTTTGATCAAACATGATTATAGATGGCAGTTTTGCAACTTAACAGTCTGTTCTCTCTAGTATATTCTGAACTATCCTGACCTGGTCCGAATTTTAAACCACTTTAATTTACCCCACCCACCTAAAAACAGCTTTTGACAATTTATGACTTGGTGATAGATGGAAACAAATTTGTAAATAATGTATAAATGTTTATAGTTATCTTTAAATCTAAGAAATAGGTAATGGGTGCAATAAATAAAAAGATACAAATTAAAATAGTACCCTCATATACAAAATTCTGGCAAAATTTTCACTATTTATTATGAAAAAATTGTAAATCTTTTATATTTTTACCAAGTTACATCCTGAAAAGACATAAACCATCTATATTCTTGCAAATGAGATGGAAAAATATGTAAAAATAAGATAAAAAGTTCTATTAACAAGGCAAAAAAGAGCATAGCTGATTTTCAGATTGTGGCGGCCATCTTTGTCGGCCATCTTGGATTTTCTCGGCTCGCCGCCATTTATGGCAATTTATGCCGGCAGTCTGATAAACTTCAGACCTTCCCGGTTATTTTGGTATATAACATGAAATGTAGCAAAGGGGGGTCCGGGTCCTTGTTTTCAAAAGTGCTGAAAGTCACCCTACCATAAACCATTCTGACAGAAAGAAAGAAAAAGCAAAACCCAAGGTTACTAACACTCATGTAAAGTATCATGACTGTAAATACTTCTAGAGATATATGCAACATAAACACTCAAAACATAAAGACATATGAAAGGCTGGCACGACAAAGGCAAAAACCACAGTATAAAAATCTTTTTTAAGTCATTTTAAGTCTTTTTTCGAAGCCACACAGGTGATTTCTCCAATGGTTTTCCCTTCATTGAAGTTTTTGGCACCAGTCTTCAGGTACTAAGCGTGTAGCGACAACTTTCTCAATATATCCAACTTATCTTCCAAGAAACTGTACGAATCTTTCCTTGCCTGTAAAAAAGAGGAATCATATATTTAAACATTGTCACTGATAAACTGTATGATAAAGTATGGTTTAGAATCGATTTACTAGAGTTTTTTACTTTTAAATCCCATATGACCAAATAACAAACACAACACCAATTTCATGCAGACAATTCGACTAAATTATGACTTTTGGGTTAAAGTATGGCTTCCAGTGTTTGCAAGCTTTGTGTCTACAGTTTGACCTAGAGAAATATAAACATGACCAAGTTTGGAAAATGACCTACCATTCAGGGCATTACATTCTGACCAAGTTTTAAGAAGAATAAACCAATCATATTGCCAACCTTTTCTTTATTTTGACCTATTGACCTACTTAATGACCAACATGAACCAGTTGTGCTCCCATAAGCATTCAAACCCAGTTTCCTGATGACTAAGCCAAAAACGTTTTATATAGATTTGACATCTAGTTTAAAGCTGCACTCTCACAGATATACCATTTTTAGAACTATTTTATTTTTGGTCATGGAAAGAGCAAAATTTTGCGTAAATATCTGCAAACCCATAATATAGGATTGCTGACAAAAGATTAGATCTCAGATTTTCATATTTCCGTTCGAAAATTTATGTTTTATGGCTTAAACCATTACTAATGGTTTAAGGAAAATGCACAAAACATCAATTTTTGAACTTATATATAAAAATCTGCGATCTATTTTAGTTATCTTATATAAATATAACTGGTTTCCATGGATTTTCGCAAAAATGGTTCGTTCCAAGACAAAAAAAAAAAAAAAATGTCAAAACGTTCAATCTGTGAGAGTGCAGCTTTAAAATTACTAAACTTGATACAATTTCAAAACAGATTACAAAAAGACAAATATTCTGCTACATGAAAGTGTTAACAAGTTAAATTTTGGTGACAACACATGACATACATTGGATGGTTATAAAAGTTCCCTATAAGCACTTCTTGCTCGATGTCACATTATTTTAAATTGTGTTTCTAAATATTATATCTGATGATTCATTATATGGATATTTCGTAAGAGTTCATATATGAGCAGCTGAATCTGGCAATCATGTTGCATAAAACGATGAATATACTGTACCTCAGTCTTTGATTTTTTGGTCATTATCACTGTTAACAGAATCCTTCAATGTTTCTCATAGAATCTTTGGGTCTGTTATTGCCAATTTCACTGAAACAAAAATATATCAGAAATTGTAAAACCAGACCATTAACATAAATCTGTAACATTAGTTTTTATTTTTATACATTTGACAATACTCCACTTTGTCTTAGAAATGAATAAAACAATGATGTATATTGTATAATGTACCTTTCAAAAGCAATTAATACAGTCAAATAACAAAAAGGAAACATTTTACGCCCCAATCTTTTAAAACTTGTTTTTAATAACTGACAGTACTTCATAGTGAGATTCAGTTTTACCTGTATATTGTGTTTTTAGTAATAGTAACCTTGACCACACGGATCAATTTGCCCTAAAACTGAACACAATGTCCCTGGACCCCCCAAGCTAACCAGTTCACATTCTTTTAGAGATTTTTCAACCTGATCTTATTGGGAACCCTCTTACAAGCAATGATTAAGGGGACCAATATATATGGATGCCACTGAAGTTTCAAACAGTCATTCAGGGGACCAATACATGAATGACACTGAAGTTTCAAATAGTCATTAAGGGGACCAATATATGAATGTCACTGAAGTTTCAAATAGTCATTAAGGGGATCAATATATACATGGATGTCACTGAAGTTTCAAATAGTCATTAAGGGGACCAATATATGGGTGTCACTGAAGTTTTAAACAGTCATTAAGGGGACCAATATATGGATAACACTGAAGTTTCAAACAGTCATTAAGGGGACCAATATATGGATGACCAATATATGGGTGTCACTGAAGTTTCAAACAGTCATTAAGCAATATATGGATAACACTAAAGTTTAAAACAGTCATTAAGGGGACCAATATATATGGATGTCACTAAAGTTTCAAACAGCCATTTAGGGTTCCAATATATATGGATAACACTTAAGTTTCAAACAGTCATAAAGGGGACTTATATTTTATGACACTGAAGTTTCAAATGGTCATAAATGGGACAATTAAATGACACTGAAGTAACTTAATGTCATTAAGGGACTAGTATAGATGTCACTAATGTTACTAACAGATATGTAGGGGACCAGTATATAGTTGACACTGATGTAACAGTAATTCAGGGAACCAGTATTTCTACAAACTAAAATTTTGAACAGTTATTAAATGGACCAGGTTGTTTTGTTTATGCAGTGTAATATGTTTCTTTTATTACAGGGTCTGCTCAGCTAAATTTGTCCCCATTCATTAAAAAAGCCAGTTTATTGACAAACCAAATCACTATGGAGACAAGTATAAAAGAGATATCCATAAATGTACACACATTCAGGAGAACAGATAAAAGGACAAGTCTTTCTTGATGCAATTGTACAAAAAAAAGGTTTTGCTACTTTTTAATAAAAAAATAATCAAGAACAAACTGTTACCATTTTACTCTTTGCTGAGGTAACAGTTATAGGCTCTTTGTTTTCTTGGAACTCGGCATGTTCCTGGGACTCGGCATGATCCTATGACTCGGCATGTTCCTGGGACTCGGCATGTTCCTGGGACTCGGCATGATCCTAGGATCCTAGGACTCGGCATGTTCCTGGGACTCGGCATGATCCTAGGACTCGGCATGTTCCTGGGACTCGGCATGTTCCTGGGACTCGACATGATCATAGGACTCGGCATGATCCTAGGACTCGGCATGATCCTAGGACTCGGCATGATCCTAGGACTCGGCATGTTCCTAGGACTCGGCATGTTCCTGGGACTCGGCATGTTTCTAGGACTCGGCATGTTCCTGGGACTCGGCATGTTTCTGGGACTCGGCATGTTCCTGTGAGACGTTATTTTCCTGTGAGACGCCTTGTTCCTGTTTCATGTTCCTGTGAGACGCCTTGTTCCTGTTTCATGTTCCTGTGAGACGGCTTGTTCCTGTTTCATGTTCCTGTGAGACGCCTTGTTCCTGTTTCATGTTCCTGTGAGACGCCTTGTTCCTGTTTCATGTTCCTGTGAGACGCCTTGTTCCTGTTTCATGTTCCTGTGAGACGCCTTGTTCCTGTGGCATGTTCCTGTGAGACGGCATGTTCCTGTGAGATGCCTTGTTCCTGTGGCATGTTCCTGTGAGACGCCTTGTTCCTGTGGCATGTTCCTGTGAGACGGCATGTTCCTGTGGCATGTTCCTGTGAGACGGCATGTTCCTGTGGCATGTTCCTGTGAGACGGCATGTTCCTGTGAGATGCCTTGTTCCTGTTTCATGTTCCTGTGAGACGCCTTGTTCCTGTGGCATGTTCCTGTGAGATGCCTTGTTCCTGTGGCATGTTCCTGTGAGACGCCTTGTTCCTGTTTCATGTTCCTGTGAGACGCCTTGTTCCTGTGGCATGTTCCTGTGAGACGGTACGTTCCTTTGAGACGCCTTGTTCCTGTGAGACGTTATTTTCCTGTGAGACGTTATTTTCCTGTGAGACGCCTTGTTCCTGTTTGATGTTCCTGTGAGACGCCTTGTTCCTGTTTCATGTTCCTGTGAGACGGCATGTTCCTGTGAGACGCCTTGTTCCTGTGAGACGCCTTGTTCCTGTTTCATGTTCCTGTGAGACGCCTTGTTCCTGTTTCATGTTCCTGTGAGACGCCTTGTTCCTGTTTCATGTTCCTGTGAGACGCCTTGTTCCTGTGAGACGTTATTTTTCTGTGAGACGCCTTGTTCCTGTTTCATGTTCCTGTGAGACGCCTTGTTCCTGTTTCATGTTCCTGTGAGACGCCTTGTTCCTGTTTCATGTTCCTGTGAGACGCCTTGTTCCTGTTTCATGTTCCTGTGAGACGCCTTGTTCCTGTTTCATGTTCCTGTGAGACGTTATTTTCCTGTGAGACGCCTTGTTCCTGTTTCATGTTCCTGTGAGACGCCTTGTTCCTGTTTCATGTTCCTGTGAGACGCCTTGTTCCTGTTTCATGTTCCTGTGAGACGCCTTGTTCCTGTTTCATGTTCCTGTGAGACGCCTTGTTCCTGTTTCATGTTCCTGTGAGACGCCTTGTTCCTGTTTCATGTTCCTGTGAGACGCCTTGTTCCTGTTTCATGTTCCTGTGAGACGCCTTGTTCCTGTTTCATGTTCCTGTGAGACGCCTTGTTCCTGTTTCATGTTCCTGTGAGACGCCTTGTTCCTGTGGCATGTTCCTGTGAGACGCCTTGTTCCTGTGGCATGTTCCTGTGAGACGCCTTGTTCCTGTGGCATGTCCCTGTGAGATGCCTTGTTCCTGTGGCATGTTCCTGTGAGACGCCTTGTTCCTGTTTCATGTTCCTGTGAGACGCCTTGTTCCTGTTTCATGTTCCTGTGAGACGCCTTGTTCCTGTTTCATGTTCCTGTGAGACGGTACGTTCCTGTGAGATGCCTTGTTCCTGTGGCATGTTCCTGTGAGACGCCTTGTTCCTGTTTCATGTTCCTGTGAGACGCCTTGTTCCTGTTTCATGTTCCTGTGAGACGCCTTGTTCCTGTGGCATGTTCCTGTGAGACGCCTTGTTCCTGTTTCATGTTCCTGTGAGATGCCTTGTTCCTGTGGCATGTTCCTGTGAGACGCCTTGTTCCTGTTTCATGTTCCTGTGAGACGCCTTGTTCCTGTTTCATGTTCCTGTGAGACGCCTTGTTCCTGTGGCATGTTCCTGTGAGATGCCTTGTTCTTGTGGCATGTTCCTGTGAGACGCCTTGTTCCTGTTTCATGTTCCTGTGAGACGCCTTGTTCCTGTTTCATGTTCCTGTGAGACGCCTTGTTCCTGTTTCATGTTCCTGTGAGACGCCTTGTTCCTGTTTCATGTTCCTGTGAGACGGTACGTTCCTGTGGCATGTTCCTGTGAGACGGTACGTTCCTGTGAGACGCCTTGTTCCTGTGGCATGTTCCTGTGAGACGGCTTGTTCCTGTTTCATGTTCCTGTGAGACGCCTTGTTCCTGTTTCATGTTCCTGTGAGACGCCTTGTTCCTGTGGCATGTTCCTGTGAGACGGCTTGTTCCTGTTTCATGTTCCTGTGAGACGCCTTGTTCCTGTTTCATGTTCCTGTGAGACGCCTTGTTCCTGTTTCATGTTCCTGTGAGACGCCTTGTTCCTGTTTCATGTTCCTGTGAGACGCCTTGTTCCTGTTTCATGTTCCTGTGAGACGCCTTGTTCCTGTGGCATGTTCCTGTGAGACGCCTTGTTCCTGTTTCATGTTCCTGTGAGACGCCTTGTTTCTGTTTCATGTTCCTGTGAGACGCCTTGTTCCTGTGGCATGTTCCTGTGAGACGCCTTGTTCCTGTTTCATGTTCCTGTGAGATGCCTTGTTCCTGTGGCATGTTCCTGTGAGACGCCTTGTTCCTGTTTCATGTTCCTGTGAGACGCCTTGTTCCTGTTTCATGTTCCTGTGAGACGCCTTGTTCCTGTGGCATGTTCCTGTGAGATGCCTTGTTCCTGTGGCATGTTCCTGTGAGACGCCTTGTTCCTGTTTCATGTTCCTGTGAGACGCCTTGTTCCTGTTTCATGTTCCTGTGAGACGCCTTGTTCCTGTTTCATGTTCCTGTGAGACGCCTTGTTCCTGTTTCATGTTCCTGTGAGACGCCTTGTTCCTGTGGCATGTTCCTGTGAGACGGTACGTTCCTGTGAGACGCCTTGTTCCTGTGGCATGTTCCTGTGAGACGGCTTGTTCCTGTTTCATGTTCCTGTGAGATGCCTTGTTCCTGTTTCATGTTCCTGTGAGACGCCTTGTTCCTGTGGCATGTTCCTGTGAGACGGCTTGTTCCTATTTCATGTTCCTGTGAGACGCCTTGTTCCTGTTTCATGTTCCTGTGAGACGCCTTGTTCCTGTTTCATGTTCCTGTGAGACGCCTTGTTCCTGTTTCATGTTCCTGTGAGACGCCTTGTTCCTGTTTCATGTTCCTGTGAGACGCCTTGTTCCTGTTTCATGTTCCTGTGAGACGCCTTGTTCCTGTGGCATGTTCCTGTGAGATGCCTTGTTCCTGTGGCATGTTCCTGTGAGACGCCTTGTTCCTGTGGCATGTTCCTGTGAGACGGCATGTTCCTGTGAGACGCCTTGTTCCTGTGAGACGGCTTGTTCCTGTGGCATGTTCCTGTGAGACGGCATGTTCCTGTGAGATGCCTTGTTCCTGTGAGACGGCTTGTTCCTGTGAGACGGCTTGTTCCTGTGGCATGTTCCTGTGAGACGGCATGTTCCTGTGAGACGGCTTGTTCCTGTGAGACGGCTTGTTCCTGTGGCATGTTCCTGTGAGATGCCTTGTTCCTGTGAGACGGCTTGTTCCTGTGAGACGGCATGTTCCTGTGAGACGCCTTGTTCCTGTGAGACGGCTTGTTCCTGTGGCATGTTCCTGTGAGACGCCTTGTTCCTGTGAGACGGCTTGTTTCTATGGCATGTTCCTGTGAGACGGCATGTTCCTTGAAATTACGGTGTTCCTGGGGATTATCATGAACCTCAGGCTTCAAAAACATTGGTTCTACTTTCGGAACAGGAACTGAAAAGATGGAGGTGTAACAAAGTTAACTTTACCTAGCCCTGCTACATGTACAGGTATGTATCAGTCAGTTTTGAAGTACATGTAGATTCCTGAACAGAACAGATAAAAGAGTCACTAACAGCAAGCGGACAAAACATTAGTGAGTTTACAAGCATGCTTAAGCTGATCATGGTTTTAACACTTGGCCAACTGACTATAAATCTCTTGGATATCTACCAGTTGTGATTATTTGATGATGTTAGGAAAATTAAAATAGAAGGAATAGACATCAGAACTTAGCAACAGCCTCCAACAAATCCAGTTCTCAAGTAACTGCCCCTTCGAGTTACAGCAGTTTAATTGCATATACTAAGTGAGAAAATGATTACACTTTTACAACCCCATATGATGTTATGACACCAAAACAGAGACAATTGTATTTTATTGAACACAAAAGGCAGCTGATGCAATTTTAATACACATGTACCTATTGTAGAATCTGCACTTATATTGCTGCACTCATCTCTTTCAGGCACCACCAAAGCTCTCATGTCCTCAACTGAAACAATTAATTATTTTATGATGATGGTCAAACTGACATGTGGGATGTTTCTTTTCTTACAAGCCTTCTGTTATAAAGATACAATACTGTATGTTAAAAATGAAAAACATTCCAAAAATAGTTTAGGACTCATAGCTAAGGAACATTAACTTTATTCTTGACCTTGGCTAAAGGTTAAACTGCAGTGTGGGAGGATGCTTGTTTAAAAGGCTTTCATATCATAAAGCTACATGCTAAATATGAAACCTATCCCTCTTTTGGTTGGTATGCAAATCTGAAACTGTTACCTGCATTTACATCAGGGCTCATCCTAGACAGAAATTTTAGGGAGAAGTGAGAACGGGGGAGGGTGCGGGAGGGGGTTTCCCCCTCTTGCAGGTCGGAAAATTTTGAGATTTTAAATGTCAAATGGTGGGTTCTGGTGTGTCCTGGACAACTTTTCTATGCATTTAAATAGGTGTTTAAATTGTTTTAAAATAGTCATACTGGTTGTTTTTAGTTGGAATTAATTTGTTGTATATATCTTTAAAAAAAAGTCAAGTTTCAAACATTTTATTCCATGCAAACCTATCATGCACACATAAATATATACCAGAATTTAAATACATGATAAATAAATAAAATAAGCTTATAAATACAAACAAAACTAGCTGAAATCAAACAACATGACATCAATTGTAAAAAAAAAAGTAGTCAATATATCATCACATTCTAGTTCTCAAAACAAGAAGCACTATACACTTGTTCAGTCTACACAATGTAGGTCTCAAGGTCAGCCGAGATCAGCCCCTATGGCCCAGGCAAGCTGGAGGTGGTACTGAAATTCCTCCTTGGGGAGCTCCCGCTTGGCCAGGTGGTAGGCAGTCTTAAGGAGCTTGACCCCAAGCTCGTCATCCTTGGACAGTTTGGCCAGTACAATTTTCTTCATGGGTTCCTGGGAACTCAGAACTGTCTTTTCCAAGGCGGCCTTGTGCTGATTTGCTGAAAATACACAAAATATTTCACAGTATCTCATCATTTTCAGCTGTCATTTAAAATAATTTGGGCATATATTACAACATGTTTTAAAATATATTAAGCCAGACACCTTAAAATTAATACCACTTTGAACTGATTTATCTGCGGACTAAGCAATGCTTCTATTGTTTTTAATAAATACTTACACAAGCCATGTCTCTGATGATTGGTTGTTTTTGCTGGTTGGTCATGTCCACGGGCGTAGGCGTTGTCCAACTTAGCACCTCTACAAACTTCGCAGTGCCAATTTTTATCTGCATCTTCGTTGTACCAACTGAAATTATTTTGATAATTTGACTTTTTGAATGATTTCTTATTTGAACTGTCGATCATGTCATCACTATCATTCAACATCGTCAGCTTTGCGTTTCAGGCCTGGGGAATCCCGCAGAAGCCACGTAGAAAGCATGATTACTATTAAACAGAATGCAAAATATCTCATATATAGAATATTGATGTGAACCGTTCGAAGAAAAAATAATAATGAAAGCATTTCTGAAATAAAAAACAACAAACCTGGAACTGTGATTCGCACTTGCCCTTCTCGCTAACTTCGCGATAATCACACCCAATTAAGTTCATTTGTCATCAGTGCACATCATTTAAACCGCTATCGTCATGAAGTATAAATCCTAATTGGCACTAATTGACATTTTACAAACATCGGCAAGTGTAGATATTAATCCCTTACAATTTAATTACATCGATGACGTAGCACATGTACACATAGTCAATGGTGCAAACACGTGCCTCGATTAAATAAAACAAGCGTTCTCATTGGCCGAAGTCAATGGAGCATATTTACTAGGTTTAACACGATTGGCTGTTTGTCAATCGAGCTGACAGGCGGGAGGCGGAGTCGCTCTGTTTTGACAAGCGTTAGTTCTTAGCGATATCGACTTTTTGATCTTTGAAAAAGTCGGCGAAGTTGACTTCGCTTTGATCTTAGAAAATAGCGAAGTTGCCGCGGGCAGGGCGACTTAATCGCCTAAGTCGCCTGGTAGGATGAGCCCTGTACATGTTCCTCATCAGCGCTGTAATCCTTCGTCTCACTGATATATAAATGTAGCTGTCCAATTCAAAGAGATCTGAATCTGTGCCTGAAAAAAACTATGATAAATAACTCCTTGAACTTTCAGATAAAGTCATCATATATACAGGAGCATTCAGATATGAATAACATTATTGCAAAAAGTTACATGATCCCTACATCTTTATTGACAAAGTGAAAGTGTCATCAACAACAACAAGAGCTGTCGTAGGATTGCGCGCTCAACTTTACCCAGTGATGCCTGGAACAACTATGCAAAGTATTAAGTCGATTGAATGAAGGGTATAGGAATTATTTGTGAAGACCCTGAATTGCCCCAAAAGTTTAACCTGACGCAATGGTCCTAAGTTTAACCTACATTGTAAGTTTGAATGTCATTCACTTTCAGGGGCCATCAACTGTATTGAGGTTGATATGGTTGTGTTGAATGATCAGTATTGGAGTTTTTATGGAAAATGCAAAAAACTTGCCCTTAAACATTTACCGGACACTAACACTGACTAGTGTAGACTAGCTATCCTTATTTTTTAATAGTCCAGCTAAAAATTGTTTTCATTTAATTCTGAGAGCAAGTTGCTTAAATGTTAAGCTCATTAATTGCTCACGATTTATTATAAGTCATTCTTGCATAAAAGACATGTGTTTCCGGTCATGTGTACAGTGCTGGAAAAAACCCTCTTACACCTGCCATTATGGATAATGCCATTTCAATTAAGTGCAATCAAGACTTTTGATTAAAATTGAAACTAAATAATCATCAAAAACATGATTTTTAGAGAAACTATTTGACGAAAGAAACGATAAGTTTTTATATATGTACATCATGTTCAATTTCGTCTCATGGATTTGAAAAAAAACAACAACTCAAAGTGTCAGTAGTTATCATTTCAAGTTATCTGATAAAGAGCTAAGTGTAACCTGCTGTTTGCCAGGAAGATTCAGGCATGACAGATTTGTTTTAAACACTTATTAATATGGATGGCAACGAGTACTCGAGTACTTGATCAATCAACTGAGTACCAGAGTACCAAATCACTACTCGAGGACTCGAAAAAAATAAGTTGTTTTCTTATAAAATTCACCAAATACACAATTTACAGACGCAAGTATCAGATCTGGCGCATTTCCAAGACGACAATTTACGGCCCCTCTAATCCCCACTGTGTACACAATTGGCCCTAATAAAATAAATATATTAATTGACAGTTATTGTGAGAGTTGCAAACTGTCAACAAAGGGCCCTAATTTGCAAAGAGCACTGATCTCAATTAGCAAAGTTTTGATAGCAGTTCATCTCCTACACAATTGTATTGTTTACCTGTAAGAGAGTTTTCACCAAACAATGGATGTTGACAAGCGAATTAGTAACGACTGTTACAAGCACTGATTCCTGAATGGGCGTATTTTTGCAATGCTTATCACAACTGATTGGTGGATAGCTTAATTCAGGAGTTATGCATATTAATACAACAACAATATTTCAGTATCATGAAAAACTGTCATTTTTTAATATTATTTCATAGAGAACCAATTAAACAAATTTATAAATAATTTTCGTTCATTGTTATTCTGAATGTTGTTTAATATTGGGTTGTTCCCGATCATTTTGACACTTGAATATGATTCGAGTTTTACCTTCCATTTAAATTGATTCAGAAGTACATATGTATGTAATCATTGTATAAAATGAATTGAAAAGGACGAATTAAAATTATCTCAACAAAGTCCATTATTCATAACTAGTTAAATCTACATAATCTGAAATAAATTGGTATCTACACCATTCATAAATTTCTGCTTTTTGTACTATTAGCCAATGAAACGTGGCGAATTTTCATTCATAAAATATCCCGAGGCAAGTTTAAGGGACTTGTTTTTACTACAAATCTGCTAGTAGATCAAGGAGTAGTATACATGCAAACTTCTTAAGCTGTAAAACTTTGTATTACATGGATTTCCTTTATCATGCCTGTTAGCAATTTGTCACTGTACCCGGTGGTAAGATTGCCTCAATTTTATTGATATTAGGGCTGTGTATCGACGGACAAAAGGCGATCCGATTCGAATCACGATCTTTGACTTGCGATCCACGAATCGATTCACGATTTACTTGGTTATAAAGCAATACATAATTTGAAAGTAAATGAATAATAAAGGTTAACCAAAAGCTTCATTTTTGTTTAGTTTTCACTTTTTTTTGTCATCCTTTACATCAAACACGAAATATTTCCAGATTTTAGAAGAATAGGATGCTGGTTCATTTCTATATAGCGCTGGATTTGATGTTTTTGTTGACGGGGATGCCATGTTGACTGAATTGCAGACGAAAATAAATGATAGTTGTACAAGTTTCGCATTTTATTTTATTAGTGTAGATCTTCTCTTTATAACTTCTTTAATGCCCTTTGAATTTTTATTTCTTTATTTGTATTCTTTCTAAAACACTGTATTCCCATAAAACATTGACAAGAAGCATTCTCCATTCGAACACCGCACACTGAATTGAATGCTAGCTTTGTATGAATTTACTTATGGTTGCGTCAGTGTAACATATTTCGGACATTTTGGATAAACAATGCATTATAATTTTTTTTTTTAAACAGCCACAATATTTGCTAGAATTGAATTAAATCATTTTTATTCTTTTATCAAATTTTGCACTTGAATCGCGATCCAGCGATCTCAGCACTGGCGAGCATTTGTGTCAATATTTTGCTTTGACTCGCGATTACTCCGGTACTCGTTACAGCCCTAATTGATATGTTATAAAAGTCTGTTATTCATGTCTAAGATAATGGTATTTAGAAAAGGGGGGCGTATAGGAAAATCCGATAAGTGGACTTATAACGATCAGGCTGTTGATATAGTCAATTCATTTAACTACCTCGGTATTGTATTTTCCAGTGGTGGATCTTTCATGCAGGCAGCTACCACGCTGGCGGGAAAGGCATTGCGCTCTATGAATGCACTTAAGGCTCTGCTCAAGCATAACCGCGTCCCTATTGATATTACGTTTAATCTGTTTGATTCACTGGTTCTGTCTATATTGAACTATAACTGTGAAGTATGGGGCAATATCCAGACAGAGGTTATTGAAAGAGTACATAGAAAGGTTTGCAAGTGGGTCCTAAATGTCAAACGCTCTACAAATACCTTGTCACTTTATGGAGAGCTAGGCAGATTTCCATTATATATTGAGCGACATATTCGTATTATTAAGTATTTTCTCAAGTTATACAATGAGAAACAAGATAACTGTATTCTCATGGCAATTATTACAGAACAATACCGGGAACTTCGGGTTAACCCACAAAGTCTAAACTGGGTCGACAGAGTTAAAACTATCCTTCAGTCATCCGGGTTTGCGGACGTTTGGCAATTTCCTGAGTCTGTAAATGTATGTGCATTTGTCCCCATGCTCAGAGACAGATTACGAGACATGTATATAACCGGTTGGCGGGCTACCATGGAAACACATTCATCCTTGTATTTGTTTAAGGAAATCAAGGAAACATTTAAAATATCAACTTACCTTGTTTTAATGGAAAATTTCAAATATAGAAATATTTTAGCTAAGCTCCGATTATCCTCCCATAATCTAAACATTGAACTTGGGAGACATAACAATATTCAAAGACAAGATAGAAAATGTACACTGTGTAATTTAAACGATATTGAAGATGAATTTCATTTTGTATTAGTTTGTCCAATTTATAATGATATAAGGCAGAATTATATTCCTAGATATTATGTCAGACATCCTAGTATGGTAAAATTTATATCATTACTCAATTCTGACAATAAATCTCTGTTAGTAAGATTAGCTATTTTTTGTACCAAAGCTTTTAAAATAAGAGACTTGAATGTATAATTCACCCCTAAAGACCTCCTCACATTCACTTCTGCTAAATTAGTAATTTAAAGTTTGCTTTTTCTCTCTCATGGTATTGTGTAACTCGATTGTAAGTAATAGAATGCAAATTATTCTTTTTTGTTTTTTCATGCATGCAATATTGATTTGATTATGAATATTGAATTGATTAGGTGTATTTATTTTTGTGTTTATAACGATGAGCTGTATATGCTTAAGTTAAATAAACATTCTGTTCTGTTCTGTTCTGTTCTGTTCATGTCGGAAAATAACTCATTGAGCAAATGTTCCTTCTTAACACATACCCAACTTTAAATAAAGATTCTTGTATCTTGAATCTTGTATCTATTCTAAGGTATGCATTCCATTATTGCTAAATAGATTGAGTGATGCGTGGTTGGAGTGACTTAGTTTTTAAACATATATCTCGACTATGGTTATATGCAAGTAGTCCAAATAATTATATGTTGACAGTTTTTTACGATTTTTGATACATGGCAAATCCTTCATGTACAAATTGTTTTTACCAATAGTGGGTAGTTTTTCCGATCGGGATTCTGGATTAAAGCATATTGCCTCTATACAATAACACCAATACAAGAAAAATTACAAGATAATGTTATTATATATTGTACACAAAATAAATACCCAACAAATTATTATGAGTTTGATGTGGTTTTCATTGCCTTCTGTCAAAACATAACGATATATACATAAAGCCAGGCACCTGCAAGGCTGCAGTTCAGAGTCCCCCCACCCCTGTTTTTGAACAAACCCGTTTTGAAGTATGGGATAAGAAGTATCCCATATAACACGTCTATTATTTTAGACCAATATGCAAGTAAGATCATTATCATGTTTTCCAAGTTCCAAACCGAGATATCAGCTTATCTACTTTAAAATATCATTTTTATATCTCCATCCTTTTAATACAGTACTAATAGCATAAAAGCATTAAGGGCTGACAAGGTATTTCACAGAATAGCAAAATTGTATCACATGCATTTCACTTATTTGGTATAAAACAAAACAAAAATCATGTTTACCATCCGTTTCCCATTCGCCTGGTTGTCCGCCATTTTGGATGTCGCAGTAAATAATAAAATTGAAAATATAGGTAACAAAATATCGATTTTTTTATTAGTCGGAATAATTAATTTATATTTTGGATACATACAGAAAATATACTCATTTAAATAAAACATATTGACTTTTTCATATATATAGCCGTGTAATGATTTTATTTCATATTTAGTGCGGTCCCCCTAATGCACCTTTTTGGGTCAATACTAAACTGCTGACCGATTAGCTGACCATATAAAAATAAAAGAGAGTTGCTGACCAATTGCTGACCATATAGACAAAGAAGGAAAACACATGAAAAAAAAGTTTTGATATTTAAGATTTTTCAAGACATATTATGTTAAATTTATTTTATATACTCCTTATAGTGTAAGAATAGACGGATTTTTGGTGTGTTTTTTTTTTTTTTGGGGGGGGGGAATTGCATTTCAATGAAATGAATTGAGTTGTTTTTTACTGGTTTGTTGAAAATATGTGAAATATATCACGGTTTTAATTACGATGTACAGTACAATTATTTGAAAGCAATATTTTTAATTGTTAATGTAGCTTTAAATGTTAGCTTCATTACCTGTGAAAAACTATCTGCACTACATCAAAGAACGATCAAAAGAATGGTGTTTGCCAAATCGCCATCGGTCATTTTAATTAAGAAATTATTTCTCTTTAATCTGTTGTATGTTCTAACTTATTTTGTGAATAATAAGTCAATCATAGGCAAACTGTTGCTAATGAGTAAAGTTTGATAAGTATATATTTTATTTTCTTGGTCAAGAACATCACTTTCATAGTCATTGCAAAATATACTCCGAAAGATTGCCGTATTTTTCATATTTTTCTGTAATTAGTGTGATTCCATTTGTAAATTTAAATGATTTTGTCTAGTGCAGTTTTGCGTTCTCATATAGTTTTATAAAGTGAAATATTGTTTTTAGCTGGACTTTGTGTTTCCTATTAGTTTCATTATGGCTTTAATTGTTGGACATTCGCAGGCGAAATACTAAGGCAATTTAACCAAGTGTCCAGTGTTTTCATACTCTGGATTTAAAGCTCGTGATTTCCTTGATAAAAGTTTGGAATTTTATCCGTTGGTGCCTAATTAGTCGGTAAGTGAGAAAGAAGATTATATTATTTTACTCATATTATGCGTATAGGATAAATCGATATTGAAAAGTTACTGACCAATTTCTTAGCTGACCAATGTAACGTATAGGGAAACTCGATAATGCAAAGTTGTTTCTATATGGTCAGTCAACTTCACGGTTCATTGCATAGTGCTGACCAATGTAACGTATAGGAAAACTTGGTATTGAAAAGTTACTGGACAATTTCTTAGCTGACCAATGTAACGTATTATAAGGAAACCCGATATTGGAAAGTTGTACTGGTTCTATATTGTCAGTCAACTTCACGGTTCACTACATAGTGCTGACCAATGTTATGTATTGGAAAACTTGGTATTGAAAATTTACTGACCAAATTCTTAGCTGAGCAATGGAACATATGAGGAAATTGGACTATGATACAATTCCTGACTAAATACTTAATAAATTAGTTATGTAAGCAATATGTCATTGACAAATATTTTACCTATAATATTGTTATGTAGGCATTATATTATATTTATTCATATTATGTTTAATTACAAGTCCTTTTAATTCCTAGCTGACCAATGTAACTTTTAAGGACAATGGACTATGATATTGTTATGTTTTTGACTAAATACATAATAATTTTGTTATGTAGGCATTATAGTAGACTTACTCATATTATGTGTAATTACAAGTCCTTTAATTTTTTAGGAAATAATTGTGATTCGTTGTGCATACAGCATAATGAAATGTTCACACAATATAAACAAATAAAGCATTAATGGTGAAACTAGTGTACGCTTTTAATTTATATTTATTCATTAACTCTTATGTTCCATGAAGCCCCTTAAAATCTTGTAAAGATAAGAACGCTAACACTGTGCGACTATCGAGTTGTCACGATTTGCACCAAGAGCCTCGGGGTCAATTGTTGTTTTGTCACTCTATTTCATGGTTCAGTGCATATTGATGACAAAGTAATGCATCATTCATAAGATACTGACCAATTTCTTAGCTGACCAAAATGACTATATGGTCAGTCAACTTCACGGTTCACTGCATAGTGCTGACCAATGTAACGTATAGGAAAACTTGGTATTGAAAAGTTACTGACCAATTTCTTAGCTGACCAATGTAACATATATGGAAACCCGATATTAAAAAGTTACTGACCAAATTCTTAGCTGACCAATGTAGCGTATAAGGAAACCCGATATTGGAAATGGACTATGATACATTGTTAATTTTTGACTAAATATCCAATTGTTATGTAAGCGATATGTCATTGACAAGTACTTTTACCTTTAACCCGATTTATGGCCTGATATTTGTTGATAAATGAAAAAGTAATACGAGTTACGGACTTGTATCAGACTAAGTATTATCAAATTGATTTTGTTATTATAACATTGAAACTTATAGCTGTCTTTTTAACTTATTTTATATGCCGTTAACTATTACTCAATGATAGAGAGGAGCTCTTAAATCTTAGCTGGCCAATGTAACGTATAGGAAAACTCGATATTGAAAAGTTACTGACCAATTTCTTAGCTGACCAATGTAACTCATAAGGAAACCCGATATTGAAAAGTTACTGACCAAATTCTTAGCTGACCAATGTAACGTATAGGGAAACTCGATATTGGAAAGTTACCGACCAAATTCTTAGCTGACCAATGTAACGTATAGGGAAACTCGATATTGAAAAGTTACTGACCAAATTCTTAGCTGACCAATTAACGTATAAGGAAAATGGACTATGATACATTGTTAAGTTTTTGACTAAATATTTAATAAATTTGTTATATAATAACATTGAAACTTATAGTTGTCTTTTTAACTTATTTTATATGCCGCTAACTATGACTCAATGATAGAGAGGAGTTCTTAAATATTAGCTGACCAATGTAACGTATAGGAAAACTCGATATTGAAAAGTTACTGATCAATTTCTTAGCTGACCAATGTAACTTATAAGGAAACCCGATATCGAAAAGTTACTGACCAAATTCTTAGCTGACCAATGTAGCGTATAAGGAAACCCGATATTGGAAAGTTACCGACCAAATTCTTAGCTGACCAATGTAACGTATAGGGAAACTCGATATTGAAAAGTTACTGACCAAATTCTTAGCTGACCAATTAACGTATAAGGAAAATGGACTATGATACATTGTTAGGTTTTTCACTAAATATTTAATAAATTTGTTATATAATAACATTGAAACTTATAGTTGTCTTTTTAACTTATTTTATATGCCGCTAACTATGACTCAATGATAGAGAGGAGTTCTTAAATATTAGCTGACCAATGTAACGTATAGGAAAACTCGATATTGAAAAGTTACTGACCAATTTCTTAGCTGACCCAACGTATAGGAAAACTCGATATTGAAAAGTTACTGAAAATGGACTATGATACATTTATCATGTATTATACACATATTAGGTGACTTTTATTCAGGCAATTGCGCTTGCACTTATTCACTAGCACACTCATTCAATCAATCACTCACTATCAATCACTCACTATCAATAACTCTTTCACTCACACAATCACTCAATCACTCAATCAATCACTACTCACTAGCTCATTCACTCAAAAAAAAAATAGGCCATGGTAAGAGCGCCTCCACGTGGTGTGGCCTGGATGTAGACAGTTTTATTTCTATCTTTTACTGATAAAAAGACATCTACTGTATCTGCAACGAAACGCTCTTGGAATAACAAAAAGAATATTCGTCAATTCAATTAATTATTTCATATGACATTATAACATTTAAAACACTGAAAACAAACATAACAAACAGAAAAACTTAAAAAATAAAAATCCTTCTTTGTTTATATGGTCAGCAATTCGTCAGCAAATCTCTTCTATTCCTATATGGTCAGCTAATCGGTCAGCAGTTTAGCACGACCCACATTACAGCGTAGATGGGCCTTTAAGAACGAGCATGCGCTAAGGAGGACATCAATCTACTTCCTTATTGGTTTTTATGATCAACGCCCATCAAGGTAAATACAATTTGTATTTCTTTAATTGTGTGTTTTATTCAGTTAACGGCACACCATTGCTAGCTTCTATGGGGTTTTCTTAAAAGAAATCATGTTTAAAACGTCATTAAAGGACTTCTGAATGTGGATTTCGGTCATTACATGTACTTCCGTTTTAGACAAACAAAATGTTATATTCGTTTTGGCTGCTCTTGGCTGGTTTACTGATTTATTAATATCTCGTGAACTGTCTAATTCGTAATTATAGATGGAAGTATCTGGAAAAAGGCGTGACCCTGACCTTAACAAGGGCTCCGATGACACAACTGTCTTCTGTCAGCCGTGTGAAGAGGAGGGCAAACGCTCTGTAGCCCAGGGATTCTGTCAGACCTGCCAAGAGTACATGTGTGATCCCTGTATCAAGGCCCATAAGAAATTCAAGGTGTCCAGAAACCACATTATGTTGTCCAAAGATAAGATGCCGTCCTTCTACCCGTCCACTAAGCAGTCTGACATCGGTGTAACTGAATATTGTAAAACACATCCGAATGAGATGATCAAGTTTTACTGTCCGACCCACAGCGACCTTGGTTGTGGTGACTGTGTAGTCATCGGTCATCGCACGTGCAAAGTCGACTACATTGCTGATGTGTCTAAGGATTTCACCAATGAAAGGGAATTCAGGGAGCTGGAACCATCTATTAAACGAGCGGAAGATCTTCTATCTGGGTACATAAGTAAAGTAAAGAAGCTTTTTGACGAGGTCGAACACCAGTCTAAGGATGAGATCGACAGACTGAGAAAGTTCCGTGCAGAAATCAATACCTACCTGGACCGACGCGAGAAGGAGTTGCTCGGCAATATCCAGGAAATGAAGACCAATGAAGAAAGCGCGCTGACTGAACTGAAGACTGATTGTGAGTTGGCAAAATGCGGACTTGTGGCCACTAGGACAGAACTGACTTCCGGTACCGACTCGGTGAACCAGCGGTACGTGACGGCAAGGAGAGCTCAGAAGGAACTACGGGAGATTCATAACAAGATGGAAAAGATGGCTGGTAGGATGAAGGCCCGGAAGTATCGATTTGTTGAAGACGCGGACACGATACGGCTGCTGGGATCGAAAATGGGCCTTGGAACACTGAACATGGCAGGAGAGCTTGGTAGGAATAGTATGCTTAATTATTACTATCTCCCAATAAGTTAGACTTAGTGTAGTATGTTGTGTTCTTGTTAAGAATGGTCATAAAAGGTAATTGCTAAAATTATGAAATACAGTTTCATACTTTGGTTTAATGTTTTATTACAAGCTTATTGATCTACATTAAATATCTACTGGTCAATTGGGTAAACCAGTCTAGTTTCAAGTACACTGTAAATAAACAAAAGAGGGCCTTTGAACGAACAACAACGCTCGTCTGTTTTTCCCCATTCGCTATAACTCGTTAATTATAACAGTAATTGAACTTGCTTAATACGTGCTTATTGTCTGTAGCACCATTGAGTACTAAGTTTCAGTTCGAAATACTATTTAAAAGACAATTATCACCGTTTTCATTGAAGGGATGCGTTTATATATCCAAATTTGTCCATGGGGTAAGTTTTGGACCCTTTTTATGGCTATTGAGAAAATCAATATCTTTTGTAATGTTGAATCTTTACCGCCCTTACCAAAATAGAAATACGACTGGGGACAAATTAGTATTTGCATTATATGACAGGGGACAAAATTGTTCAACCTCCAGACATGGGATTTAGCGTTTATATGCACATATTTGCACCTGAGGTAAATCTGGCCACGGTAGCAAAACTGTCCCCGAGGTAAATCTCGTCACAAAACGTGGTTTAAAATAGCAAATAGTGCTTTAGGATGGTATTAAAAATAATACTTGTTAATACTTTTAAAGATCAGCACTCATTTAACTCAATAAACAAGCATCTTGACATGCTTAAACATTTGATTGATTTAACAGAGAAGATTTTAAGTTGAATATCATACGACTACAACGTTATTACCATAGATGCATTTGACATCATTAAAAGTGTAATTTTGTTGATAAAAACTAACCTGTTGTTCACAATATATCCAATTAGTGTATGTGTGTGCGTGCCTGCGTCGGTGCGCGCGTGTGTGTGGTGTGCGTGTGCGTGTGCGCTGTGCGTGCGTAGGTGCGGTGCGTGACTGTGTGTGTGTGCACGGACGCACGTGCGTGGGTGCATGTGTGGGGGATGAGTGTTTGCGTGAGCGGATACGTGTGTGTGCGCGCGCGCGTGTGCGAGAGTGCTTGTGTATGTGTGTGTGCAGGTGCATGTGAGAGTGTGAGCAGGTGCGTATGAGAGTGCGTGCGGGTGAAGATGAGAGTGTGTGCGGGTGAGAGTGTGTGCGTGTGAGCGGGTGAGTGTCTGCAGGTGAGAGTTTGTGCGGGTGCAGGTGAGAGTGTGTGCGGGTGCAGGTGAGAGTGTGTGCGGGTGAGAGTGTGTGTGGTGCGGATGAGAGTGTGTGCGGGTGAGAGTGTGTGCGGGTGCAGGTGAGAGTGTGTTGGTGCGAGTGTGTGCGGTTGCGGGTAGGAATGTGTGTAGGTGCGAGTGAGAGTTTAGCGAGTGATAGTTTGTAGAGGTGCACTTGAGTTAAGAGTGTTTTTGGGTGAGAGTGTGTGCGGGTGAAGACGAGAGTGTGTGCGGTCACGGGGAAGAGTGTGTGTGGTTGCTGGTGAGAGGTTTTGGGGGTGCGGGTGAGAGTGGGTTCAGGTGAGAGTGTATGCAGGTGCGACGGTGTGCAGTAGCGAGTGCGAGTGAGATTGTGAAGGTGCGAGTGTGTGTGTGTGTGTGTGTGCGAGTGATTTTGTGTAGGTAACAGTGAGTGCATGTGCGTGAGAGTGTTTGCGGGTGACGGTGAGAGTGGGTGCGGGTGAGAGTGTGAGCGAGGGCGGATAAGAATGTTTGTGGGTGTGGGTGAGAGTTTGTCCGGTTGCGGATGAGAATGTGTGTAGGTGCGGGTGTGAATGTATGCGAATGAGAGTGTATGCAGGTGCACCTGAGAGTGTGTGCAGGTTTGAGTTAGTGTGTGGGGGGTTGAGAATGTGTGCGGGTGCGGGTGAGAGTGTGTGCGGCCACGGGGAGAGTGTGTGCGGTTGCGGGTGAGAGTGTGTGCGGGTGCGGGTGAGAATTTGCCCTGGTATGAGTGTATGCAGATGAGAGTGTGTGCGGGTGCGAGTGAGAGTGTGAGCGGTTGCGCGTGAAAGAGTGTGCGAGTGAGAGTAGAGTGGGTGCGAGTGTGAGCGGGTGCGAGTAAGGGGATGGGCGGGTACAAGTGAGAGTTAGTGCAGGTGCGGATGAGAGTGAGTGCGGTTGCGGATGAGAGTGTGTTTGGCAGCGGGTGAGAATGTATGCAGGTGCGAGTGAGAGTGTGTGTAGGTGAGGTTGAAAGTATGTGTGGGTGAGGTTGAGAGTGTGTTCGGATGCGGGTAAGACTGTTTGCAAGTGCGAGTTCGAGTGAGAGAGTGTGCGGTGCAGGTGTTTGCGGGTGCTAGTGTGTATGCGTGCGAGCAAGAGTGCGTGCAGGTGCAAGTGAGAGTGTATGCATGTTTAATTTAGAGTGTGTGCGGGTGCGGGTGAGATTGTGTGCGGTTGCGAGTGAGAATGTGTGCAGGTGCGAGTGAGAGTTTGTGCAGATGCGAGTGAGATTTTGTGCAGGTGAGGATGAGAGTGTGTGCGGTTGCGGGTGAGAATGTGTGCAGGTGCGGGTGAGAGTTTGTGCATATGCAAGTGGGATTTTGTGCGGCGAGGATGAGAGTGTGTGTGGGTGCGGGTAAAAGTATGTGCAGGTGCGATTGGGAATGTGAGCGGGTGCCGGTGAGAGTTTGTGCGGGTGCGGGTGAGAGTGTGTGCGGATGAGAGCGTGCGGGTGAGGGTTAGCGTGTGTGCAGGTGCAAGTGTATGCGGGTGCGGGTTTGAGTGTTTGTCGGAACGGATGTGAGTGTGTGCGAGTGAGAGTGTGTGCAGGTGCAAGTGATAGTGTGTGCAGGTTTGAGTAAGAGTGTATGCAGGTTTGAGTTGAGTGAGTGCGGGTGCAGGTGTGAGTGTGTGCAGGTACGGGTGAGAGTGTATGCGGATACGGGTGAGAGTGTGTTCGATGCGGCTGAGAGTTTATGCAGATGCGGGTGAGAGTGTGTGCAGGTGCACCGGTGTGCAGTAGCGAGTGTGTGCGCGTGCGATTGAGAGTGTGCGGATGCGAGTGAGAGTGTGTGCGAGTGAGAGTGTGTGCAGGTGCGAGTGAGAATGAGTGCAACTGAGGGCTAGAACGTGTGGAGGTAAGGGTTAGAGTGTGTGCGGGTGCAGGTGAGAGTTTGTGCGGGTGCAGGTTAGAGTGTGTGCGGGTGAGAGTGTGTGCAGGTGCGGTAGCATCGGTGTGCGGCTGCGAGTGTGTACGGATGCAAGTGAGATTGTGTGCGAGTGAGAGTGTGTGCGTGTGCGAGTGAGAATGTGTGCGGGTGCGATTGAGGGTGAGGGTGTGTGCGAGTGAGGTCGAGTGTGTTGGGGTAGAGAGTGTGTACAGGTGCGTTAGTGTACGAGTGAGAGTGTGTGCGGGTGCGAGCGAGAATCTGTGCGGGTTCGTGTTAGGTTGAGTGCGAGTGAGGGTGTGTGTGGGCGAGTTAGAGTGTGTGCGGGTGAAAATATGTGTAGGTGCTGATAAGGGTTTTGCGGGTTCGGTTGAGAATTTGCGCATGTTCGAGTGAGTGAAGGTTAGGGTGTGTGCGGGTGCGGTTGAGATAGTGCGTAGGTGCGAGTGAGAGTGTGCCCTGGTGAGAGTGTGTGCGGTGCAAGTGATAGTGCGTGCGGTTGCGAATGAGAGTGTGTGCGGATGCAAATGAGAGTGTGGTCGGTTACGGGTGTGTGTGTATGCAGGTGTGATTGTGCGGGTGTGTGCGGGTGCGATAGAGAATATGTACGAGTGTGTGCTGGTGCGGTTGAGTTTGCGAAGGTGCGCCTGAGAGTATGTGCAGGTGCGAGTGTGTGCGTGTGCGGGCTGGAGTGTGTGCAGGTGCCAGTTTGTTCAGGTGCGAGCGTGCGAGTGCTTGCGTCAATGCCTTTATGACGTGAAGTCCAATTATGTAAAAACAGTGTTTTAATTAGCCTGATGAATATGTATACAAGGACAACTGTACTCGATAAATTGTGTGTTTCGCTGACAATACGGCATTTATAGTGATGGGAACATTGACATGTTTTTAACACATTAATTTGATTTTAACAACTTCTTTGTCCTTTTCAATGAAAAAAAGTACTCATTTCATGTACTTTTGATCAGAAATATTTTTATTAACGCTTTATATTTAAATTCTGAGTCTGCACACGAAAATTGTTGAAGCAAACATGTTTCTAAGTCGAAACCCTCATCATAACATGTATTTAAAATTACTGTTTATTCCGTGGTGTCTGTCGTGTAAGTTTACCTTAAACAAACTGGCTATTGAAGTTGTGACTTTATACAAGTACTTACACTTACATTTATAAGATCAAAGTGACTAAAGATATACATGTAGTCCTTATTATTTTTAGTTCCAGTTCCTGACCTCGCTACTGTGACGTGGAAGGAGGCGGATATCCTGGTCAGAACATCTGAGGACCTGGGCACCTGCGGGATCACGGGCTCAGCCCTGATCTCGCCTGGTCTCTTCCTCCTGGCTGACTTCGGTAACAACTGTGTCAAACTGGTAGACATCAGCACCTGCACCGTCACGTCCCGCCTCCAGCTACCAGGCCAGCCATGGGGCGTGTGTGTGTTTCATGATGATCAGGCCGCCGTCACTATCCAGCCTGTTATTATTCAGCTGCTGTCTATAAAGGGAGGACAGTTATCGTTTGGAAAGAATATTAAAGTATCATCTGTGTGTTTTGGTATTGCGTTTAACAACAATAGATTATACGTTTCGTATACACAAACCCCGCGTGTTGAAGTGATGACATTGGATGGGCATATCATAAGTACATTCCAAACAGATGATAGAAGACAACTTTTCAAAGCACCATGTTACCTGACTGTGTCAGCTTCAACACCACCGACTCTGTACGTGTCTGACTACCGTGCCCACACCGTCCTCCAGCTGACCCTTGACGGAAAGGTCCTGCGGGAGTACCAAGATATTCGGCTCACCAATCCCGGGGCCGTGTTGAAGGTAGGGCCCGGCCAGCTGCTCGTGTGTGGATATGCCAACCACAACGTGATGCTGCTAACGGAGAGGGACGGCAAGATGGCGGAAATACTGGGAAAGAAGAACGGACTGACCAAGCCCTGCTCCGTGTCCTTCTGTCCTCACACACGTGCCATAGTTGTCGGAATGGGCAGTAATGACTCACTGAAGGTCTTTAATGCAAAGTGACACCTTTTCTTTATCAGTCGTGAGTTTGCTCTCTTTGGCGGAAATTACCATGTATTCAATGCTTTTTGAGCAAGTGAATAGTAATAGCAATCATATTTAATGTTCAACATACGCTTATTTATTCGTTGTAACCGAGTTCTATCAAACTGAATGAACATTGCTAATTATATAAATCAAGAATGGAAATACTAAAATAATGTTGTATCAGTCTCAGAAGTTTTGTAATTAGTATGAAAAGCCATTGATGCTTTATGACAGTCATGTATCTAATAAATATTAAGCTTATTTTGCAGTTTTATTTTGCAAAACACTAGGATAACGAATTTGTGTAAATATTGTATTACTATTAAACACTCATTCAATTATATTTTGGTGTTTACTACTTTTGTTTTTTTATGTTCTTTATATAGATCTTTGATTTTACAAAATGATCATTAACTTATAAAAATAATTATTTAAACAGATGTATACTTTTATGGGTTTGAAGTTAAAATAAGGTGTTGACTTTCAGTAAAGAGAAATTTAGTAGGTTTTCATTATCATATGTTAATGAAACTCAGTCAGCATTTCAACGGTGGCAAGTCTCAGTCAAGTTCAATTGTGAAGTGAATCATGTCAGTAATTTCAGAGTTATGCCCCTTTAACATTAAACAATAATATGTTTATATATTATGAAGGAAGTAAGTTAAGTTTTTTACTATCCAATAATGATGAAACTCGGTTACAGCATTTGTGGGCAAGTCTCCGTCAAGTTCCATCGTGGAGTTAAACATGTCAATAGATCCGGAGTTATTCCTCTATATCAATAGGAAATTGGTATTTTAAGCATCCGACAGGAAATTACTAACTTGTATTGTCCGATCATGATGGAACTTGGTGACTGTGTTTGTGGGCATTATGTCTCGGCGTAAATCGCTCCAGTAACTCTCATTGGTTATGGGCATACTGTCTTGGGGAGAATCACACCAGTAACTCTCATTGGTTATGGGCTTGCTGTCTCTGTCAGGTTCTGTTATTGGGTGAATCGCCTCAGTAGCTGATAGTCATGCCCCTTTTATAGTGAAATATAGAATAGCATAATTACTTGCAGAGACAATTACTTAATTATAAAACGATCAGTACAATAATGAACTAAGTTACAGGATTTTGGATGAATGTTCTTATTCAAATCATATATTAGAATAATTTAAATGTGTTAAACCTGACATGCATAAAATAGGACTACATTTTACGTTTATGCAAACCATTGCAAAGTTACTATGAAGAATATTTTAAATGGAAATTTCCGCGTGAATATTCCATAGGAATAGTACAAATGAAAAATCTCTTAAAAATGACAAACATATCTTTAGATCTCAGTTTATCTTCTTTGGACGTTTGCCTACTGAATGTTATTGTATTGTTATTGACAATGTATGTAACCTGTCTTAATTTTGACTTATAATGAAAATAACCGTATATTCCTTACAAGGGATTCTTGGGTGTAATTACTTTCACAACAATTTTGTAGTATTGTGCGACTTGATTTCTGTATTAACCTTTAACTAATAAATGAATTTAATTTTTAGCCATCTTCTTATGGGTTTATGTATCTAAATTATTGATTTTTGAAATTTGATTATAATCTGAACAAAACCCAACCAGCTTTCTATTATTTGCATGTATGTATTTAACATGCGGTGATAAACCTTTTTGACTGTTTCAATTTCAATGAGCTATTTACAAGTCATATATCAACTAAGTTCAACTGCATTATTTTCAAAACCTATATAATTATTATCCAGTTATGAGCCACTCGGTCACAGTGCTTGTTTGTGGGTTTCAGGTTTCGGTGAAGTTTGATCTTGGGGCTATTCGCCCCAGTTTATCCAGAGTTATGCCCCTTTTACATTAAAAATAGTAGGTGTACATATCATGTACGCAGCTACTTAAGTTATAATTATTATTCAATTATGATGCAACTCAGTCACAGCATTTGTGTGCAAGTTCCAGGCAAGTTCCATCATGGAGTGAATCAATTGTCCGAGTAACTCGAGAGTTCTGCCTGTTTTTCCATTAAAAAATAAAAGTGTATATTGTGTGTATAAGTGTATATATATATATATATAATCAGATATTAAGGTGACCATATATATATTAATCTAGGCATTATGGGGACCGCTGGATTAAGGCGACAAAAATTGGTCTCCTTAATATTTTCAGTCCAGATTTGATGTATCAAATGACATGTCAATAAAAATGTCCATTGACAGTAAGTTGATAAGCTTGAATGTTTATTTACGAGATCATTTCATTGTTTTAAATATTATTCTCTTTTAATATTAAAAAAAAATATTCTTAAACTTTTGTGTTAGTATATTTGTGTATCCATAAAAATAGCTATTAAGGCGACCAGGGAAAAAATCATAATTTTGGTCAAAAATAGCTATATACTAAGCATTTTTTATTTGTTTTACTTTATTTAAAGCTTATTGTATATTATCCCGAAGTTTCATTCCATAAAAAACAGAAATGAGGAAATTCGATATTTCGTGTACCATCAGCATCCAAATTTTCAGTACAGAAATTTAACTTTCCGGAATATAACGGAAATGTTCGGGTATCTCCGTGGTACCATCTCCGTGCAATTATGCAAACTCCGCGCAGTGTTACTTCCCTTGCAGTAAAGTAATGTACTGCAAGGGAAGTAACACTGCGCGGAGTTTGTGCCACCACAAGATTTTCATCCAAAATTGGATGAAAACTTTTAATGGCATTTTTTTTAATCATATATATTTATTCTTATATCCTTTCTTAAATAATTACTTTACGCCAGTTGATAGGCATAATATGTTTTATAAAAAAATAACAATTAAAAAAAACATTCGGAAATGTTCGGTCTTTTTTCAAATTGAAAGTAGGATTTACAAATTACAATATCAACATGGATGTGTTGTTAGCTATTCAGACATGTATCGAACGTTTTGCATTTTTTCCTTTTATGGAATAAAATCGTTTATTTTCTAAACAAATGAAACATGTTGCTGGAATTTCTTTTAAAGGTGTTCCGTCCATTTTGTAAATTGCAATCACGTGCCGTTTCTATCATCACGTGATATTTGTGAAGGCAGTGATTACTGTACTGCAAGGGAAGTAACACTGCGCGGAGTTTGGCAATTATGCAGTATGGCGTTCATCTCTTACAGAAAGAGAATGGTAACTTGGTAAGTGTTTAAAATACATATTCAACGTTTTTTTCGTTTATTTTTATGACTTTTGTACAGTTGTATAAATCGTCCACCCTTTGGATGAAAAGCAAATGATTTATCCGGATTTTGTTCATCCGAAACAAAATCACGGGTGCCCTAAATCACTAGTATCAACATCCGGTGTAATTTTTGCTTGTATTTTGGAGAAACTCGATTGATTTCTAGCAAACTTGGTTTACCACTACTGTACATCGTCGCTTATTATTATTTGGTATGTTCCAATCTAAAAAGTGATTTGCTCCCATAACATCTCAGATTTTAATAAATAAAAGACGAAAGGATACAAATGCCTTACATTTTGTTTGTCAATGTCATGTCATTAGTCATTCTCATCACCTTTGAATAGCAGAACAGAACGAACACTATCACCAATTCGTATTGTGGCTTTTTGCATGTGTCTTAAATTCTCATATTTGATAATAAATGCAACAATAAAATATTTCCCTTATTCTGCCACAGTTATGCACCAGTCAATTGTAACAATGGCACCCAGGTCTTGTTTATACCGGGGATAGCAGGGGAAATGGGCCATGTTTTTACCTTCCAGGTGGACCGGCAGTGCTGAGTGAATGCGGTGTTATTGTTTTTGCGCTTATAACAGGGATTGGGCCTAACCTAGGATGTCCCCAGGGGCATTTGACGAGGATCTGGTCATTTCGTAACCTTACCATTTCGTAACTGCTGATCTTGGTTATTTCGTAACCATTCTGTTAGTCAATTCGTAACCGTCAAGTAATCAATTGCTCATATAATAACCACCATTTAACAAGGTGATAAATAGTACACTTAGCACCTCGTTAAGTGTATTGTTCGAACCTGGATGTATATGGCACAGCAACCAAGACACCAATTGGGAGACATTACTCGAATTCTCACTAGTAACAAGCCAATAATTTATGTTACTCAATAGTTATTAGATATATATATATCATGCTAAAGTAGAAATGATTTGTTATACTACCAAAATATGTTAATTATTTTCTTACATTTTGCTTACTTATAAACAATAATTAAAGACTGATCGCGATGTATTTTTGAGTAAAATTACGTTTACATAAATAATCATTCTTGACCTATTTCATTGACTATATTTGTTTGAATTGTTTAAAACGAACAAAATTTTGTTCTGTTTTTTTCTCAATTGATTCATATTCTGCATACTTTATATTCGAAACCGACAAAAAACAACCTTAAATTATTTGTTAGGCCAAATAAAAAAATAGGTCTCTTTCAGGTTACCCGACCGACCCTATTTTTTCCCGCCGACCCTAACCTATTTTTCCCTGAAAAAAATGTGATTTGGGTACGAAAAGCATTTGTTACGAAATGTATGTACGTAAAGTTGACAATATTAGAGTTGGATTTTTTTAATGTATTTACCGTACTTCACCTTAGAGTTCGGACACCTAAAAATAATTAATTTTTCGCTCTACGAATTCATAGAAAATAACCATTTTTACATTTTATTTACATGTATGGTAAACCTGCCTTTTTTCTTCATGTCTGCATTTTACCACTTATTAATTTATCCGTAGTTATCAATGGTTATTACGCCTATAAGTCACTGTAGCTCCTTCATCAAGATGGTTAAAATCCCATTCAACACCATTTTATACATGCATTGAAATGAATAAACACCTTTTATCGGCTTCAGATCAAACAGTCCCATTGTGTGACGTCACATAACTCAGTTATACCCACGAGGATCTCATGGAGAGCATGGATATTGTTATGCAGGATTAATGTGTCTGGTGTTTTTTTATTGTAACTTGAGTATTGCATTTATAACTTTAATTCATCACATTTAATAGTTACCTGTATCATTGAATGTGTTGACTTTATTGTTTTCATGCCAAGAAATCCTATCCAATTTTCAATTAAGAAGGAAACCCCTGTATGCCAGCATATACCTGGATTTTAGCAGCATATGCATTATGTTCCATTCAGTGGTTTTGTGCTAAGGGTTAAAGGACTGACTTGGTTCTCCATGAATTTTTTATCAGTTATCTGCTGTACAGCTAATTCATTTCATTTAATGGCCATTACGACCAGCATGAAATTCAGGGGAGCAATAATTTTGGTCATTTTTCGGAAAAATCTTTCTATAGTGCATGGTTCTTAGATTTAACGCTTCATCTCATTTTGTTGATTACGACACTTGTCAAAAATAAAAATAAAAATTCAATAATAGTTTATTATTAAGTATTGACATGATTTTCTTAACTATAAAAAGTATAATTATTAATTAACTAAGCTAAGCATTACATCTTTGATATTGTTTATGAACAATCTCCTTGATAACAATATTTAACTATCTAAACCACACTCTTGTTATTATGTTTAATTATGTTTAAAGATTGAAAACATCAAGTACAAATGTACTAACTATATTTCTTAGTTCCCCGACAGCTAAATATTATCCTCACGCTGGCCAAATCCTAATAGCCTCTTATAGAACAATACCGTAATCAAGTCGTTTAATTTAACAACTTGAGTACGGTATTGTTCTATAAGAGGCTCTTAGGATTTGGCCGGCGTGAGGAAGTTTTTTTGAAACAAATAGAATCACAAACTTTCACTTTCAGTCAAACTTATCAACTTCCGGCTCAAAATGTTATGACTCATGTATATTTAATAAAATGATACCGGGGAGTTGTTTATCTGTGGATGTCGAAAATCTGCTTAAAGGGGCTATACTCCGTATGATAAAATAGCGGAAAAAAGGAGAAAATTTTCGAAAACTGACATAAACTTGGCATCGATGAGTACAATGCATTGAAACTTACTAACTGAAGAACCCGGTCTCCGACACAGTTTTTTTTTTACATTTTGGTACTTTTTTTTACAATTATGATAAAGCGTAACACAGTCCATTAGATAATTGTCCTGAGATTCGTTACAGAAGAAAACTTTTTTGGTGCGAATCTGGTGTACAGTCCCTTTAAGGGTTCATTGTACTTTGCGCTCATTATAAATAGATAAATAAGGGTCTTCGCATTGATACAAAAAGCTTAGTTCCTTCATTCACAGCAACATATAATTGATTAACGCAAGATTAGCAGCATCAGTAGAAGTTATATGATAGTTAGTAGAAGGAATAGTAGTAGCTGTTGTTGTAGAAGTGGCAACAACAACAACAACAATTCAGCAGGAGCGGCAGTAGTTTAGGGGTATCATCATCATCATTATCATCATCATTATCATCATCATCATCATCATCATCATCATCATCGGTGGTGGTGGTGGTGGTGGTGGTTGTGGTGGTGCTGACGGTGGTGTTGTGGCGGTGGTGTTGACATTGGCAATAGCAGAAGCAGTAGTGGCAGTATCAACAACAATAGCTGCAGCATTACCACCTGTATTACTAAGACTTAAGAGCACACATATTAAATGACCAACATAGTCGGTTCTGTTCGGTGGGGTTAAATACCTATTTACAGTAACGTTCTGAGTCATGTTATTATTTGGGGTGGGTCAATATTTTACAGAAAAGGTGTCACTCAAGGACAGCGACCATTGTTGTGAGTTTATGTCGGTCAAAACATGTTCTTTCACAGGTCACGGTATGAAGACAATGCCAGATGAACACAAAACTAAGCAATTTTTTTAGATTGAAATATTGCAAAAACAAATCCCAATCAGTTATACGAAAATGCATTTTAACCGCCTCATGTGTTCATGATAATATGAACAAAATTGAAGTAAATTTAACATTCGGAGATTCAGTTTCGCCAATGTGATATATTTTTTCAAGTTTCGTTTATATTTCCCATTTTCCATGGTGTATACGTATACTTACGAACTCAATATTTTTTACAGTGAAATAAAAACAACAAAGCTTTAAAAATGAACAATAAGAGTGTGTGTTTTTGTTAAAAAATGTGAACCCAATAAATCTGACATTTTAAAATCAATATCCATACGCTTAGTAAAGCATACCCTTAAATATAATTCGACCTACGAGACGGCCAGATTCATATATAATGTAATATAGGTTACATTTTCATTCCAAATAAAACGGTTGGTTAAGCATACCATTTTCATTAACATCTGTCATACACATGTATGTCTAAAACGATAATGTTACTCATTAAAAACATCATATTTTTGTTTAAGAATAAGAAAATAATAAGTTTTACTAAATTAAGTACTCTGTAATTTTAATTAATTGTAGTGAACACTTGATACTTCTTCACGTCTTTCTGGGCAAAATTAAATACATTCTTCCAAATCTTGACCCAAACCACAGCAACTCCCTAGATATGAAAACATGATTAAACACATGGTCAGATTCTCGGTCAATTAGGGGTTAATGTGTAGCTGAAATTGGCTCTTGTGTAGAAATGAAAAGTGGAAAAATTGGCTGGTATTTCTTGGCATGATTGATGTTTCAATGAGTATTACTGTACGATTATTGCTTCATAAAGTCTATATTAAAAGTGTGATACAAGTTTCAAAGTTAATTGGCGGATCGTTTTACAAACATGTCATGTCTGTGTTTTCTTAATCTCTGCATTGCCCTTGTTGTTTCTTTAATCCTCCATTGAATATATCACACATCCTTTTCACCAGGCAATAAATCGTTTAGGATGGGTAGTAACCAACTAACTTATCACAGTGATGTATACGGTTAGGTAATCTAGCCAGGCATTGTAACGATAAAGATCAATAATTTTTGTCTGTGAGACTTAGTAACTGTAAAAGTTCAGTCGATGTCCTTTGGGTGTCCGAAAATTAGGTACCTAAAATAAATTATTTTTGAAAATAATAATGGATGTCCGAATTTATAGAATGTCCGAACTCTTAAGGTGAATTACGTTTGTGCTTGTGTGGCAGGTATGTTTCAATTCTTGAACTATATTTTCTTGTCAGATACAAATGTGTCAGATACTGACTTTCGGATTGATATGTCAGACTTAAGTGTGCAATTTTGGCAATAAAACCTGCATGTTACTTGTTCTTCAAACCTGAACCCCCAGGTCCTCTTGACAGCATTGAGGTTTCCTTGGCTAATGGCTTATATGGTAAATTTGCCGTCCCACTCTTCATGTAATTATGTTTCAAGGAGGTTAGTATTCTACAGAGGGTGATTGAAAGCAAACGGGTGCATAAAGAAAAGTAAAACCGTTCCTGGAAAGTCTCAAATAATAGCAGAGTGGTGTACCATAACTTAGTTGAAATCCAACCATCATTGTCAAAAGTATTTAACCAGACAAATAAAGAATGTTTCCTTTGAAGCATGTAACATGTTTAAAAACTACTGATAAACCTGAAAATTGATGACTTTTATTTTTGTTACTTTCTGAGTCAACAGTTACTGAAATCAATATATCAAAAAAAAATAATAAAAAAATAAAAAAATAAAAAAAATATTCCGACCTACCTACCCTATTTTTTTTAGCAGTGTTACCTGAAACACACCTATTTTTTATTTGGCCTTATGGTATTAATTTCCAATAACAAGATACAAAATTAAACATATCGGCACATTCTTAATACAATAAGCATATAAAAAGCGCATAATCTCATTCGGCAAACTCACTACATTTTACAATACTTCTATGCAATTTAATAAAAAGAAATTCTAAAGTAATATGGTCTATATATTTAAAAGTATTGGCTTAAGGTCACAATTCCTCTCAATGGTAGAACATCTATGAATTAAAAAATTATTACATTTAATATTCAGCCTGCTTATAATATTTCCTTCGCAACATAAAAAAATAGCTAGTGTGAATGTTTCTATTTGTCATAGTTTCAGAGTTTATTGGCAAATCGCACTACACTATTAGGAATAAAGAAGGAATACAACTACTAGATTTAACTTTGTTTATGTTGTTATTTTTATGTTTTATACTTACAGTAAACTTATTTTGTAAATTCAAATGGTATTAAATTAATTCCTCATAATTATAGGAGTCAACGGTTAAGATATGACCATTCGATTTCTTAACGGTTACGAATTGACTAACACAATGGTTACGAAATGACCAACAATGAGCGGTTACGAAATGATCATAATTCATTTGACAGGGCTTTTACCAGCTATTTGTCTGTGCAGAGCGGGAATTTTACCTGGGATTGGCTGGACCGAAAGTCAAAGTCCCCGCTATTAGCAGGACCTTGGGGGCCCATGCTGCAATTGACTGTTGCATTATTTGGATTTTTTCTTAACTTTACGACACGCCCCCCTACAGTATTTTATAGTCAAGTTTAGTAATATTTTTTTACAAAAATTGGATAACTTAACAAGTAAAGTAAACTGTACTGAGCTTTTAAACAAACCTACATACTTATAAATCAAAATTGATATTTTAGGGTCTACACTGAATAAACCCAAAATGTTAGTTTTGATTTGCTAAATTCGAACAGTATTTAGTCAATCCACACAAAATTTACAGGATCATCAGATAACAAATTTTCTAAAAATTCTCCATTTGCCAAATAGGGAAGACAGGATTAAGTGGGATTAAAAGGTTGCTATCTGTGACCAAAAAAATACTGTTCAAAATTGTGAGTATTCATTTATCTTTCGTTCAGTAAAGAGCATGCAATGGCATAGTGGTTGGATTAGATAATCTGACAGCGGTGCTGGACGTCAGGAGTTCAAATATTGTTGTGAGTTCAATGTACCAAAAGAATACCTTTGGAATACACTACCGGGTATTATCTATAAAAATGGCAGAGCAAATTGCCCATATTGTAGTAATATCTTAGATCCAGCTTGGATAACTTGGACACAGTAAGCGGTTCACACCCAGGGAAATTCTCAGATAAAACAGCGCCTATAAACTTGAACATTACATTTCTCATTGAGACAATTAAAGAAAAAACATTATTGCTGATCTTCTGAAAACAAATCCTCTAACATTCAAATATTTAATTTGTTGGATGAACTAAGGTTTATATTGATAAGAGATTGCTTCAGTTGGATTTAAACTAATCACCAACAAAAATATATGCATTTAAATCACACAATGTAAACAACTGCGCCACAGTTAAATATAGATTAGCATACTGGTAGGTCTGGTTGATCTGTTGCTTTAGTTGCTAAGTAAACATAATGTCAGTGATTTCATCACTATTTCTATTAAAATATCAGTTTTCCTCTTCAGGGCTTCTCACATTTGCACCATTTTTTTACCATTTGAATCATAAAAAGATAACAAACACATGAACTTAACACTTTGTGAATATTTAAGGAATGTAAGGGGTCAGATTTCAGATTGCTCATTATTGCTGGAACACTAAATACTTTATTTGATTGTGTACACTGCACTTTCTTGTTAAGCATTCATCCAAATCATTTGGGTAAATTTTGGCAGAAAAACTGCTTTTGGATTTATACTGGTCATCAAAACCGGCACTGACAAAACATAAGACGTGTTTAATTAATGTGCGGGAAAGAGGTTTAAAGGTGTCGGCCCACAACGAAAGGCTTGCGGGTTGCAGTACCCCTTTAAGTAGTTCTTGAAAAAAATGATTCTCTGAGGTAGCATTTGATTATGTGTACAGTGTATTCTTGTATGTATTTTCAAGTTAACACATGATTTATATAAGGTTTGTATAATTTTAGTTTTATTTAAGTTTTAAAATTTTGATATTTTTTTTAAGATTTGCCTGCCCCTGTCTGAACACTTAAATTCTTGGTCTTTGGTCTATTGTCAAAACACACTTTTTGGAACAGGACACATTTTCCTGATATTTTATCCAGTTTGACTGCAATATAAGTTGTATTTATCAATAATTTAAGTAAAAAATGACATTTATATTTCCATAATTACCTGGTAGTTATTTGTTAATTTGTTTTAATTCATGGATAGGTTTATTGCGAGTGTCATGGAAAGCTGGAACTTTTCAGTACACAACATGCAAACTGAGAATGAACTGTGTGTGCCGGCTTTGTGAACAAAAACGCAAGGCGGCTATGGTAAGTTGCGTCAAGATATCCTTGGGACCCCCCCCCCCCCTGGACACGCAATACAATTCGTGTTTCGCTGATCTGTTGGCTGGGATCAGATCATCCATTTAGGGATTTAGATATGTTACCCCAGCCACCAGGCTGAATGTTTAACCGTCACCAGACACTCTGCCATGAATGTGAGAGAGTTTAAAGCTATTTCTTATTTTCCTGTGTAACTATATTGATGTTTGATTAAATTTACGCCGTCGTGTTACTGAGTAACAATTTGAAATTGGGCCAAAATCATCAAGCTAGAGCTTTGCATAATCTTTTTCAAACTTCTGGGAGATTTCTGCCCTTGAAAGTATTTGCTCGCAGCCCGCCTCAAAGTTACACTTCGTTCAGTATTTAAAGCTTTCGGATACACTTTTTTGTTAATTTGAGATCTAAATGACGCTACATTGTACTTCTAAGTAAATAGATGCTCAAAGTAACAAGATGCTCTGGGTGTTCACTGGGTGACAAAGGCTACCCAGTATTGGTTGTTTCTTTTTTCTGAAAAGATGTTTCTAGTGAATTGCCAAGTTGCAGTGGTTTTGACGCCACAGAACCAGCACAGCTCCATGACAGATATATATGTTTTCGTCATTGATGTCAGTACTGCTGTATTGGTGGCCTCACAATTTCTGTGTGGAAATGTCATCTGATAAACTCATAACGGCGTATTTCTAGCATAGCTTTCATAAGTGCATGGCATTTCTCTGTCATTTTCAGATACACTGTGTTGTGTGTGGATAAGAAATGCAGAGTGGTACCACCAATTACCTAAGCCACCATTCCTCTAACAGACAAAAGGCTCATGGGGACAGTTCCTGCAGTTTACAGCAAATTGTAGCCCTACAAACTTCAGGTAAGTGATAAATCTGGGCTTCAAGATATCTCTGTACTCACTTTAAGTTTATACTTCATTTGAACAAAACTTACAATTTCAGCATCAAAATCCAGGTTTAGATCCCAGACCGAACCTTGTCTCCTTTATTAAACTTCATTTCAGATAATCTATAAGCCACATACATGTTCACTACTTATGGCGGATAAGAACTTTCGCAAATTGATTATAAATGCGTTTTTCCAGATATACACCCTCCTCTTGCAGATACTGCCAAGCTTGGGTGCACTGGGCCGGTTATCCAGCCGTGTGGAATCAACATCTCCAGCTGAACTTGGGCCGGGAATTATATAAGAATCCTTAGCAGCATGGTGAGCTTTTGTGTATTTATTTCCAGGCTCGTATACCCGTCCAGACTTCTGTGTTTAAGCTTTCCTTTCGTCATTTTTTTAAATAAGGTATCTCAAGTCTTTCAATGAAATCACAACTTTGGAGGCTAGATTTAAATTAAGGAACCATTATGTGTAGAAAGCCTTTTGGGTGATTTAAAATCAAATTAGTAAACAGGATTCTCATGGTTCATGGTTTATAATTGGCCTTGTGGACCTTTCATTCTTTACTTTGGTAAGAGCCGCTTATGGTATGTAAGAAGGGGGGAGGGGGTTGGGGTACAGATGTGATAGTAAACAGTGTTTAATAAGGTATATTTGTTTTTATTTTATCACCATTTTGAAGGTAATGATTGTGTTATCAGGGATAAGTAACAAGTTTAACATAAACACTGTAACATGTTTTTTATTTCAAATAAAGCTATAAATTATCTCTGGAGAATTTAGTCTGATCTCCATTTCTCAGAAAATGTAGCTGTCTAAGTGCCTATTCCATCAATGAGTATCACTGTCTTTAAATTGCTGTTGTGGTACAGTTTAAATGGCAAAAGTTTTATGGCCCTGCTTGTTTGCAACTCCTCATTCATTTTTGTACAGCGAGAAAAGTAAGGGAATTCTAGAGATTTACTAGAATTATGGATTGTTTTTACTAGAATTATGAATTGTTTTTCTTGAGTTACACAGTACATAAGGAGGAATTAGTGTGTACACAACTCCTCATTTTATTCCTGTTTATTATTTATATATGTAACATAGATGTGTACAAGACCTACGGTACTGTAGAAACATGACATAAAAGAGCTCACTTTGATTAATTTCCTCAAAAAAAGATATCTTTACTGTTAAAGTAAGAACTTTTACTGCATAGTAAGTAATGTCTTCTGCTCATCTTTATGACATCATTACATGGAATGATGTCAACTTCCCAAGACACATTTCCACATGGCGCAGCTCATTTATATATATTGCTGATGGATTGTTTAGAATGGGACAGTTTTAATTGGACATAATGTTTTAATCGCCATTTTACAGAGTGCCAGCCAGTCATTGCTGTTCTTTGCATTGCTGAGGAGGACAGTCCTGCCAACATAACAGTTTGTTCAATAACAGGTAAAAAACTGGTCTCACTTTACATTTTCAACCACTGTTCGATCGTAACAATTATCAAAGAACCGGCTAGTCTCAATCATGAAGCCGCTCTAATTAGAGTCAATGAACGATATAGATCTGGATACAAGCGTCTAGATGATCGAGACTAAATTGGCAACATGAGAACATTTATTTCCTTTCCTGATTTTTGAAAATTACATGAACAAATGACAATTCTACTACCATTTAAAGCTTGATTAATTTTCGGACAAATGTGTTTGTTTTAATTTGCCTTCCGCTTAAAGTAAACGTATATATACTGGGCAAGAAGTGCTGAATTTCATCGTGAATCACAGTGATTATCCAAAGTTTGAATTTGGTTTGGACATGTTTGACGGGAATTCAAAGACATTTTTTGTCAGCCGTCTTATATCACAGGTTTCCATGCATTTTGCATACATTGGTTCATTCCAAGATAAAAATTATAACCTTTTTCAAAACGTTCAGTCTGTGAGAGTGCAGCTTTAATAGACCTGTAAAGACTTGTCGATGTGAAACTTAACTCTCAATCAAACTATGGTAAAAGATCAAATGCGGGGCTCCGTGTGCGGCATAGACTGCTAATTTTTATTTAATATGATGAAGAGCTAGTTAAGTTATCTTTTTTAAAAGTCTTCATTTGAAGCAAAAAAATGTTTCAATACCCTGTATGAATTTTCTTCACCGGATATTGATTCATAAAAATCATTGCTCCAGGGTGCGGAGTTACTTTTTGTTATATGTCTATATGGAAAAATCTTCTCCTCAGAAGTCAACTTTGTTCCCCAATGTGCAAGGCACAATCGGTGAAAATAATTTCAGTAAAAGTCACTGATTATTATTATTGTGATTATTATTAATAAACTTTTACTATTTCAGGAGACAAACAGAAACACAGAGGTGCTATACATTCCGATGGAAAATACAACAAAAGCATCTCCCATCATTTTGGCGTGGCTCAGATCAAGAGGAGAATTTTAAGAAAGGTAATAACTGAGCAACTAAGAACATGCACGTTGCACTGGTCAGAGTGTAAGATCCATCTCGCTTCATAAGAATTGATAATCATCAATGTATTAAATCAAGAAATTGAAATCAAGAAATTGAAACGTAAGTGTCTTGTCTTTTGCAGTGTTTTTGAAATAGAATATAATTTAAAAAAAAAAACTAAATTATTTTTTAATATGATTGTAAATGTGAGATGTTTTCTTCCGATCATTCTCTCTCAAAAACCAGATACAAAAAACATATTTGTAGATTTTTATACGCCCGAAGGGTCGTATTATGTTATGGCCTCCATCGTCTGTCCGTCTGTCTGTCTGTCCGTCCGTCTGTCCGTCCGTTAGCAATTCCGTGTCCGGGCCATAACTTGGTAACTAATAAAGCAATTTTCAAATAACTTTATACAAATCATCACTACATTAAAAGGATGTGTCGCGCGCAATTTCCAGGTCCATACCTGAAAGACTAGAATCACCATGGGGGGGCGTTAGCAATTCTGTGTCCGGGCCACATCTTTGTTACTCGTCCGTTAGCAATTCCGTGTCCGGGCCATAACTTGGTAACTAATAAAGCGATTTTCAAATAACTTTATACAAATCATCACTACATTAAAAGGACCTCGAGCCGAATCTTCTTCGGGCGTATAATGCTCCGTTTCGCGGTGCTCTTGTTTTGTTTTACTTGTAAATATAGTTTTAAGTTTGTATTTTAGGCAAAGCCTTTTATTCTGCTCAATACAAACTTAAATATTGTAAGAGTTATGGCCCTTTGTAATTTTTAAACAAATACATTTTATTTCATGTTTTTGTAAGCCCATTATTTAGGGACTTTTAATATTTTCACCAGCAGCATTATAAAGTCAGACCAAAAGTGTCCAGTTAGTGTCCAAACAATAACTAAGTTAGAATCCTTTCTCAAATCAGGTGAGCGATATAGGGCCATCTCTGTGTTTGTCTGACAAAAAAACAATAATCAATCTTTGAGTTAAATTGACAAAATATTGTTGTAGAATGGTTTGTGAAGACATACTATTGGATTACTTTTGTGTCAATAGGATTAAGGTTTCTGCACATAAAAATTATTTAGAATAGCATTTGGGTCAGTCGGTTCACGTTCAATATTACTGATAGTATAAGTGGAAGCAGTGACTTAAAATTAATTACCAAACAGTTTCTGCTCAATTGCTTTGAGTTAACATACCAGTTATGAAACTTGGAATACTAGTTCTTGGTGGCATAAATGAAAGACCTTGTTTTGTCACATTGACTTGTAATCAAGCACTAACTTCCTCTAAAACAATTTCAGGTGATGGTTGGGCACACACAAGAAGACATAGATCACATGTGTCCAGGCATATGAGTAGACAGGAGTTTCACACTCTGCCAAACTTACTTCATCAGAGGAGCAGAAAGCTTCTCAAGATCCCGCACTGCACACTTAGATATAGTCTTTGACTACAACAAGGGGATGAAAGTACAGAGAGGTCCAATTGAAATCAATTCTGTGCTGCGTCATTTCTTCATTCTGGAAGTCGATGGACATGATTTATCATGGCATCAGGTGTGCAGTTTGTCGACTATCAGCAGTCTTGTTCACCAGTTGTGCAACTTGAGCTGGTAGCTTTATTGCTTGAAGCCACAGCATAAGAGGGGGAAGGTGCAGGCTCATCAAAAAGTCTCAAAAGTTGAAACTAGGAAAAGAAGTTTGTCAAGAGTGTGAATATTTGCTTTGAAAACCATCGTTACGATGATTTGGTTTCCTTTGAAACTTGATACATACTATGTGTATGTTGAATGAATTGAGATGCTTAAATAAAGAACCGCTATTCAAATATCAGGAAACTGCATTTTTCATACTAAAGGGTAAATGATGTCGCCATTTCCTGTATGTATTTAAATGAGATATGTTTCCACAATTAATATTTTTAGGGAATTTTTCTCATCCTAATGAATGAGATTAAATTGTACAGCGTTATATGAGCTTAATATGTGTTTTCTGTTTCTTTAAAATTGGTGAAAAATTGTCAGAAGATAATTAGACCATTATCCATTACTGCAATCATACAATCAAATATACAGGGACAAACCCACTGGGCATATAATATAATTAAACCCTGTTCAGGGGCACGAGGCAAACAGAGTTACTTTCAAACGTTAAAGCTGCACTCTCACATTTTGGACGTTTTGACAACTTTTCTCATTTTATGTCTTGGATTGGAACCATCCAATTTTTGCGAAAAATTAAATGGCAGATTTTTCTATTTAAGTTAAAACATTGATGTTTTATGCACTTTTCTTAAACCGTTAGTAACATTAATTTTTGAACGGAAATATGAAATCTGTGATCTGATCTTTTGTCAGCAATCTTTTATCATTGGTTTGCAGATAATTACGCAAAAAATTGCTCATTCAAAAAAAAAAAGTTGTGAAAACGGTATATCTGTGGGAGTGCAGCTCTAAATGTTTAATTTCTTGATTTTACTACTGTATTAGAAATTACAGGGGTTGGGGCATATTTTTAGTGTTTTTATTGCTTTTTATGATTCATACAGTCATACTTTATTCCTCAGGGCATAACTTACAAATAGACAAAACTGGAAAATGGTCGTTTCAAAAGGCCAAAGATAATGCAAGTTGAACAATCATATTGTTCATGGCTTGTATTTTTGGTATATTTTGTTGCATATGCTATAGAAAAGTTGAAAGTTAAAAATAAATTCATAGTTGAAATGATGGCTTTGAATGGTATTGTCAGATGAGAAAAGGCACTTTTAAGAAATAGGTATAATGGTACTTTATTTATTTTGATCAATTTTAGATATTGTATGAAAATTATTATCTTATTTAGTACATGAGACCTTTTAAACAGTTATTGACAATATAACAATGTGTATATGAAGCTTTAGATCAACACTTAAAGCTGCACTCTTACAGATTGTCAGTTAAGACACAAAATTGTCTCAAAATCTGCTGATTTGGTTATCATTCCTTTAATTCAGTCATATTAGATAATTCACAATAGAACCCATCAGAAATGTAAAAGTGCCGAAAATTTCATTTACATTAAATTGTTCGTAATGCTTTTAGCCATAAAACATCATTTTTTTAACATAAATATGATAAACTGCTATCTGATCTTTTTTCAGCATTCTTATATCACTTAAAATTGGGTCTAGACATTTATGCAAAAAAATTGTCCATTTATAGACAAACAATAAAAGAGTACCGGTAGTCAAAACGATCAATCGGTGAGATTGCAGCTTTAAATACACCTTTTAAGACCACTGTAAAATTCCAATGGTTTGCCTAAATCGTTAAAGCTAGCATACTGTTTAATTAACAACCATACTTATTGTTTAAAAGTGTCATGATATCTTTGTACAATGTTTTTTATATAATTCATTAAAGAAGTCAAAACAAATTTGTTTATCTTGTAAATTGTTTTCTATTATTTAAATGACCCAGACAAAAATGGGAACGTCAGTGCTAGTTCTTTTACTATTAACATCCCATGAAGTTTCTATTGGTGTAGCAGCAAGGAGGTGTTATATTAAGGATGCATCATTTAAACCAAATTATACATTTATATGCACAACATACAGGCGTGTAGCCGCCTATACATGAATACGCGGCTGAATCCACATGATTCTGACAAAAAAATCAACCAAAGTTGCAGTATGCGAACTTGACTACATGAATCTAAAACTGGTTATTTTCCAGTACTAAATAATGCACATCGGAACGCCCAGAATGCACTAGATTGCACCATGGTTTTCAAAATTTTCAAGTTTGCCCCGAACCCCCACCACATTTATGAATCCTCATGAATAGAGGGGTAGCTACGCCCCTGACATAATTGAAACCACAGTGTGGCTAAACAACACTTGTATGTTTATCCTACGCAGTGATCTCCCATGGAAATGCAATCGTCAAAGAATCTGAAGGGGATGTTTATATGGACTACATTTAAAATACACCAAGTGTTTAAAAAAGTTGATTTCAGTCACAAAGAGAATCAACCATACCCCACACTTGTTGGAGTAAGATGAAATGTCCACTTTCCGCGAAAAAGAAAGTACATTGAAAATGTTCATTTGATTCAAGTGACTATTTTTTATAAATATGTTACAATACATAAAATACGTTATTTTTTATAATTGTTTACCCATGTTGAATTTTATTTGGCAAATTTATAAGAGATTTATATACAAGGGCATAGCCAGAAGTTCGTGGAAAAGCTTGATAAAATGAAAACAATATGCAGCATATCTTTTAAACTTTCATACAATAATAATCAGGTAATTTGAAATTAAGAATGCGAGATTCATCGTAAAGCATGTTATAACGACAACGTAGTGATCACTATGGAAACAGGTGGTCGCGCATTCCTCCGCAGTTGCTAAAATAACCCATGACAATATCTTGTTTTGTTGACCACTCACATTGAAACCAATAAAACGGCGCGAAGGTTTGCACATTTGACGTGACGTTAATAACGTGTGATGAAGTGAAGTTTTAAGTCAGTGCGTTTGTTTGTTTATTTCAAAGGAAACATTTTAGCTTGAACGGAATAGTTAAATTTTGTTTAAAATGACGCCAGAAGACAGATTGATAAAACGGGCAGTGATACAGTTCTGTGTAAACCTAGGGAAAACTCCATCGCAAACACTTAAACTGATGAATGAAGCATCGAGTGAAACTCAAGTGAAGCGAATGCTCGTTTACAAGTGGCACAAGCGGTTCAGTGAGGGGCGGGAAAGCATTTGTGACGACGTGAGGTCTGGGCGACCGGTTTCACAAACTACAGTGTGTGACGTCGAGGCCGTAAAAAACATCGTTGACGCTGATCGTCGAGTCACTCTTTATGAAATATGCAAGATGTTGGACATGAGTTATGGGTCGGTACGGAGGATAATGAAAGACAGTTTGAAAATGAGTCGAGTGAGTGCGCGTTGGGTTTCACGGCTGCTGACAGAAGATGAGATGAGCAAAAGAGTACGGGAATCACGCCGATCCTTAGCTCGGTACTAAAAGGAAGGAAACCGTTTTCTTGAGAAGATAGTCACTTGCGATGAAACCTGACTGTTTTATTTCGACCCTGAGACAAAACAGCAAAGCAGTCAATGGAAGACTACCAGTTCCCCGCCTCCGAAGAAGGCACGACCATCCTGCTCGATAGGGAAGTATATGTTCATTTTCTTTTTTGATGTGCACGGTGTTATCCTACTCCATGCAGTTCCGCAGAGCCAATCTGTGACGGGTGCTTCCTACTAAAAGGTAAAGTGATATATAACAAAATTCATTTTTATCAATATTTAGGACTTGATAAAATCTGCATAAAACAATGTTTTAAAAAGTTTATGATTAAAAATATGGGATTGAATAAGTGTTAGTTTTAATTATATTTGATGAAGTACGCAAAACGCGACAAATGTTATAAGCCTCAGTTATGTTCTCCATTTAAGGCGTGACTTGTAGAGGGCGATGGGATTTAAGAGACCACTGGCGTTGCATGATGGGTGGATTCTTCACCAGGAAAATGCATCAGCACATAGATCGGAGGAGGCACCGACTACCGCGACAATCCAGCTTGAAGCGGAGATCCTTCCCCACCCCCTTTATTCGCCAGACCTACCACCATGCGATTTTGCCTTATTTCCGAAACTTAAATGTGAACTAAAGGTAAACGCTTCAATGACTTTCAGGCACTACAGAGTGAAGCTCAGACACGCCTGTATTTTTACAAGTCAGAGTGGTTCAGTGACATTTAGCGGCAGTGGGTAGCGAGACTTCGACGTTGTATTGCGGCGAACGGCTCTTACTTTGATAAGTTATGACGTTGACGTCAGATTCTGACGTTTGAACTGCGCGGGCTATACTGATCTCATGTTAATGAAAAAGCTGTAGTTTCCTTTATATTTTATGTATCAGTTTGAAGTTTTCTATGTCATTTACAGCTGAAATAGATTTTATAGCGAGCGTTGAAAAATATTAAAATGTGTTGATTGTATTAAGGAATTCCACGAACTTCTGGCTATACCCTCGTATTAAGAAACTCGGAAAGTATGTGAATGGTTTGGACCGGCTTCCTCAGCCGCTAAAGAGGATATGATTATGAAGCGTTAAGGGTTTTAAAAATGCATCTCTTACTTGGATTTTATAGATTGTTATTACGAAATAAAGTATGGCGTATCAAACGAAGTGTTAAAGCTAAGCTATTGATGGCTGAAACCCTTCAATAAATGTTGATATGTGCTAACATATAGTCTTTGAAGTCCAATATTTGGAAATGCGTTACTAACCCGATTCAACAAAAGGCTGTTGCACAATCAGTTGATTGACATAATCACGTGATAAACCAATAACTTCCATTAAGGTTAAAATATTCAACACCTTAGTATGAGTCCCTGTGGGCGAGTGGATAAGCGATCCGTTTTTTATTCTATGTGTTATCTGCTCCCAACTTGAACAAGATTATTTTTTAATACTTCAATCGTTTTTTAAAAATGCAATTGAAGTAAGAAAATCAACCTGGTTACTATTATTTCTGCAATTTCAGTACCAAGGAGTAAAATAAATATACATATAAGTGTTTTCAGATGCATTACGAGAAAAAATATGTTTGGTGCCAAAACATGAGAGAGTCTCTTTAACGGAAAAGTTTTGACTGTTACTCAGTCAGTCAGATGGTGATAAATATAATGCATAGCATCATCGCTCTGGAGTACGAGAACGTTGTATACAGAGTATTTATTTTACTGAACATGCGTCTGTTTATGTTGATGACATAAAAGGTTTAAACTGTTTAAAGGAACAATAACATTATGAAACAACAAATCTGATTACAGATATCAGTGGCAGATTCTGGAATTGACTTAAGAAGGGGTACGTGAAACTCATGGGCTTAATCTTTCCACATCCGTCCCTCCCTCAGAACAGAAATTGAATGGCTTGAAATGTTGGACCGGGGTGGGGGTTAGACTTCCCCAATTTATAGTCCGAAATAGTGCATTTTTATCTTAATATTGTATTTTTCCCGATATTGACTGAGAACATATTATAAACGGACGATTCAAAGGGGTGGGGGACGGCGCGCGCGCTGGGACCGATTCCCCCCACCCCCAACCCGCCCCCTGAATCTGCAATTGAGTACATGCATTAAAACCGTCTCCGTAGCCTATTGGTTAAGGCGTTCTATACCCTTCATTAAATTGACTTAATACTTCACACAATTGTTCAGGACCATAAGCCAATGAGGTTACATAACTCCATGTCCTTAATACAAGTTATGGCCCCTGATTGACTAAGGTTAAACTTTTAGGCAAGTAAAATTTAAGGGGAAGTTGGAATTTAATAAAAAAAACTTCCATGGGTCACAATGAACCCAATGAACAATGTTCTTTAATCATGAGCTATATAACTGTTCAAGCGTTAACAGACACATTCGTGTGCAGACGAAACTTTTATTGTTTTTACAAGCACAGAACTTGTATTTAGCATTTACAGTTTCTATATAATTCAACTGAAAGTTCTATTTAACCATAATATATCAAATATTAAGTCACCATTCACTAGCGGATTGAGAAGGGGTGCAGTTGGCGTGCGCTCCCTCTAAAATCATCCAAGTTTACTTTTTGTGTCAATATATGAGAAGAAAATAATAAAATATACACATAATGCATCATTTCCGACTACAAATTGTTAAAAATTACTTGATTGAGTAACCCTCAATCCTCCTGCAAACGCCCCTAAGTAACGCCCCATTCTAACGAGAATTCCTGGATCCGCCCCTGGTCATTATATATTTTGTTTATCAAACGGTACAGAGATCAAGTGACTGAATCTGACTTGCATTTAATGAATGAGATGGTCTGTAAAAGATTTCCGATGAATATCCTATGAAATTTGCAGTCCTCCCATTTCGACTGGTCATTGTTTGTGGATTTATTATACACAATTATAAAAAATACTATCACCAAGTTGTCTCTTAAGGTTACGGGAGCCTATACTGTCAAAAGTTAAATATATATAATTTGTCCCCCTAATGCCATAAAATATGGATGGTCCCCTTAATGCCTCAAAAATAATATTATATATACACTGGTCTCCATAAACCCTTCTACATATATACCTGTCCCCTTAAAACCTGCAACATACTTACAAATTATTAAGGAGACCGCAAATTACGTATATTTTTTGTTAATTAATTTAAGAAACCTAAATTTTGTACTCATAATAAATGATCATCTCAATACTAAATTATCAACAAAAAAGCAAAATAAAGTATAAAACAAAAAATATACAAATTGTCTCCTTAATGCCGTAAAAAATATACGGTCACCTTAATGCCCTAAGTAGATTTTTTAAAGATAGTTTCAATTTCTGTATTGATCAACGCAATTAATTTATACATACTAGGATATTGTCTATAATACCTAGGTATAAATCTCATTCTTAGTTCATAAAACAATGTGCACTCTAGAGGAAAGTAGTATTCATGTTCTAATAAAGAACAAACAGTGCATTTACGATCATTTAGTGGCTTCGAATGCGGTCTATTCCATCGACCCGTTTCAATGCTTAATCTATGTGACGATAGCCGCAGTTTGGACACCGACATTCAAAATTTAGTAATATTTAGTATGGTAAAATATGGTTGAAATCTAAATCCACACATTTTTGTAAAATCAAGCCCTACTGGACATGTCTAATCTACTTTGCCAATCTTGAATACAATTATCTTTCAACCTTTGTTTAACAAGACACAGAAATATCTTAACATTTCCAATTTCTTGATAAAACCAGGAATCATATAAACCTAAACTACAAAGAAGATCTTTTGTGAGTGAACACCAATTTGGTTTGTTGGGAGGCTGTTCTATATATATATTCATACATTGTTTTGTATGCTTTGACACGTTTTGTTTTCAATCAACTTTTATCATAATAGTATTTCTTCATCATTGAAATAATTGAACCTCATTTCTTTGCTATACTCTGGCCTCCATTTATTTAGAGTCTAACTGTGTTTTGCTACATGACCCCGTGATCCATCCATTGAACAAATGTCATTTCACAAGTACAACTCTTGAAAGCGCTGCATGATACAACCGGAAGTTAGTACCGTCCTCATTGGAAATTACTTTCTCTGACATGGATATTGGAACTAGGCACAAAACATACAAAATACGTGCTATCAATCCGTATCGATTAACTTCTATATAGTAAATGTTCGTTTATCGAAAATTCTTTCATGGATGTTATCCAGTTAGTTTAATTACTATAACTTTTTGAAACTGTATTTTGAAATTATGATGTTTGGAATGTTTAACGTTTGATTTGATAGGCATGTTCGTTCAAAGGCATGCATTTAGGAGTTCTAAGCAATTCCCATTGGTGATGTATCTAATGCCGTCTAATGTAAAATTGTATTTTCTTACAAAGTAAGTTTACGTCAGGTACAAATAAACGACTGATTAAGACATTTTCATCTGACTCTCGCATGTGTACATGTTAATTCCCAGACGACAACATTAATGGCCAATATGACTGAACTTTCTTCATAATCTGAATATTCGAGTAATTTCATATTTTGCATATTGTATTAGGCAACATATTATAACCTATAAAAAGCCTAAAATCCGCCAACTTGATAGATCTGAATTGAAAATAAATTATGCTTACTGTATTGATTATGTGCGATGTATATGCTACGCCAAAATGATCAGGTTCCGTGAAGAATAAACTGACATTATCTCTCCGAAATCGATTTCATTACGAGAAATGTAAAGAAGCTGTTTTATAATTTACTGAAGGTATCAATTTAAATTATTATTTGACGTTTGTTATTTAAGTTGAAAGATTTTAAGACAGACATTGTTAACTCAACGTATATCAATGAAATAAATTTGAGCATAGTTGGCTTTATTTAGAGGGTTTTATGGAATAGTAGCATTTGTTTGAAAATGTAGAAAACATTTCCCAATATTGTTTATTTACAAGTACATGAAGACACATTGACTCTGATCGTTTCTTTAATTGTATCACATTTAACATTAGTATAGGTTTTAAGACTTCAGCATGTCTCTGTGCCATGTCAATGTTAGGTTTAACTACTTCCAATGTAGACGCCTTCATCATTTACCCTGTTTAAATAGTAATTGCTTTGACATAAAGTTCCAGTTGAATCAGATTTGCCAAACCGTATTTACATCATTTACCAATGGAAGGCAACCTCATGTAATTGGATTTCACTGTCTCCATGGTGACTGGTGCTGCTTCTAATGAATTTCATTCGTTTTGCATGTACTATTGCCCGTGTATGAACAGGTACAAATGGATTTTGTGAGTTAATTATCACTGGCGCTCTTGTAGTGGTCTGATTCTGACAAGTATTAGAGATCGACTTGTGGAAAGACGTACGGATAGGGGGCTGACACTGTATTGAATGACTATTGCAATTGTTTAATGCGTTACATATTGCAGTATTAGTTACAAAATTGATCGTAGCATATAGCAGGATCGAGCGAAGCAAAATTACAAAGTGTGAAAACAGCACCTAGTGCCAATAAGTACCACGAGCCAATAAAACATAGGAGCTAAAACCAGCCATGCAATATTTATTCCGCATCAAAACATAATAATTATCTTTAGTCCAGGTCTATAGAGCAATTATATTACATGCGCACGGTCTGCACTCCGAATTATGTGTCGGAAATAAATGTATTTAAAAGCATGTTTAATCTGTACGCGCTGATTTTGACGTTTTGATTATCTTGTCTAGTGTATGTTAAGCCTTAACCTTGTGCAATTAACAGGAAATTCTTTCATGTGTTAGCTGCTCGGATTGCCCCTCTTGTTTCAATTGTTTTATTTCATGGAAATAATAATCTTGACGAAGAAACCTCAAGCAAAAAGCACTATATATTTGTGTTTTGGAGTGGTATTTAAAGTTCATTTGCCTTGAACCTAAGACTCATTGTGAACGTGCTTCCAGAAGATATTTACCAATGACCAAGAAAGCAATCCATTTAGGGATTATATACGAGAACACGTATCTGCTTGTCATGCATGTTATTTCTATTTTTCGAATATACGAAATAACACAATGTCTACAAGTATTCAATTTAAAAAGAATATAATATGTAAGTAAATTATCACAAGTCTTCTTTTATTGTTTTATTACGTCGTGTGTCCCTTGTTTAGTGTATGTTGGGCCCAAATTCGGTTTCTCTTAACACGGTGTTTGTTGAATGTTTGACTGCAGAGCGTGTCTCCAAAGTTTCCATATAGGCATTGTATTACTAATATGATCACTTCAAAACATTATAACATTCTGACCTATGACAGCCATTTAAATAATATTAATATATATAACTAAATATTTTATATGTCCTTGTACTTTAAGTATCTTTTATATTTACAATGTGCATCATAATGTTTTATTCTATGAAAAACTCTTTTTATAGATACTTAAATAAATGTTAATTCTGTACAACCATTTTTTGTTCGTTTGGCTATAATTTGTATGATAGTATCAGACATTTCTACAGAAATGATCAATTTGTCATAAAAATTTGCAAGCAAAAAAAACCCCAGAGTTCATGGTGTTCAATAGATAGGTTTACAATATAATTGTTTATGAAATATGTCAACTTTTTGTCCCAAATCTTTTCTTTTAATTTACCTGATAGATCTCATTTTCCAGAAAAAAATAAAATATTTTTCCTACCTACCGACCCACCTGTAAAATTTAGGGTCGTTAAAGGCCAAACAAATAAAAAAATAATAATTTAGGCCTTAGCGTTGTTTCCTTTTGATATAACACTCAACCTTGAATGCGGTATACAGCCAAAAGGAACAATATAGCCCAAAAGTTTGGTTCTTTAACAACGATGAATGACAGTTGCGCAACCGAGAGAAGAGAAGAAAGGGATAAGCCGCAGTCAAATGAAGGCCGACCAGTTTTGGGGCGCGACAACTGGATTTTGATGCAGTGAATCCCTCGTATTTATAAATTGACACTTCTTGACTTTCAGCGAATCTCTACGTTTTAGCCCCCCAAAACAGTTAATCTTTCTGTTTGCCACTATGAATTATTGATATTTTTATTTGGCATTTGTATACCTTAATCTGCCATGTTGGCTTTTTTTTACTAATACTCGGAGTCTCAGAGGCGCCGTCCGAGTATTTGTTTATAGAATAACTTTTAAATTATACTAAACGCAATGTTTTCTACTTATCTTTCATCTATATACCATTAAACGACCCAATTCAGAGTTGTTTTCCATTTGCCGTTATGAGTAAGTAATACTTCGATAACGCGCTTTGATACTTGTATCTGTTATTATAGTATTTGCCAGAACATAAGGACAAAACGAGCATATTTTGCGTCTTTAAGAACTTTGGTATTTTAAATTAGTATTTTCATGAGCGATGAAATAAACAGTTAATTACACTTGAAAAAGTTGTCCTTCGGATGGTAACTTGGCTCAGTGGTAAAACTAATACTGATGGTTATGCTTTCAATAATTTGTATAAGTTGTAGACTTAGATAATAATAGGATGGTGCTTTATTTCATTACATATTACAAGGGTTCATGCGTTTGTCGTGCCGAATTGTATTTGTATTACTCATTTTCAATGATCCAACCTAATGCACAACGCATAAGGAGATTGAATGAATTATGGCTGTGACAATCCTAAAATCCGATTGTGTTTACATGAAGAGTGTAGAGGCTTGGCTGCTAAATATAATTATTACCACCGATGCTCTTTTATTTTGAAGGCCAAACTGGTTAGCAGATAATGGTCATTGCAATGATTACCATTTGTAGATAAGCATATATTTTAATTAACTCATATGAAATGAGATCGAAAACAATGTATTTTTCATATGAAGAAACCTGTTATTTTGCGATTTTCTGATATCGCAAAAAGGGGGGAGGATTGGGCTAAAAAATAAAAAATAAAAAGAAAGAAAATGCCCATAAAAGGATTTAAATAAAAAGAAAAGAGACAAACTGGCTTTCTAAAATGTATTATATAAGATGATTATAAAAGAAAAGCCCATTTTTGCAAATGGACATTTAGCTTATCTTTCATAATAGCTATTTCACGTTCGATATTGATTCGAATATATAAGTATTTTTCAAAATTTCGGAAGTAAGGAATTGTTTCTCTGTTTTTTGAACAGAAAATGTAGTATTTTAGAAGTATAACTATGAAGTTAATGCAGCTATAGTTTATTTCAACTTTTATTCCTAATAAAACATTTTTTTAAATTTAGTTAGATTCTAATATTTTTTGAGTGGAGAAAGCGTTTCAATTCATTCCACAGGTCTTGTATGATATAACACTCCCAGAACATGTGGTTTATTGTTTCCTCAAAGCTGGAACACAAGTTGCATAAACTCGAATTGGATAATTTGCATTTCAAAAGATATTTATTTGTTGATATAATTTCTGTTAATTATCTTAAACTGAAAGGCTCGTATACATGTGTCGATTGTTGCTATATATGGCAGTGAATATACTTCCTTCCAATTAAGTGTTTCGTTTAAAGACTTTTCCCATATATGTTTATGTTTTATTTCAATAGTGTTATTTTGAATATGTTTATTATACAGAAACTGTGTGATCTTTTTTTGGGTCTTAATTTTTTCCAACATCGAATTTTTTTCATCCAAAACAGTAATATCTGATATTTTTAGTTCATTTTTCAAATGTTGCGGTATATTATTGTAAAATTGTAGATACTTTAAATAGTCAATATTGGGGATTTCGTAAAGAAGTTGCATGTTATCAAATGAATAAAACTTCTTAAATCTAAATGCGAAGATATGTTCGAGATTGAGCATCCCCTTGTCGTGCCATTCTGTATAATATATTGTTTCATTATTACATTTTAATTCAGAGTTGTTCCAAATTATGACTTTTCTTATGTGTGTGTTGGCTTGTTTCTTTTTAAACATGTTCCAAGATGTAAGGATGTTTTGAAAAAAAATGTTTTGACCACATAAAAATTTGATATCGTTTTCATACAGATTACAATCAAATATGATATTTCCACCCTTTTTATAAAGTATTTTATTAAAAAATATTTTCCATTTCCCATAATTACTATCATCAATTAATCTTTTAATCCAGCTTGATTTAATAGCTTGTATAAATATTTTTAAATTCGGGATACCTAATCCCCCATTTTCACGGGAGAGGTATAGCTGTTCTCTTTTACTTTTGTCAGGTTTATTATCCCATATAAAAGCAAAAATATATTTTGTTATCTCGTTTATCAGTTGACCAGGAGGATTTGGTAACACAGTAAAAGGAAAAAATAGCTTAGGTAGGGCGAATGTTTTGACTAAATTAACTTTTCCAAAAAGGGTTAATTTTCTAAGTTGCCATTGTTTAAGACATTTGTTAAATTCCTGTTATTTTGATATAATATTGTTGGCAAAAAAAGAATCTCTATTATTGGAAAATATTATTCCAAGTGCTTTTGCAAATGTTGAGGTCCAGGTAAAACGACTTCCTTTACTAAAATGTATATTTTTTCCATTCACCTACCTTAATCTTGAGGTCAATGGTTACTTTGTTATGGCAAAAAGCTTCTAAGTTATGGCAACAAACTTCTTAGTTGTGGCAACATTATAAATAAAGTGTTGCGGATATCGCCTCTCTGCAACATTAATTTTAGACGAGTTTGCCTGTGGTAAAATCAAATACGCTTTGATGCTTTTTGTATTGTATCATTTGCCTATTATCCTTGAAAAACCAGAACATGTTTACTGAACATTAGCTCCATAATAGAATCCTGAGTCATAGGTTCTCGTCGAATGAGAAAATTGTAACGCAGATCTGAAGTACTCCGAGTGTTCGTCTTAATCATTTTATGGCGAGTTGGGTGTCATTTTACAGATTTGACGTCCTGTTAAGCTTTGTTCTGGTCGCGTGTTTGCAAGATGAATCCGTCTTAAACATCAGTTGGATATCATTATGGTCAATTTAATTCATTTAGTAAAATTATCGCTAGATCTCGTCTTCCCCAATTTGGGTCATTAGGGAAGCTGGTATTTTTCGAAGAAGCCATCGAAATTTAAGTTAATTATGTGTTCCTGCCATACTGTTTTCGAAATATTTGCTGTTAAACGCTTGTAAATTATTTAAATGTCAACAATTTAGGTAAGTTTTATGTCCATGCAAGCTATGTGATTTTAATTGATATTAAACGTTAAAATGAATCCTTGGAAATGTCAAAGATGAAAATGCAATTTATTGAATTTTTCAAGGTATGTTAATATTTAATTTTAAACGCATACAATTATTTGACAAACAAACTTTCAAAAACTATGTTTTCTAATCACACCATACAAAGAAACAAACATATGCAAAAGGGTTAGACTTTTATAGTATTTCGAGTCGTTAATTTACTGTTTTGCTCTGCAAAGAACCCACTACGACGCAAAGATATTTTTTCAACATTTCCCTCAAAACAGATGCAATTAAGTCAATAGAAGATTGGCAGCATAATGCCCTTGGGCATCGCGAACTTATATGGCAGGAAAAACGGCATTCTTTTAATTCCTTGCTTATCAATCAACGCTAGGAAAATCGGTACTTGCGTTTATGTTACTTGTCATAGATAAACAATGTGATATCAATATCGTTAAAATAATTTATTTCATTGTTAATGATTTAATTATTATTTTCAAGTGGACTGCTTTGCCTCCAAAAGAAGGATTGTTTGGAGAAAATATTGCCTATAATCGCCGTGCCTTTTTTACTCGTTTCATCTTTTCCCATAAAAGAATTGCTGTGTGAGAACACCCTCTGAACTTGTTCAAGAAAGTTATAATTAATAATTGACCTTACGACAGGATTTGATTGACAGGTCCTATCAGCCAATCAGAATACAGGGCTGATAAGCCGTGTTGCTATCCGCCATTTTGTCCGTCAAACTGACCAGAGTCCGTCATATACATGCGCTGGCAATTCCTCGCCTTTTTAAGTATTATGGTAAAAAGGTGTTGTCATGGCACTTGTAATTCGGATACAAGGTAGCTAGGCCGACTAAAGATGGCTTCCAATTCGTTCCGTATTCGAAACCAGCGAGTTATTTAGAAAAATGAAAGTGCTGTATCAGACTCTGTGGAAGACCTCATCAACAGCTGAACTTGGAAATTTTGAAAGATCGTTCAAAGGCGAAACATCTATAAGTCTGTACAAAAGTATTTTTTGAACAAAACTACTTATTTCAATCCGCTCAAAATTTATTTAATACTGAAATTGTCCGTGCATGACCTAAATAAGTGTTACTATTTTTAAACTATAAACATCGTACATTTATGCTTTGGCTTGTGTTGTCAAATCGGCATTAATGGCCATTTAATATCAGGTTCAACATGGACACGATTGATTTCATTCAAGAAAGAGGTATTTTTGTTGATACCGTTATGTAGTTTTTATAAACTGCTTTGCTTTCAAAGTAAATCAGGAAATATCGTACAACTAAATTTTTGTCCGAACCATCGCATGCTTCCGAATCTCATCTACTCGTATGGTTCCTATGTAAACAATGGCTTTTGTAGCTGTCATTCCGACACATTTCATAGATTTCTTATTTTCATATCAGCACTTTGTCGACGGAAAATCCAATCAAGAAAACCCTGTCCCTCAAGCAGCTACTGTATTTGACCAGCTCACACCAGCTAGGCCTCCTCCAAAACTCAGATAAATATTTGAGCCACCAAAAAAACGAGAACAGATCGGTCTGAATCGTTAAGGTTTTATTTTCTGTATAAAACAATTTATTTCACTGTACATTTAAATCAATTATTATGTTCATTAGAACTTGATTCTGCCAAACATGTGCTGTCAAGACTTATTATGAATAAAGAACAAGTCAAACATGTACATATTTTCATTGTTATTCTTATATTTTGGGCCATTTACGTAAATCTACAATATTTAATGATAGTTCATCCAATGTTCACAGTCCGGATCACATGCACACTCGATTAACAGTATTCTTAAAGTTGCACTCTCACAGAATTCTAGTTTGACACTTTTTGTCTCAGAATCGGCTTATTTTGGCATTCTTTAAATTAAGACCTAATATATAAATCACAAAGCAAACTTCTCCGAGCCAAAATATGATAAATGCAATCGAATCCTGTGTAAGTTGTCAAAGTGATCAATCTGTGAAAGTGCAGCTTTAACAGTGAAAAATAACTTCTGCTAATGCTATATATTTTAAAATATATTTGCCATTGCAATAAAGAGATATTCACCTACAATATCATACATAAACACCAAAGAAATATCAAAGTTTAAGTAATGTTTGCAAAACAACAATGTATTTAATAAATCTGATATTAAATATGCAACAACTGGTGTTATACTCCAGAACTGAAGCTAACATCATAGAGGTACATCCTTCCAAGAATCCATCAAAACAACATGCTGAACAACTTCAAGAACTCTCTTCAAAAGACCATACTTTCCTGAAATAAATAAATTTAAAAAGATGCCAATATTAAAATAAATCAGTTACATGTATTGCTAAATATTTTAATACTAGCTGTAAATGCTACTGCCTTTGATGTTTGCTTTCTACATGTACAGATAATAGCTAATGTTTTGTGGTTGTTGTTTTTCTCTGGACAAATAGTCCATTACTTTTGTACAGCAAAGTAAAACTAAATGTTATAAAAAGCTTTAAAATAGGTCCTACCGATTATTTGTAAAACTTGTCATCACTGGTTTTCTCTTGCGTTTGACATTGCCTGGACTGGTAAATATCATGTGTGTGTGGGGGGGGCGGTTTCCGGTCTTATGCTAGGTCCCCTGTGGCGGTAGGCTTGTTGAAGACAATAATAAGGGGACTTCCTTATCTCCATCAATCAGAATACTTTAATGGTGTCAACGGTAAATAGCAGGAGACCCTCCACCAGCCTTAACCGGTAAATGGGGGGAGGGTAGTGTGTGTGGGTTAGAACCAGCTGCCCGGTCAGCTTAGTTGGTTAGAGCGCCGGGCTAGTGTTCTTGTGGTTGTGAGTTCGAGCCCCACACCGGGTGCACTTTTCCTCCCAGGTCTACTTTTACAGCCAGAGTGTGTGAACATGTTCCACAATTTCTGTAAGAACAAAAATCAAAGCATGTGAATGTTTGAGCAATGCAAAAGTTACAGATTGGTATCACCCACGATTGTCACTTGTCAACTATTACATTATTATTCATAAGGGGGAGTGTTCAATCTCTTAGAACTGTAACTTTTTATGCATAACCCCAATAAACCATTTCTGCTCATACTATAGAATACAAGGTTATACTGTATAGCTGGCATGTAACTGTTATTTAATGTCACTTCCGGGTTCCCCATTCGGGCCATTTATGATTTACTCATATTGTGCGATGATTTAATCTTTGTTTCAACAATACTGTAAGAAGGACCGGTGTTATTAAAAGTTAAACTTACCCTTGTTTGCATTTACAGTATGCGTCACACACACGCTTTTCCTTTTTATCGATGTCAATGTTGACAACATGGCGGCTATCCGATTTTCTCTGACTTGGATAGATTTCACCCCGTAAATGTTAGATATCGTCATTTTCTAAAGATATATCGAGTCTTCCGATGTAGCAACCAGTTACAAATTCCTTTGACTTCTATTTTTTTCGCATTGTAATGTCACATTTATGATAATTTGTCAGGAATATCGGAAAGCGAAACGACGCGAGACGCCTTTACTTCCTCGTTTGTTTGACGGACATAGACAGAGTTCGCTCCCTTGATATCAGGGGGCGTGGCTTAGAAGCCGCTGTCGTAAGGTCAATTGTATATTGTTTTCTTCAGCATTTTTTTCACATTAGAAAAAAGAGTATATGTTGCATTTTAACATATGCAGAACATATTCCATTTTATATTTTGCTATGTCAATAACTCCATTGTGCTTTTTACGATCTATTGTAATTTGTAATAAGCCATTTAATCTTAAGCTGATGAAAATTTGCAATAATACTGTGTTAAAAATATTATTCAATAAAGTTCATTAAGTTTTTGAATATATTTTGGATTAACTTTAAATGAATCATACTGATATGCTATGTGTTTACATATCATCTGAGTGTCAAGAATTTAACAAAATATTTTGCAGCGCTGACACTACTCTATCCATACACGATTATCCCATACATAAATTTTATTATAAGAAAGCACATCTATATACGTTTACATTTAATTTGTTGCCTCTTTCTTATTTCCATTTTTATTACTTCATATATCCATGCATGTACTGACTTGGCCAAACCTATAAGAAGATCAAAATATCCTTCCAACATTTCGAATATTACATCACTTTCAATATTATATATCGTATTGTAACGTTGTCAACATTTAAAGAAAATACTTTATTGCCCAGGTCTGTTGTTGCGTGTTGTTACGCTATTTTCGTGACTCAAAAGCTATGGGGATTAATTTGTTTCCTTGATTCAGTTTATTACCCTTTCTAGCCGTGAAATAACATTAACACTTTCTTTCAACATTGACGAGTGTGAATCAATGAAAGGAAGTTCAACGATTGGATGAAGCCGAACAATAGATACAGATAATTAAGACGTGAATGCAATTTATGATATCTGTTGTAATGGACCATTGATTTGAGAGGTTGGCAATATTTCTGAGGACAGTGTCAGCAACAGTGATGACAAGACAGAATAACTTGCCTTAGATAAAATGTATTGCCTTTCTGTAGAGAGGTTTAATCTTTTTCTTACAGCAACTAATAGATAACGCATGACAACTATCTTATCCCTATTATATAATAATATTTATTGCCATCTTTTTCAATCAGCATCACATCTTCAACCTGGAGGCTAAATTCAAAAGTCATTGTAAGTGCCTTAGATTTTATTAAGCAAATACAAATGAATAGCGAATGTCTGGTTAATGAATATCTGTATGGGGATTTGAAATCAGACTCAAATGAACCATTCTAGATCAGAAAGTTTAATGACATGAAGCGATTGGTTTGACGATACTTCTTTTCTGAGGAAACCTGAAGTATAAGCAATTGATTTCAGTACAGACAACAAGGTATAATATAATAATGAAGAAGAAGAAGAAGAAGAGGAAGGAGAAGAAGTCTAAAATGAATAACTTCCAAATTCAAACCCATCGGCTGAAATGGGAGTGCGATAGCGTTTTTTTTTAAAATGTGTTTTGTACGTTTAGCATTTCATTGTGATAGCACATGAGTCTCCTTTTTTAAGTTAAATCGGAAATAAACATGATGTATAAAACATTCCAGTTCATTGTAGAAACGCTCTGCCGAGAAATTTCAAAAAGGTTTGACAGAATAAATGAAATATAAAACAAACGTTTTTGTTACCATTATTTTACTGTAAAACCCTGCAAAATCAAAATACCCCCTTGGACAAATCAATTGTATATGACATGATTTACCAACGGGGGTTAATTTACCCTAACTCAGGGCATGCCTAAAATGAGGTTAAATGTAGTTGTATAGTGTACGCATGTTATTGCAACGTAGTGTCTTCAATGTTTTTGTAATCTTTATAACATGAATATTTCCAATTCGCAAACAAAAAATCAATTTAAAGAAAACACAAGTAAAAGGTGTCAAGATGGCCATGGCCCATGTCAACATATACAGTATATTGTTTTAAGGTAATTTAATGCATATATATTACAAAATTAAACAACTAACATGAAAAAGACCAAATATCGAATAAGCAGCAACTACATTATAAAAGTTAATCTAAATATGTCATGTCATGAATTGATCACTCATACATGTATGCAAATCAAAATATTCGTAAGTAACTACATTTACGATATCATCAACGGTACATGAATAAAACGAACAGACACACACTACAAATACAATCATAAAGATGCATACATATCAACTGATCTAACCAAAACTGCGCTATAAAGAAACAAGTTTTAGTAACCTCTTTATCAGATGAAACCAATTGAATAAACTAACGCATTTGTGTTTTTTTATTTGCATGTAACGTCTTTTCTGAAATATTCATCAGAGGTGTGGGGGTTTACAAAATAGAACGACATCGAACTGATTCACTTACGATTTCGTAAACGTTACTGAGTGTTAAACTGTCAGCAAGCAATGTCGCAATATATGGGGAATTAAGCAGATTTCCATTATTTGTCAACCGTAATATTCTAATAATAAAGTATTGAGTACATTTATTATTATGTGTATATTTAGCATGTGAAGGTCATGTGAGTAGTACAGATACAATTTCCGATGCTATTCTTAAATTCACTGAGATTTACGTGGTAGACAAACCAAGTAAATTTCGCATTGGAAAAATATGCAAAACCTGCTCAAGATACCTATGTAAGCGATGTGATACATCGGTAAGTAAGATTCAATTTTCTTTTATCTTGCATCTATTGTCTCTTCCTTTTAAAGTAATTCACATCCATTTTCTTTTACATTACTCGTCTTTGATAATACTATAATTATGTACTTGTCAAAATACACTATATCACTGTGACAACATGAACTGACCACGTATAAATGTAATATTTATGGCAACAATCTTAAAATTAATTTGCATTATTCCTATCCATGTATTTCTTCTCAACATTTCAATATATTCCAGGACCACACGTTCGCTGGTTCATCAATCATGGCTTAGTACTCCTGCAAAAAAAGAATGCAAACCTGATGTTGTTCACCAGAGAGGCGACAATTGCTAGGATTAAGGCCGAGCCGAGTTGGTAATACTAGTTAATCTGCAAAAACTGCTCAAGATACCTATGTAAGCGATGTGATACATCGGTAATAACCCCGTTTAGATAATATCTGTAATTTAGAAAACAATATTGTGTATATATTTGAACATTTTATGAAAAATATAGCCTTAAGTATATACTATAAAATACATTACTAATGTTAGTAACAATTGATTCTGTCAGAGTATCGGTATAAACTATTATTTTCACAATAGTTAGATTAGCACGCTGTATCAACTACCTGACTTGTCTAAAACTATCCAATGCAGAGTAAGCCTTCTGATAATTTTGCTCCCTTTCCGGATCTAATTATGTACAAACAAAAAGTTAAATATAATACTTACATGCTATGGTCGTTTTGGTTGTCATGTTCTGCAGTTTCGTTACCTGTATATCTTTTCTTGATCCTATTTCATTGCCAGTATGTACTCCCGACCTTTCAATCACAATAACATTGATTGCTAAAGCTGTCAAACATGCTCCAACAGACACATTTAAGCTTTTTTATTTAAGAAATAGTATCTTAAAATGACCGCTATGGCTATTTCACATGCTATTACGGCCTCGATATCGGGTTGAGTCTAGTTGTTTTCATCATTGGAAATAGGACATTTAAGCAAATTATAGTAAGCAAATTAACAAACACACACCGTGTAAACGAAGTCCAATTTGATTATTTCTGTTGGATATGCTCATGACTTTTTTCTAAGAAGGATGAAGCAGTTTCAGTTGATAGATCGTTCTATTTAGGTATTAGACATTTTATTCCGAATCGCTGCATTATCAAAGAATAGGAGTTGAAACAAATAAGTAACGACCATAAAGAATAACTACAATATATTGTTTGGAATTGAATATATGTTACATTATTTATATGATTACATTTTAAAAACTCGGTCACACGCACACGAGGTTGGGTTTTAACCCATGAGTAGGTTTTCTTGTTAAAATTGCTAATGTGTATGTAACCAGTGAAAACTATATTCAAATTCAGACAAACTAGGGCAGAGAAAAGACATAATAGATATATGGTTACTTATTGGAATTTAAAAATTATAATTTCAGTATTTTGGAGTCGTCTATTTTAAGACGAGTTTTTGCAGTAAAATCACTACGCGTTGATGTTGTTTGTAGTGTATATTTGACTATTTTCCTCCAACATCCAGAACTAAGAACATCGGCTCATCAATAGACGGCTAGCTGAGTCATACGGTCTCGCCAAAGGAGAAAATCTAACTTAACGCAGATCTGAAGTGCTCTGAGTGTTCGTCTTAATCATTTTATGGCGAGTTGGGTGTCATTTTACAGATTTGACGTCCTGTTAAGCTTGTACTGGTCGCGTGTTTGCAAGATGAATCTGTCTTAAACATCAGTGGAATATAATTATGGTCAATTTAATTCATTTAGTAAAATTATCGCTAGATCTCGTCTTACCCAATTAGGTCCATTAGGGAAGCTGGTATTTTTCGAAGAAGCCATCAAAATTTAAGTTATTTATGTGTTCCTGCCATACTGTTATCGAAATATTTGTTGTTAAACGCTCGTAAATTATTTAAATGTCAATAATTTAGGAAGGTTTTATGTTCATGCAAGCTATGTGATTTTACTTTATATCAAACGTTTAAATGAATCTTTGGAAATGTCAAAGATGAAAATGCAATTTATCAAATAATCATGGTATATGTTAATTTATATGTTTTAACGTATACAATTATTTGACAGACAAACCTTCGAAAGCTATGTTTTTTATGGCACCATACAAAGAAACAAACATATGCAAAAAGGGTTAGACTTTTATAAATTTCGAGTCGTTAATTTACTGTTTAGCTCTGCAAAAAAACCATTATGCGCAAAGATATTTTTCACATTTCCCTCAAAACAGATGCAATTAAGTCAACAGAAGATTGGCAGCATAATGCCCCGGGGCATCGCGAACTTATATGGCAGGAAAAACGGTATTCTTTTAATTCCTTGCTTATCAATCAACGCTAGGAAAATCGGTACTGGCGGTTATGTTACTTGTCCTAAATTAGCAATGTGATATCAATATCGTTAAAATAATTTATATCATTGTTAATGATTTAATCATTATTTCCAGTGGACCGCTCTGCCTCCAAAAGAAGGAAAGCGTTTGAAGAAAATGTTGCCAATAACCGCCGTGCCTTTGTTACTCGTTTCATCTTTTCTCATAAAAGAATTGCTGTGGGAGAACACCCTCTAAACTTGTTCAAGAAAGTTATAATTAATAATTGTATATTGTTTTCTTCAGCAACTTTCTTTACATTAGAATAAAAGAGTATAGGTTGCGTGTTTACATATGCAGAACATCTTCCATTTTATATTATGCTATGTCAATAGCTCCATTGTGCTTTTTACCATCTATTGTAAATAGCAATTAGCAATTTTAATCATCTGATGAAAGTTTGCAATAATATCATGTTAAAAATATCGTTTAATAAAGTTCATTAAGTTTTTGAATATATTTTGATTAACTTTAAATGAATTATACTGATATGCTATGTTTTCACTCATCGTCTGAGTGTCAAGAATGTAACAGAATATTTTGCAACGCTGACACTGCTATATCCATACACGGTTAAGATATACACAGTCATAAATTGTAGTATAAGAAAGCATATCTATATACGTATACATTTAACTAGTTGCTTCTTTCTTATTTCCATTTTTATTACTTCATATATCCATGCATGTACGGACTTGGCCAAACTTATGAGAAATTCAAAATATCCTTCCATTATTTCGAATATTACATCACTTTCAGTATTTCATATGTTATTGTAACGTTGTCAACATTTAAAGAAAATACTTTATTGCCCAGGTCTGCTGTTGCGTGTTGTCACGTTATTTTTGTGACTCAAAAGCCATGGGGAGTAATGTGTTTCCTTGATTCAGTTTATTACCATTTCTCGTCGTGAAATAACATTAACACTCTCTTTCAATACTGACGAGAGTGAATCAATGAAAGGAGGTTCAACGATTGGATGCAGCCGACAATAGATACAGATATTTAAGACGTGAATGAAATTTATGATATCTGTTGTATGATGACCATTGATTTAAGAGTTGGCAATATTTCTGAGGACAGTGTCAGCAACAGTGATGACATGACAGAATAACTTGCCTTAGATAAAATGTATTGCCTTTCTGTAGAGCGGTTTAAACGTTTTCTTACAGCAACTAATAGATAACGCATGAACCTATCTTATCCCTTCACTATAATAATATTTCTTGCCATCTTATTCAATCAGCATCACGTCTTCAACCTGGAGGCTAAATTCAAATGCCATTGTAAATGCCTTAGATTTTATAAAGCAAATACAAATGAATAGCGAATGTCTGGTTAATGAATATCTGTATGGGGATTTGAAATCAGACTCAATAAACAATTCTAGTTCGGAAAGTTTAATGAAGCGATTGGTTTGACGATACTTATTTTCTGAGGAAACCTGAAGTATAAGGATTTGATTTCAGTACAGACAATAAGGTCATTCGTCAATCTTTGCCCTTGCCTTGCTATGGTTAAAGATCATATCCTACCCGTTGTTCAAACCAACAGTTAACATCTCATTTTGCATGTTTAACATAGATGAAACATTGAGTCATATGATAATAGAAGATATCGTGTGTGTTTTTTTCTTCAGTATATGATGTACCGTGTTTTATATTGATATTGCTGTTGTATACATATAAATGAAAATAATAATAAAAGAAAATGAATATTGACGAGTGTGAATCAATGAAAGGAAGTTCAAAGATGGATGAAACCGAACAATAGAAATGGATGATTATGACGTGAATGGAATTTATGATATCTGTTGTAATGGACCATTGGTTTAAAAGATTGGTAATATGTCGAAGGACATTGTTAGCAACTGTGATTGCTTGACAGAATTTCTACCCACATATATTGCCAAAATGTATTGCCTTTTTACACAAAGGTTTACTGTTTCCTCAATTTACAGCAACTAACAGATAACATATGCCAACTATCTAACTACTAACTACAATCGTATTTATTGCCATCTTATTCAATCAGCATTACATCTTCAACCTGGAGGCTAAATTCAAATGTCATTACTACAAAGCCGAAAAAGAAATGACACAAAAATTAACCTGATCGAAACAAGCTGAAATATAAGACGACATATGTGAATTTACAATACACCAGCGCTGCACTCGATATATCAGAAAAGAATAAAACAGAATACTTGAGCTGATCGCATGAATGCAGAATAAAGCTAAGAGTCGGTATGCATATAATAACTTATTATACATCAGTTGTTTTTGGAGGACACAAAATAAAACACAACAGTCAGGCTGATCACAAAGAGTCTCCTATAGATGACGACTATAGACGTTTATCATATACCATTTATGTTTGGCGCTGCACACGATAAATAGATGATTAAATATAATAACACTTGGGTGGATCATCATTCAGAATGTTAAGTCAAAAACGACAAAAAATAGTAATATTATACTGGCTAATGATCATCACTCAGAACGAGAAGTCAAAAACGACAAAAATATAATATTAACCGGCTATTGATCATCACTCAGAATGTAAAAGTCAAAAAACGACAAAAAATAGTAATATTGACCGGCTATTGATCATCACTCAGAACGTAAAAGTCAAAATGAAAAAAAATAGTAATATTGACCGGCTATTGATCATCACTCAGAACGTAAAAGAGGAAACGACAAAAAATAGTAATATTGACGGCTATTGATCATCACTCAGAACGTAAAAGAAGGAAACGACAGAAAATAGTAATATCGACTGGTATTGATCATCACTCAGAACGTAAAAGAAGGAAACGACAGAAAAATAGTAATATCGACTGCTGATGATCATCACTCAAACGTAAAAGAGGAAACGACAGAAAAATAGTAATATCGAACTGGCTATTGATCATCACTCAGAATGTAAAAGTAGGAAATGACAGAAAAATAGTAATATTAACTAGCTATTGATCATCACTCAGAACGTAAAAGAAGGAACGACAGAAAAATAGTAATATTAACTGGCTATTGATCATCACTTAGAACGTAAAAAGTAGGAAAAGACAGAAAAATAGTGTTTCCACTATCCACTCAGAACGTAAAAGTCACTAACGACAAAAAATACAATTATTGACTAGCGATTGATCATCACTTAGACTGTAGACAAAAAATAGTATAACAGGTGGTAAATTGACTTTTTGATCATCACTCAGAACTAGAAAAGTAGCTACAGTATTTAATTTAAAAGTCTAGTAATTTCCAATACTTGGTAACCTTGCTGACAAGTTAAAAAACAAAATATGTAATCCAGTTACTCAGTATCTTATTTGTTAAACTTACCTGGTACATAAAAGATTTTCTTGCACATCCAAGGAATGAAAAGAAACATTTTTCCGTCGATGCTATTGTCTATCTCAGATTATTATACGACCTCTTATTGGGCATCACAATTATTAATATACTGTAAAGTAATGTAAAGTAGCTCGACTACCGTAAATTGGTCGTTGTAGGTGATACAACCAAACTCCGCGCAGTGTTACTTCCCTTGCAGTACAGTAATCACTGCCTTCACAAATATCACGTGATGATAGAAACGGCACGTGATTGCAATTTACAAAATGGACGGAACACCTTTAAAAGAAATTCCAGCAACATGTTTCATTTGTTTAGAAAATAAACGATTTTATTCAATAAAAGGAAAAAATGCAAAACGTTCGATACATGTCTGAATAGCTAACAACACATCCATGTTGATATTGTAATTTGTAAATCCTACTTTCAATTTGAAAAAAGACCGAACATTTCCGAATGTTTTTTTTAATTGTTATTTTTTTTTATAAAACATATTATGCCTATCAACTGGCGTAAAGTAATTATTTAAGAAAGGATATAAGAATAAATATATATGATTAAAAAAAATGCCATTAAAAGTTTTCATCCAATTTTGGATGAAAATCTTGTGGTGGCAGTGATTACTGTACCGCAAGGGAAGTAACACTGCGCGGAGTTTGGTGATACAACATGGCGGCGACCGTGCAAAAAAGTTTATTGGAGGCTCTGGATGCGATTCGAACACATGAAATTGAAACGACAACTCGTTTTTTGTCATGGTCTTCGCCTAAAGGATTTGGAATGGTTTTAATATTGCTCTAACTTCGAGTTTATAGACGAAAGTCAACAAAGGAGAAACACATTTTTGGTGTCTATCTTGAAAACAAATTATGAAAATTTATAGTTGAAGCATAAAAAAGTGGTCTTATTTGTCATATTATCTATCATTCATGATCAACGCAGTTCCTCTTGTCTATCGTAAAATATTATTCTTGAAATGTTGAACTTTAGCTGTTTATCCAGATTTTTTCTTATTATCTATCGTAAAATATGTTGTTGTTTTTTAATTTATGATAGACAATAAGAATTATTTATATTTTCTTATTTGTCCTATAATTACATGAAAACACAAGTAGTAAGTTTCTTACAGTCAATCATGGTTTTTGCTTTACTGTAATTATGTATAATTTGTTTTTCGTATTGTCTATCATAAATATATTTATTAAAATTTATGATAGACAGTAAGAAAAATATTCATGATAGATAATAATGAAAATAATTCCTGATAGACAGTAAGAAAAAAATTCATGATAGACAATAAGAAATATTTTAATTTAAACATATGTATTAAAATTTATGATAACAGAAAAATATTTCATGATAGACAATAATAAAAATAATCATGATAGACAGTAAGAAATATTTTCATGATAGACAATAAGAAATATTAAAAAAAAAAAAATCTTATTGTCTATCATAAAATATAATAATATTTATGATAGACAGTTAGAAAAATATTTCATGATAGGCAATAATAAAAACAATTTTTGATAGACAGTAAGAAATATTTTTCATGATAGACAATAAGAAATATATATTTCATGATAGACAATAAGAATATTTTTTCTTATTTATCATTTACATAAAAAATATTGTCTATCATAAAACATGGTTTTCTTAATTGTCTTTCCTAAACATATATATTTTATTTATTTTCTAATATAAAATGAATCTTTCATACTAGGATTAATCTTATCAATAAAAAAAATAGAAATGAACATTACTGTTCATTTAACTTTAACCATTGTTTATCTGCCATCATATGGCTTCAAGATAAGTTTAATGAATTTTATTATAATAATAAGGTAATAAGTGATACTGGTTTATGAAAGTTTATCTTAAAAGCAGGGAGAGTTTCAGGAATAGACGTTAGAGAGGGCATACCTAAGGGGCGTACTCCGCTCCCAAGAACGGGCATACCTAAGGGGCGTACTCCGCTCCCCAAGAAAGGGCATACCTAAGGGGCGTACTCCGCTCCCCAAGAGAGGACATACCTAAGGGGCGTACCCCTCCCCCCAAGGGTCCGCTAGACGTAAGCAATTTGTGAAGAAATCAGAAAGACATACAAGTGACATATCACATCGGTGGCCTTCAAGTAGTGGTGATATTGACTTCATGGCATATCTTGCACATGTTCAAGGATTGCGTTCTGCTACAAGACTGGAGAAAATAACTTTTTTCTCAGTTTTATGGCATGTATGCTTTTTCTTGTTTTCACATATATCACACGGATGATGGATACATTTCACCAGTATTGGAAATTGTTGGAAGACGTGGAAACTGTTATGTATTATATACGGATGAAGAAACATCAAGAGGACATAATTAAAGGAAGTTGCGCTGTTTGAATTTGTTGTTTTTATGAGTTCACATCGCCCTGCACATGATGGCATTTGAAAGGTGTAGTTTATTAATTTCACACTCCTTTGAGATAGAATGCAAACTTTGAAGACTTTAGTGATGGGGCATGTGCCGGGTGTGCCATCCCCCCTCCCACGGAAGCGTTTTGTTAACTGTTGGTCATTGCAATTGCTCATTGATCTGTGATAGAGACTGCAGACTGTGAGCAGAAATTATTGATTGGCAATGAAGCCAATTCTATTCTTCTTTCTCACTTACACTTGTTTGATCAATGTACTTTTCTTTATATTATCAAAGAACATATTTGATGCAAAAAATAAAATGTATCATTTGATTTTGTTAATATGTACCTTCAAATGTCCATAAAAGAAATGGTATATGATAGGGTTATTTTTGTATGACATACATAAATATCAATTAAAAATATTTCTTTGATAGACACTAACAACGTCGTATTAAATGGTACATATTATTGAGATGCGGACAACAGTTTCATAAACGTGATACTTTTAAGCCTAAAATCTGTTTGCTCAATAGCCTATTTCGTCAAGCTAAATAATCTGTGATAGACAACAGTTTCAACGTATTTATAAACGTTGCATTAAAATAGTTCATGATAGACTCCTAAAAAAGTATGGAATATACTATAATATAGTAATATTGCCATTCCTTTTATAACATAAAAGTAAAAAAAAATATCACGACAAAGATGAACGACATTAATAATTCTGATGGCCTCAAGCAGGTCCGATCATAATTTAGGATAGAAAACTGGGCCGACCCATTTTTCGTACATGTTTAGATTTATGGTGGCAGACAACAATTTTAATTGTATTTCCATCTGTATGATCTTTGCTTGTGTCGATTCGGTATTGGTATGATCTTTAGCGCTAACCGTTCAGTTATATTTGATATTTGATTTTATTAACATTACAGGGTCAATACTAAACTGCTGATCGATTAGCTGACCATATAGAAATAAAAGAGAGTTGCTGACCAATTGCTGACCATATAGACAAAGAAGGAAAACACATGAATTTTTTTTTTTTGATATTTAAGATTTTTCAAGACATATTATGTTAAATTTATTTTATATAATCCTTATAGTGTAAGAATAGACGGATTTTTGGTGTGGTTTTTTTTTTGGGGGGGGGGGGAATTGCATTTCAATGAAATGAATTGAGTTGTTTTTTACTGGTTTGAAAAATATGTGAAATATATCACGGTTTTAATTACGATGTACAGTACAATTATTTGAAAGCAATATTTTTAATTGTTAATGTAGCTTTAAATGTTAGCTTCATTACCTTGAAAAACTATCTGCACTACATCAAAGAACGATCAAAAGAATGGTGTTTGCCAAATCGCCATCGGTCATTTTAATTAAGAAATTATTTCTCTTTAATCTGTTGTATGTTCTAAGTTATTTGTGAATAATAAGTCATCATAGGCAAACTGTTGCTAATGAGTAAAGTTTGATAAGTATATATTTTTTTTCTTGGTCAAGAACATCACTTTCATAGTCATTGCAAAATATACTCCGAAAGATTGCCGTATTTTTCATTATTTTTCTGTAATTAGTGTGATTCCATTTGTAAATTTAAATGATTTGTCTAGTGCAGTTTTGCGTTTCATCATATAGTTTTATAAAGTAGAAATATTGTTTTTTAGCTGGACTTTGTTTTCCTATTAGTTTCATTATGGCTTTAATTGTTGGACATTCGCAGGCGAAATACTTAGGCAATTTAACAAGAGTGTCCAGTGTTTTCATACTCTGGCATTTAAAGCTCGTGATTTCCTTGATAAAAGTTTGGAATTTTATCCGTTGGTGCCAAATTAGTCGGTAAGTGAGAAAGAAGATTATATATTTTTACTCATATTATGCGTATAGGACAAATCGATATTGAAAAGTTACTGACCAATTTCTTAGCTGACCAATGTAACGTATAGGGAAACTCGATAATGCAAAGTTGTTTCTATATGGTCAGTCAACTTCACGGTTCATTGCATAGTGCTGACCATGTAACGTAATAGGAAAACTTGGTATTGAAAAGTACTGGACAATTTCTTAGCTGACCAAGTAACGTATTATAAGGAAACCCGATATTGGAAAGTTGTACTGGTTCTATATTGTCAGTCAACTTCACGGTTCACTACATAGTGCTGACCAATGTTATGTATTGGAAAACTTGGTATTGAAAATTTACTGACCAAATTCTTAGCTGAGCAATGGAACATATGAGGAAATTGGACTATGATACAATTCCTGACTAAATACTTAATAAATTAGTTATGTAAGCAATATGTCATTGACAAATATTTTACCTTTAATATTGTTATGTAGGCATTATATTATATTTATTCATATTATGTTTAATTACAAGTCCTTTTAATTCCTAGCTGACCAATGTAACTTTTAAGGACAATGGACTATGATATATTGTTATGTTTTTGACTAAACATAATAATTTTGTTATGTAGGCATTATAGTAGACTTACTCATATTATGTGTAATTACAAGTCTTTAATTTTTTAGGAAATAATTGTGATTCGTTGTGCATACAGCATAATGAAATGTTCCACAATATAAACAAAAAAGCATATTAATGTGAAACTAGTGTACGCTTTTAATTTATATTTATTCATTAACTCTTATGTTCCATGAAGCCCCTAAAATCTTGTAAAAGATAAGAACGCTAACACTGTGCGACTATCGAGTTGTCACGATTTGCACCAAGAGCCTCGGGGTCAATTGTTGTTTTGTCACTCTATTTCATGGTTCAGTGCATATTGATTACAAAGTAATGCATCATTCATAAGATACTGACCAATTTCTTAGCTGACCAATGTAACATATAGGAAAACTTGGTATTGAAAAGTTACTGACCAATTTCTTAGCTGACCAATGTAACATATATGGAAACCCGATATTAAAAAGTTACTGACCAAATTCTTAGCTGACCAATGTAGCGTATAAGGAAACCCGATATTGGAAATGGACTATGATACATTGTTAATTTTTGACTAAATATCCAATTGTTATGTAAGCGATATGTCATTGACAAGTACTTTTACCTTTAACCCGATTTATGGCCTGATATTTGTGATAAATGAAAAAGTAATACGAGTTACGGACTTGTATCAGACTAAGTATTATCAAATTGATTTTGTTATTATAACATTGAAACTTATAGCTGTCTTTTTAACTTATTTTATATGCCGTTAACTATTACTCAATGATAGAGAGGAGCTCTTAAATCTTAGCTGGCCAATGTAACGTATAGGAAAACTCGATATTGAAAAGTTACTGACCAATTTCTTAGCTGACCAATGTAACTTATAAGGAAACCGATATTGAAAAGTTACTGACCAAATTCTTAGCTGACCAATGTAGCGTATAAGGAAACCCGATATTGGAAAGTTACTGACCAAATTCTTAGCTGACCAATGTAACGTATAGGAAACTCGATATTGAAAAGTTACTGACCAAATTCTTAGCTGACCAATTAACGTATAAGGAAAAGGACTATGATACATTGTTAAGTTTTTCACTAAATATTTAATAAATTTGTTATATAATAACATTGAATCTTATAGTTGTCTTTTTAACTTATTGTATATGCCGCTAACTATGACTCAATGATAGAGAGAAGTTCTTAAATATTAGCTGACCAATGTAACGTATAGGAAAACCCGATATTAAAAAGTTACTGACCAAATTCTTAGCTGACCAATGTAGCGTATAAGGAAACCCGATATTGGAAATGGACTATGATACATTGTTAATTTTTGACTAAATATCCAATGTTATGTAAGCGATATGTCATTGACAAGTACTTTTACCTTTAACCCGATTTATGGCCTGATATTTGTTGATAAATGAAAAAGTAATACGAGTTACGGACTTGTATCAGACTAAGTATTATCAAATTGATTTTGTTTTATAACATTGAAACTTATAGCTGTATTTTTAACTTATTTTATATGCCGTTAACTATTACTCAATGATAGAGAGGAGCTCTAAATCTTAGCTGGCCAATGTAACGTATAGGAAAACTCGATATTGAAAGTTACTGACAATTTCTTAGCTGACCAATGTAAACTTATAAGGAAACCCGATATTGAAAAGTTACTGACCAAATTCTTAGCTGACCAATGTAGCGTATAAGGAAACCCGATATTGGAAAGTTACTGACCAAATTCTTAGCTGACAATGTAACGTATAGGGAAACTCGATATTGAAAAGTTACTGACCAAATTCTTAGCTGACCGATTAACGTATAAGGAAAATGGACTATGATACATTGTTAGTTTTTCACTAAAAATTTAATAAATTTGTTATATAATAACATTGAATTATAGTTGTCTTTTTAACTTATTTTATATGCCGCTAACTATGACTCAATGATAGAGAGAGTTCTTAAATATTAGCTGACCAATGTAACGTATAGGAAAACTCGATATTGAAAAGTTACTGACCAATTTCTTAGCTGACCCAACGTATAGGAAAACTCGATATTGAAAAGTTACTGAAAATGGACTATGATACATTTATCATGTATTATACACATATTAGGTGACTTTTATTCAGGCAATTGCGCTTGCACTTATTCACTAGCACACTCATTCAATCAATCACTCACTATCAATCACTCACTATCAATAACTCTTTCACTCACACAATCACTCAATACTCAATCAATCACTACTCACTAGCTCATTCACTCAAAAAAAAATAGGCCATGGTAAGAGCGCCTCCACGTGGTGGGCCGGATGTAGACAGTTTTATTTCTATCTTTTACTGATAAAAAGACATCTACTGTATCTGCAACGAAACGCTCTTGGAATAACAAAAAGAATATTCGTCAATTCAATTAATTATTTCATATGACATTATAACATTTAAAACACTGAAAACAACATAACAAACAGAAAAACTTAAAAAATAAAAATCCTTCTTTGTTTATATGGTCAGCAATTCGTCAGCAAATCTCTTCTATTCCTATATGGTCAGCTAATCGTCAGCAGTTTAGCACGACCCACATTACAGCGTATATGGGCCTTTAAGAACGAGCATGCGCTAAGGAGGACATCAATACTTCCTTATTGGTTTCTATGATCTACAAACATCAAGGTAACTAAAATTTGTATTTCTTTAATTGTGTGTTTTATTCAGTTAACGGCACACCATTGCTAGCTTCTATGGGGTTTTCTTAAAAAAACATGTTTAAAACGTCATTAAAGGACTTCTGAATGTGGATTTCGGTCATTACATGTACTTTCGTTTTAGACAAACAAAATGTTATATTCGTTTTGGCTGCTCTTGGCTGGTTTACTGATTTATTAATATCTCGTGAACTGTCTAATTCGTAATTATAGATGGAAGTATCTGGAAAAAGGCGTGACCCTGACCTTAACAAGGGCTCCGATGACACAACTGTCTTCTGTCAGCCGTGTGAAGAGGAGGGCAAACGCTCTGTAGCCCAGGGATTCTGTCAGACCTGCCAAGAGTACATGTGTGATCCCTGTATCAAGGCCCATAAGAAATTCAAGGTGTCCAGAAACCACATTATGTTGTCCAAAGATAAGATGCCGTCCTTCTACCCGTCCACTAAGCAGTCTGACATCGGTGTAACTGAATATTGTAAAACACATCCGAATGAGATGATCAAGTTTTACTGTCCGACCCACAGCGACCTTGGTTGTGGTGACTGTGTAGTCATCGGTCATCGCACGTGCAAAGTCGACTACATTGCTGATGTGTCTAAGGATTTCACCAATGAAAGGGAATTCAGGGAGCTGGAACCATCTATTAAACGAGCAGAAGATCTTCTATCTGGGTGCATAAGTAAAGTAAAGGAGCTTTTTGACGAGGTCGAACACCAGTCTAAGGATGAGATCGACAGACTGAGAAAGTTCCGTGCAGAAATCAACACCTACCTGGACCGACGCGAGAAAGAGTTGCTCGGCGACATCGAGAAAATGAAGACCGAGGATGAAAGCGTGCTGACTGAACTGAAGACTGATTATGAGTTGGCAAAATGCGGACTTGTGGCCACTAGGACAGAACTGACTTCCGGTACCGACTCGGTGAACCAGCGGTACGTGACGGCAAGGAGAGCCAGAAGGAACTACGGGGTATTCATACAAGATGGAAAAGATGGCTGGTAGGATGAAGGCCCGGAAGTATCGATTTGTTGAAGACGCGGACACGAACGGCTGCTGGGATCGAAAATGGGCCTTGGAACACTGAACATGGCGGGAGAGCTTGGTAGGAATAGTATGCTTAATTATTACTATCTCCCAATAAGTTAGACTTAGTGTAGTATGTTGTGTTCTTGTTAAGAACGGTCATAAAAGGTAATTGCTAAAATTATGAAATACAGTTTCATACTTTGGTTTAATGTTTTATTACAAGCTTATTGATCTTCATTAAGTATCTACTGGTCAATTGGGTAAACCAGTCTAGTTCCAAGTACACTGTAAATAAACAAAAGAGGGCCTTTGAACGAACAACAACGCTCGTCTGTTTTTCCCCATTCGCTATAACTCGTTAATTATAACAGTTATTGACCTTGCTTAATACGTGCTTATTGTCTGTAGCACCATTGAGTACTAAGTTTCAGTTCGAAATACTATTTAAAAGACAATTATCACCGTTTTCGTTGAAGGGATGCGTTTATATATCCCAATTAGTCCATGGGGTAAGTTTTGGACGCTTTTTATGGCTATTGAGAAAATCAATATCTTTTGTAATGTTGAATCTTTACCGCCCTTACCAAAATAGAAATACGACTGGGGACAAATTAGTATTTGCATTATATGACAGGGGACAAAATTGTTCAACCTCCAGACATGGGATTTAGCGTTTATATGCACATATTTGCACCTGAGGTAAATCTGGCCACGGTAGCAAAGTTGTCCCCGAGATAAATCTCGTCACAAAACGTGGTTTAAAATAGCAAATAGTGCCTTAGGATCGTATTAAAAATAATACTTGTTAATACTTTTAAAGATCAGCACTCATTTAACTCAATAAACAAGCATCTTGACATGCTTAAACATTGATTGATTTAACAGAGAAGATTTTAAGTTGAATATCATACGACTACAACGTTATTACCATAGATGCATTTGACATCATTAAAAGTGTAATGTTGTTGATAAAAACTAACCTATTGTTCACAATATATCCAATTAGTGTATGTGTGTGCGTGCCTGCGTCGGTGCGCGCGTGTGTGTGTGTGTGTGCGTGTGTGTGCGTGCGTGCGTGCGTGCGTGCGTGCGTGCCTGTGTGTGTGTGCACGGACGCACGTGCGTGGGTGCATGTGTGGGGGATGAGTGTTTGCGTGAGCGGATACGTGTGTGTGTGCGCGCGCGTGTGCGAGAGTGCTTGTGTATGTGTGTGTGCAGGTGCATGTGAGAGTGTGAGCAGGTGCGTATGAGAGTGCGTGCGGGTGAAGATGAGAGTGTGTGCGGGCGAGAGTGTGCGCGTGTGAGCGGGTGAGTGTCTGCAGGTGAGAGTTTGTCCGGGTGCAGGTGAGAGTGTGTGCGGGTGCAGGTGAGAGTGTGTGCGGGTGAGAGTGTGTGTGGTGCGGATGAGAGTGTGTGCGGGTGAGAGTGTGTGCGGGTGCAGGTGAGAGTGTGTTGTTGCGAGTGTGTGCGGTTGCGGGTAGGAATGTGTGTAGGTGCGAGTGAGAGTTTAGCGAGTGATAGTTTGTAGAGGTGCACTTGAGTTAAGAGTGTTTTTGGGTGAGAGTGTGTGCGGGTGAAGACGAGAGTGTGTGCGGTCACGGGGAAGAGTGTGTGTGGTTGCTGGTGAGAGGTTTTGGGGGTGCGGGTGAGAGTGGGTTCAGGTGAGAGTGTATGCAGGTGCGACGGTGTGCAGTAGCGAGTGCGAGTGAGATTGTGAAGGTGCGAGTGTGTGTGTGTGTGTGTGTGCGAGTGATTTTGTGTAGGTAACAGTGAGTGCAGGTGCGTGAGAGTGTTTGCGGGTGACGGTGAGAGTGGGTGCGGGTGAGAGTGTGAGCGAGGGCGGATAAGAATGTTTGTGGGTGTGGGTGAGAGTTTGTCCGATTGCGGATGAGAATGTGTGTAGGTGCGGGTGTGAATGTATGCGAATGAGAGTGTATGCAGGTGCACCTGAGAGTGTGTGCAGGTTTGAGTTAGTGTGTGGGGGGTGGAGAATGTGTGCGGGTGCGGGTGAGAGTGTGTGCGGCCACGGGGGAGAGTGTGTGCGGTTGCGGGTGAGAGTGTGTGCGGGTGCGGGTGAGAATTTGCCCTGGTATGAGTGTATGCAGATGAGAGTGTGTGCGGGTGCAAGTGAGAGTGTGAGCGGTTGCGCGTGAAAGAGTGTGCGAGTGAGAGTAGAGTGGGTGCGAGTGTGAGCGGGAGCGAGTAAGGGGATGGGCGGGTTCAAGTGAGATTTAGTGCAGGTGCGGATGAGAGTGAGTGCGGTTGCGGATGAGAGTGTGTTTGGCAGCGGGTGAGAATGTATGCAGGTGCGAGTGAGAGTGTGTGTAGGTGAGGTTGAAAGTATGTGTGGGTGAGGTTGAGAGTGTGTTCGGATGCGGGTAAGACTGTTTGCAAGTGCGAGTTCGAGTGAGAGAGTGTGCGGTGCAGGTGTTTGCGGGTGCTAGTGTGTATGCGTGCGAGCAAGAGTGCGTGCAGGTGCAAGTGAGAGTGTATGCATGTTTAATTTAGAGTGTGTGCGGGTGCGGGTGAGATTGTGTGCGGTTGCGAGTGAGAATGTGTGCAGGTGCGAGTGAGAGTTTGTGCAGATGCGAGTGAGATTTTGTGCAGGTGAGGATGAGAGTGTGTGCGGTTGCGGGTGAGAATGTGTGCAGGTGCGAGTGAGAGTTTGTGCAGATGCAAGTGGGATTTTGTGCGGGCGAGGATGAGAGTGTGTGTGGGTGCGGGTAAAAGTATGTGCAGGTGCGATTGGGAATGTGAGCGGGTGCCGGTGAGAGTTTGTGCGCGTGCGGGTGAGAGTGTGCGCGGATGAGAGCGTGCGGGTGAGGGTTAGCGTGTGTGCAGGTGCGAGTGTATGCGGATGCGGGTTTGAGTGTTTGTCGGGACGGATGTGAGTGTGTGCGAGTGAGAGTGTGTGCAGGTGCAAGTGATAGTGTGTGCAGGTTTGAGTAAGAGTGTTTGCAGGTTTGAGTTGAGTGAGTGCGGGTGCAGGTGTGAGTGTGTGCAGGTACGGGTGAGAGTGTGTGCGGGTGAGAGTGTGTGCAGGTGCAAGTGAGAGTGTATGCGGATACGGGTGAGAGTGTGTTCGATGCGGCTGAGAGTTTATGCAGATGCGGGTGAGAGTGTGTGCAGGTGCACCGGTGTGCAGTAGCGAGTGTGTGCGGGTGCGATTGAGAGTGTGCGGATGCGGGTGAGAGGTGTGTGCGAGTGAGAGTGTGTGCAGGTGCGAGTGAGAATGAGTGCAACTGAGGGCTAGAACGTGTGAAGGTAAGGGTTAGAGTGTGTGCGGGTGCAGGTGAGAGTTTGTGCGGGTGCAGGTTAGAGTGTGTGCGAGTGCGGGTGAGAGTGTGTGCAGGTGCGGTAGCATCGGTGTGCGGCTGCGAGTGTATACGGATGCAAGTGAGATTGTGTGCGAGTGAGAGTGTGTGCGTGTGCGAGTGAGAATGTGTGCGGGTGCGATTGAGGGTGAGGTGTGTGCGAGTGAGTCGAGTGTGTTGGGGTAGAGAGTGTGTACAGGTGCGTTAGTGTACGAGTGAGAGTGTGTGCGGGTGCGAGCGAGAATCTGTGCGGGTGCGTGTTGGGTTGAGTGCGAGTGAGGGTGTGTGTGGGCGAGTGAGAGTGTGTGCGGGTGAAAATATGTGTAGGTGCTGATAAGGGTTTTGCGGGTTCGGTTGAGACTTTGCGCATGTTCGAGTGAGTAAAGGTTAGTGTGTTCGGGTGCGGTTGAGATAGTGTGTAGGTGCGAGTGAGAGTGTGCCCTGGTGAGAGTGTGTGCGGTGCAGGTGATAGTGCGTGCGGTTGCGAATGAGAGTGTGTGCGGTGCAAATGAGAGTATGGTCAGTTACGGGTGTGTGTGTGTGTGTGTGTGTGTGCAGGTGTGATTGTGCGGGTGTGTGCGGGTGCGGTACAGAATATGTGCAAGTGTGTGCTGGTGCGGTTGAGTTTGCGAAGGTGCGCCTGAGAGTATGTGCAGGTGCGAGTATGTGCGGGTGGGAGTGTGTGTGCAGGTGCCAGTTTGTTCAGGTGCGAGCGTGCGAGTGCTTGCGTCCATGCCTTTATGAAGTGAAGTCCAATTATGTTAAAAACAGCGTTTTAATTAGCCTGATGAATATGTATACAAGGACAACTGTACTCGATAAATAGTGTGTTTCGCTGACATAACGACATTTATAGTGATGGGAACATTGACATATTTCTTTGATTTTAACAACTTCTTTGTCCTTTTCAATGAAAAAAGTACTCATTTCATATTATTTAATATTTTTATTAACGCTTTATATTTAAATTCTGAGTCTGCACACGAAAATTGTTGAAGCGAAACATGTTTCTAAGTCGAAACCCTCATCATAACATGTATTTATAATTACTGTTTATTCCGTGGTGTCTGTCGTGTAGGTTTACCTTAAACAAACTGGCGATTGAAGTTGTGACTTTATACAAGTATTTACACTTACATTTATAAGATCAAAGTGACTAAAGATATACATGTAGTCCTTATTATTTTAGTTCCAGTTATTGACCTCGCTACTATGACGTGGAAGAAGGAAGCGGATATCCTGGTCAGAACGTCTCAGGACAAGGAAACCTGCTGGATCACGGGCTCATCCCTGCTCTCGCCTGGTTTCTTCTCCTCCTGGCTGACTGCGGTAACAACTGTGTCAAACTGGTAGACATCAGCACCTGCACCGTCACGTCCCGCCTCCAGCTACCAGGCCAGCCATGGGACGTGTGTGTGCTCCCCGGTGACCAGGCCGCCGTTACAGTCAAGAACAAGTCCATGATTCAGCTGCTGTCTACGAAGGGAGGACAGCTGTCGTGCGGAAAGGAAATTAAAGTATCATCTAGTTGTTTTGGTATTGCGTTTAACAACAATAGATTATACGTTTCGTATACACAAACCCGCGTGTTGAAGTGATGACATTGGATGGGCATATCATAAGTACATTCCAAACAGATGATAGAAGACAACTTTTCAAAGAACCATTTTACCTGACTGTGTCAGCTTCAACACCGCCGACCCTTCACGTGTCTGACAACAATGCCAACACCGTCCTCCAGCTGACCCTTGACGGGAAGGTTCTGCGGGAGTACCGAGACAAGCAGCTCGTCGGTCCCACGTCCGTGGTGAAGGTAGGGCCCGGCCAGCTGCTCGTGTGTGGATATACCAGCCACAACGTGATGCTGCTAACGGAGAGGGACGGCAAGATGGCGGAAATACTGGGAAAGAAGAACGGACTGACCAAACCCAACTCCGTGTCCTTCTGTCCTCACACACGTGCCATAGTTGTCGGAATGAGAAGAAATGACTCACTGAAGGTCTTTAATGCAAAGTGACACCTTTTCTTTATCAGTCGTGATTTTGCTCTCTTTGGCGGAAATTACCATGTATTCAATGCTTTTTGAGCAAGTGAATAGTAATAGCAATCATATTTAATGTTCAACATACGCTTATTTATTCGTTGTAACCGAGTTCTATCAAACTGAATGAACATTGCTAATTATATAAATCAAGAATGGAAATACTAAAATAATGTTGTATCAGTCTCAGAAGTTTTGTAATTAGTATGAAAAGCCATTGATGCTTTATGACAGTCATGTATCTAATAAATATTAAGCTTATTTTGCAGTTTTATTTGCAAAACACTAGGATAACGAATTTGTGTAAATATTGTATTACTATTAAACACTCATTCAATTATATTTGGTGTTTACTACTTTTGTTTTTTTTGTTCTTATATAGATCTTTGATTTTACAAAATGATCATTAACTTATATAAAAATAATAATTTAAACAGATGTATACTTTTTATGGTTTTGAAGTTAAAATAAGGTGTTTGACTTTCAGTAAAGAGAAATTTAGTAGGTTTTCATTATCATATGTTAATGAAACTCAGTCAGCATTTCAACGGTGGGCAAGTCTCAGTCAAGTTCAATTGTGAAGTGAATCATGTCAGTAATTTCAGAGTTATGCCCCTTTAACATTAAACAATAATATGTTATATATTATGAAGGCAGTAAGTTAAGTTTTTTTACTATCCAATAATGATGAAACTCGGTTACAGCATTTGTGGGCAAGTCTCCGTCAAGTTCCATCGTGGAGTTAAACATGTCAATAGATCCGGAGTTATTCCTCTATATCAATAGGAAATTGGTATTTTAAGCATCCGACAGGAAATTACTAACTTGTATTGTCCGATCATGATGGAACTTGGTGACTGTGTTTGTGGGCATTATGTCTCGGCGTAAATCGCTCCAGTAACTCTCATTGGTTATGGGCATACTGTCTTGGACAGAATCACACCAGTAACTCTCATTGGTTATGGGCATACTGTCTTGGGGAGAATCACACCAGTAACTCTCATTGGTTATGGGCATACTGTCTTGGGGAGAATCACACCAGTAACACTCATTGGTTATGGGCTTGCTGTCTCTGTCAGGTTCTGTTATTGGGTGAATCGCCTCAGTAGCTGATAGTCATGCCCTTTTTATAGTGAAATATAGAATAGCATAATTACTTGCAGAGACAATTACTTAATTATAAAACGATCAGTACAATATGAACTAAGTTACAGGATTTTGGATGAATGTTCTTATTCAAATCATATATTAGAATAATTTTAAATGTGTTAAAACCTGACATGCATAAAATAGGACTACATTTTACGTTTATGCAAACCATTGCAAAGTACTATGAAGAATATTTTAAATGGAAATTTCCGCGTGAATATTCCATAGGAATAGTACAAATGAAAACTCTTAAAAATGACAAACATGTCTTTAGATCTCAGTTTATCTTCTTTGGACGTTTGCCTACTGAATGTTATTGTATTGTTATTGACAATGTATGTAACCTGTCTTAATTTAGACTTATAATGAAAATAACCGTATATTCCTTACAAGGGATTCTTGGCTGTAATTACTTTCACAACAATTTGTAGTATTGTGCGACTTGATTTCTGTATTAACCTTTAACTAATAAATGAATTTAATTTTTAGCCATCTTCTTATGGGTTTATGTATCTAAATTATTAATTTTTGAAATTTGATTATAATCTGCAACAAAACCCAACCAGCTTTCTATTATTTGCATGTATGTATTTAACATGCGGTGATAAACCTTTTTGACTGTTTCAATTTCAATGAGCTATTTACAAGTCATATATCAACTAAGTTCAACTGCATTATTTTCAAAACCTATATAATTATTATCCAGTTATGAGCCACTCGGTCACAGTGCTTGTTTGTGGGTTTCAGGTTTCGGTGAAGTTTGATCTTGGGGTTATTCGCCCCAGTTTATCCAGAGTTATGCCCCTTTTACATTAAAAATAGTAGGTGTATATATCATGCACGCAGCTACTTAAGTTATAATCATTATTCAATTATGATGCAACTCAGTCACAGCATTTGTGTGCAAGTTCCAGACAAGTTCCATCGTGGAGTGAATCAATTGTCCGAGTAACTCTAGAGTTCTGCCTGTTTTTCCATTAAAAAATTAAAGTGTGTAAGTGTGTATATATATATGCAGTTTCGTGCACTACAAAAAATATATAACATTCGAAACCTTACAATAATCAAAATTATAACAATACAATGAATGGTATATACTAGGTATATATGATTATATTTTTATATTCATATACATATACACAAATATAAACACAGACATATCCACATATAACACACATACTTATGTTGGATATAATGCAATATTTCTCAATAAGTTCGAAAGCCTTGTATAAACATACTCAGATTTTTTAAAGATAGTTTCAATTTCTGTATTGATCAACGCAATTAATTTATACATATTAGGATATTGTCTATAATACCTAGGTATAAATCTCATTCTTAGTTCATAAAACAATGTGCACTCTAGAAGAAAGTAGTATTCATCTTCTAATAAAGAACAAACAGTGCATTTACGATCATTTAGGGGCTTCGAATGCGGTCTATTCCATCGACCCGTTTCAATGCTTAATCTATGTGACGATAGCCGCAGTTTGGACACCGACATTCAAAATTTAGTAATATTTAGTATGTTGAAATATGGTTGAAATCTAAATCCACACATTTTTGTAAAATCAAGCCCTACTGGACATGTCTAATCTACTTTGCCAATCTTGAATACAATTATCTTTCAACCTTTGTTTAACAAGACACAAAAATATCTTAACATTTCCAATTTCTTGATAAAACCAGGAATCATATAAACCTAAACTACAAAGAAGATCTTTTGTGAGTGAACACCAATTTGGTTTGTTGGGATGCTGTTCTATATATATTTTCATACATTGTTTTGTATGCTTAGACACGTTTTGTTTTCAATCAACTTTCATCATAATAGTATTTCTTCATCATTGAAATAATTGAACCTCATTTCTTTGCTATACTCTGGCCTCCATTTATTTAGAGTCTAGCTGTGTTTTGCTACATGACCCCGTGATCCATCCATTGAATAAATGTCATTTCACAAGTACAGCTCTTGAAAGCGCTGCATGATACAACCGGAAGTTAGTACCGTCCTCATTGGAAATTACTTTCTCTGACATGGATATTGGAACTAGGCACAAAACATACAAAATACGTGCTATCAATCCGTATCGATTAACTTCTTTATAGTAAATGTTCGTTTATCGAAAATTCTTTCATGGATGTTATCCAGTTAGTTTAATTACTATAATTTTTTGAAACTGTATTTTGAAATTATGATGTTTGGAATGTTTAACGTTTGATTTGATAGGCATTTTCGTTCAAAAGCATGCATTTAGGAGTTCTAAGCAATTCCCATTGGTGATGTATCTAATGCCGTCTAATGTAAAATTGTATTTTCTTACAAAGTAAGATTACGTAAGGTACAAATAAACGACTGATTAAGACATTTTCATCTGACTCTCGCATGTGTACATGTTAATTCCCAGACGACAACATTAATGGCCAATATGACTGAACTTTCTTCATAATCTGAATATTCGAGTAATTTCATATTTTGCATATTGTATTAGGCAACATATTATAACCTATAAAAAGCCTAAAATCCGCCAACTTGATAGATCTGAATTGAAAATAAATTATGCTTACTGTATTGATTATGTGCGATGTAATGCTACGCCAAAATGATCAGGTTCAGTGAAGAATAAACTGACATTATCTCTCCGAAATCGATTCATTACGAGAAATGTAAAGAAGCTGTTTTATAATTTACTGAAGGTATCAATTTAAATTATTATTTACGTTTGTTATTTAAGTTGAAAGATTTTAAGACAGACATTGTTAACTCAACGTATATCAATGAAATAAATTTGAGCATAGTTGGCTTTATTTAGAGGGTTTTATGGAATAGTAGCATTTGTTTGAAAATGTAAGAAAACATTTCCCAATATTGTTTATTTACAAGTACATGAAGACACATTGACTCTGATCGTTTCTTGAATTGTATCACATTTAACATTAGTATAGGTTTTAAGACTTCAGCATGTCTCTGTGTCATGTCAATGTTAGGTTTAACTACTTTCAATGTAGACTCCTTCATCATTTACCCTGTTTAAATAGTAATTGCTTTGACATAAAGTTCAAGTTGAATCAGATTTGCCAAACCCTATTTACGTCATTTACCAATGGAAGGCAACCTCATGTAATTTGATTTTACTGTCTCCATGGCGACTGATGCTGCTTCTGATGAATTACATTCGTTTTGCATGTACTATTGCCTGTGCAAGAACAGGTACATATGGATCTTGTGAGTTAATTATCACTGGCGCTCTTGTAGTGATCTGGTTCTAACAAGTATTAGAGATTGACTTGTGGAAAGACGTACGGATAAAGGGCTGACACTGTATTGAATGACTATTGCAATTGCTAAATGCGTTACATATTGCAGTATTAGTAACAGAATTGATCGTAGCACATAGCAGGATCGAGCGAAGCAAAATTACAAAGTGTGAAAACAGCACCCAGTGCCAATAAGCACCATGAGTCAATTAAACATGGGAGCTAAATCCAGCCATGCAATATTTATTCCGCATCAAAACATAGTCATTAATCTGTAGTCCAGGTTTATTGAGCAATTATATAACATGCGCACGGTCTGCACTCCGAATTATGTTTCTGAAATAAATGTATTTTAAGGCATGTTAAATCTGTTCGCGCTGATTTTGACGTTTTGATTATCTTGCCTAGTGTATGTTAAGCCTTAACCTTGTGCAATTAAACAGAAACTTTTTTCATGTGTTAGCTGCTCGGATTGCCCCTCTTGTTTCAATTGTTTTATTTCATGGAAATAAAAATCTTGACGAAGAAACCTCAAACAAAAAGCACTATATATTTGTGTTTTGGAGTGGTATTTAAAGTTCATTCGCCTAGAACCTAAGTCTTATTGTGAACGTGCTTCCAGAAGATATTTAACAATGACCAAGAAAGCAATCCCTTTAGGGATAATATACGAGAACACGTATCTGCTTGTCATGCATGTTATTTCTATTTTTCAAACATTCGAAATAACACGTTTGTAGTTTTATTACGTCGTGTGTCTCTTGTTTAGTGTATGTTAGCCCAAATCATGTGTCTCTTATCACGGTATTTGTTGAATATTTGACTGCAGAGCGTGTCTCTATAGTTTCCATATAAGCATTGTATTACTAATATGAACACTTCAAAACATTAAAGCATTGTGAGCTATTAGCCATTAGCGTTGTCCATATGTTTCATTTTGATATAAACACTCAACCTTGAATGAGGTTTACAGCCAAAAGGAATTATATAGCCAAAATGTGTGGTTGTTTAACAATGATGAATGGCAGTTGCGCAGCCGAGAGAAGAGAAGAAAGAGGGATAAGCCGCAGTCAAATGAAGGCCGACCAGTGTCGGGGCGCGACAACTGGATTTCGATGCAGTGAATCCCTCGTATTAATAAATTGACACTTATTGACATTTAGCGAATCTCTACGTTTTAGCTCCAAAAAAAACAGTAAACTGTTAAGCTTTCTGTTTGCCATTGTAAATTATAAATATTTGTATTTTGCATTTGTATACCACAATCTGCCATGTTGGTTTTTCTATAAATACTCGGAGTCTCAGAGGCGCCTACCGAGTATTGGTTTATAAAATACTAAACGCAACTTTTCCTTCTTTTCTTTCATCTATTTACCATTGAACGACGAAATTCAGAGTTGTTTCCCATTTGCTGTTATGGGTAAGTAATACTTCGATAACGCGCTTTGATACTTGTATCTGTTATTATAGTATTTGCCAGAACATAAGGACCAAACGAGCATAATTTGCGTCTTTAATAACTTTGTTATTTTAAATTAGTATTTTCATGAGCGATGAAATAAACAGTTAATTACACTTGAAAAAAGTTGTCATTCGGATGGTAATTTGGCTCAGTGGTAAAACTAATACTGATGGTTATGCTTTCAATAATTTGTATAAGTTGTAGACTTAGATAATAATAGGATGGTGCTTTATTTCATTACATGTTGCAAGGGTACATGCGTTTGTCGTGACGAATTGTATTTGTATACTAAATGACCAAACCTCATGCACAAAGCATAAATAGATTGAATGAATTATGGCTGTGACAATCCTAAAATCCGATTGTGTTTACATGAAGAGTGTAGAGGCTTGGCTGCTAAATATAATTATTACCACCGATGCTCTTTTATTTTGAAGGCTAAACGTTCAGCAGATATGACACTCTAATGGTCATTGCAATGAAAACCGTTTGTAGATCAGCATATATTTTAATTAACTCATATGAAATGAGATCGAAAACAATGTATCTTTCATATGAAGAAACCTGTTGTTTTGCGATTTTCTGATATCGCAAAAAAGGGGGGGGATTGGGCTAAAAAATAAAAAATAAAAAGAAAGGAAAAGCCCATAAAAGGATTTAAATAAAAAGAAAGAGACAAACTGGCTTTCTAAAATGTATTATATAAGATGATTATAAAAGAAAAGCCCATTTTTGGAAATGGACATTTAGCTTATCTTTCATAATAGCTATTTCACGTTCGATATTGATTCGAAAATTTCGGAAGTAAGGAATTGTTTCTCTGTTTTTTGAACAGAAAATGTAGTATTTTAGAAGTATAACTATGAAGTTAATGCAGCTATAGTTTCTTTCAACGTTTATTCCTAATAAAACATTTTCTAAATTTAGTTAGATTCTAATATTTTTTTAGTGGAGAAAGCGTTTCAATTCATTCCACAGGTCTTGTATGATATAACACTCCCAGAACATGTGGTTTATTGTTTCCTCAAAGCTGGAACACAAGTTGCATCAACTAGAATTGGATAATTTGCATTTCAAAAGATATTTATTTGTTGGTATAATTTCTGTTGATTATCTTAAACTGAAAGGCTCGTATACATGTGTCGATTGTTGCTATATATGGCAGTGAATATACTTCCTTCCAATTAAGTGTTTCGTTTAAAGACTTTTCCCATATATGTTTATGTTTTATTTCAATAGTGTTATTTTGAATATGTTTATTATACAGAAACTGTGTGATCTTTTTTTGGGTCTTAATTTTTTCCAACATCGAATTTTTTTCATCCAAAACAGTAATATCTGATATTTTTAGTTCATTTTTCAAATGTTGCGGTATATTATTGTAAAATTGTAGATACTTTAAATAGTCAACATTGGGGATTTCGTAAAGAAGTTGCATGTTATCAAATGAATAAAACTTCTTAAATCTAAATGCGAAGATATGTTCGAGATTGAGCATCCCCTTGTCGTGCCATTCTGTATAATATATTGTTTCATTATTACATTTTAATTCAGAGTTGTTCCAAATTATGACTTTTCTTATGTGTGTTGGCTTGTTTCTTTTTAAACATGTTCCAAGATGTAAGGATGTTTTGAAAAAAAATGTTTTGACCACATAAAAATTTGATATCGTTTTCATACAGATTACAATCAAATATGATATTTCCACCCTTTTTATAAAGTATTTTATTAAAAAATATTTTCCATTTCCCATAATTACTATCATCAATTAATCTTTTAATCCAGCTTGATTTAATAGCTTGTATAAATATTTTTAAATTCGGGAGACCTAATCCCCCATTTTCACGGGAGAGGTATAGCTGTTCTCTTTTAATTTTGTCAGGTTTATTATCCCATATAAAAGCAAATATATATTTTGTTATCTCGTTTATCAGTTGATAAGGAGGATTTGGTAACACAGTAAAAGGAAAAAATAGCTTAGGTAGGGCGAATGTTTTGACTAAATTAACTTTTCCAAAAAGGGTTAATTTTCTATGTTGCCATGTTTAAGACATTTGTTAAATTCCTGTTATTTTGATAAAATTGTTGGTCAAAAAAGAATCTCTATTATTGGAAAATATTATTCCAAGTGCTTTTGCAGATGTTGAGGTCCAGGTAAAACGACTTCCTTTACTAAAATGTATATTTTTTCCATTCACCTACCTTTATCTTGAGGTCAATGGTTACTTTGTTATGGCAAAAAGCTTCTAAGTTATGGCAACAAACTTCTTAGTTGTGGCAACATTATAAATAAAGTGTTGCGGATGTCGCCTCTCTGCAACATTAGTTTTAGACGAGTTTGCCTGTGGTAAAATCAAATACGCTTTGATGCTTTTTGTATTGTATCATTTGCCTATTATCCTTGAAAAACCAGAACATGTTTACTGAACATTAGCTCCATAATAGAATCCTGAGTCATACGTTCTCGTCGAATGAGAAAATTGTAACGCAGATCTGAAGTACTTTGAGTGTTCGTCTTAATCATTTTATGGCGAGTTGGGTGTCATTTTACAGATTTGACGTCCTGTTAAGCTTTGTACTGGTCGCGTGTTTGCAAGATGAATCTGTCTTAAACATCAGTTGGATATCATTATGGTCAATTTAATTCATTTAGTAAAATTATCGCTAGATCTCGTCTTCCCCAATTTGGTCCATTAGGGAAGCTGGTATTTTTCGAAGTAGCCATCGAAATTTAAGTTAATTATGTGTTCCTGCCATACTGTTTTCGAAATATTTGCTGTTAAACGCTTGTAAATTATTTAAATGTCAACAATTTAGGTAAGTTTTATGTCCATGCAAGCTATGTGATTTTAATTGATATTAAACGTTAAAATGAATCCTTGGAAATGTCAAAGATGAAAATGCAATTTATTAATTTTTCAAGGTATGTTAATATATAATTTTAAACGCATACAATTATTTGACAAACAAACTTTCAAAAACTATGTTTTCTAATCACACCATACAAAGAAACAAACATATGCAAAAGGGTTAGACTTTTATAGTATTTCGAGTCGTTAATTTACTGTTTTGCTCTGCAAAGAACCCACTACGGCGCAAAGATATTTTTTCAACATTTCCCTCAAAACAGATGCAGTTAAGTCAATAGAAGATTGGCAGCATAATGCCCGGGCATCGCGAACTATATGGCAGGAAAAACGGTATTCTTTTAATTCCTTGCTTATCAATCAACGCTAGGAAAATCGGTACTGGCGGTTATGTTACTTGTCATAGATAAACAATGTGATATCAATATCGTTAAAATAATTTATTTCATTGTTAATGATTTAATTATTATTTTCAAGTGGACCGCTTTGCCTCCAAAAGAAGGATTGTTTGAAGAAAATATTGCCTATAATCGCCGTGCCTTTGTTACTCGTTTCATCTTTTCCCATAAAAGAATTGCTGTGTGAGAACACCCTCTGAACTTGTTCAAGAAAGTTATAATTAATAATTGTATATTGTTTTCTTCAGCATTTTTTTCACATTAGAAAAAAGAGTATATGTTGCATTTTAACATATGCAGAACATATTCCATTTTATATTTTGCTATGTCAATAACTCCATTGTGCTTTTTACGATCTATTGTAAATTGTAATAAGCCATTTAATCTTAAGCTGATGAAAATTTGCAATAATACTGTGTTAAAAATATTATTCAATAAAGTTCATTAAGTTTTTGAATATATTTTGGATTAACTTTAAATGAATCATACTGATATGCTATGTGTTCACATATCATCTGAGTGTCAAGAATTTAACAAAATATTTTGCAGCGCTGACACTACTCTATCCATACACGATTATCCCATACATAAATTTTATTATAAGAAAGCACATCTATATACGTTTACATTTAATTTGTTGCCTCTTTCTTATTTCCATTTTTATTACTTCATATATCCATGCATGTACTGACTTGGCCAAACCTATTAGAAGATCAAAATATCCTTCCAACGTTTCGAATATTACATCACTTTCAATATTATATATCGTTTGTAACGTTGTCAACATTTAAAGAAAATACTTTATTGCCCAGGTCTGTTGTTGCGTGTTGTTACGCGCTATTTTCGTGACTCAAAAGCTATGGGGATTAATGTGTTTCCTTGATTCAGTTTATTACCCTTTCTAGCCGTGAAATAACATTAACACTTTCTTTCAACATTGACGAGTGTGAATCAATGAAAGGAAGTTCAACGATTGGATGAAGCCGAACAATAGATACAGATAATTAAGACGTGAATGCAATTTATGATATCTGTTGTAATGGACCATTGATTTGAGAGGTTGGCAATATTTCTGAGGACAGTGTCAGCAACAGTGATGACATGACAGAATAACTTGCCTTAGATAAAATGTATTGCCTTTCTGTAGAGAGGTTTAATCTTTTTCTTACAACAACTAATAGATAACGGATGACAACTATCTTATCCCTACACTATAATAATATTTCTTGCCATCTTTTTCAATCAGCATCACATCTTCAACCTGGAGGCTAAATTCAAATGTCATTGTAAGTGCCTTAGATTTTATTAAGCAAATACAAATGAATAGCGAATGTCTGGTTAATGAATATCTGTATGGGGATTTGAAATCAGACTCAAATGAACCATTCTAGATCAGAAAGTTTAATGACATGAAGCGATTGGTTTGACGATACTTCTTTTCTGAGGAAACCTGAAGAATAAGCAATTGATTTCAGTACAGACAACAAGGTATAATATAATAATGAAGAAAAGAAGAAGAAGAAGAAGAAGAGGAAGGAGAAGAGGTCTAAAATGAATAACTTCCAAATTCAAACCCATCGGCAGAAATGGGAGTGCGATAGCGTTTTTTTTTAAAATGTGTTTTGTACGTTTAGCATTTCATTGTGATAGCACATGAGTCTCTTTTTTAAGTTAAATCGGAAATAAACATGATGTATAAAACATTCCAGTTCATTGTAGAAACGCTCTGCTGCCGAGAAAATTCAAAAAGGTTTGACAGAATAAATGAAATATAAAACAAACGTTTTTGTTACCATTATTTTACTGTAAAACCCTGCAAAATCAAAATACCCCCTTGGACAAATCAATTGTATATGACATGATTTACCAACGGGGTTAATTTACCATACCTCAGGGCATGCCTAAAATGAGGTTAAATGTAGTTGTATAGTGTACGCATGTTATTGCAACGTAGTGTCTTCAATGTTTTTGTAATCTTTATAACATGAATATTTCCAATTCGCAAACAAAAAATCAATTTAAAGAAAACACAAGTAAAAGGTGTCAAGATGGCCATGGCCCATGTCAACATATACAGTATATTGTTTTAAGGTAATTTAATGCATATATATTACAAAATTAAAAAACTAACATAAAAAAGACCAAATATCGAATAAGCAGCAACTACATTATTAAAGTTAATCTAAATATGTCATGTCATGAATTGATCACTCATACATGTATGCAAATCAAAATATTGGTAAGTAACTACATTTACAATATCATCAACGGTACATGAATAAAACGAACAGACACACACTACACATACAATCATAAAGATGCATACATATCAACTGATCTAACCAAAACTGCGTTATAAAGAAACAAGTTTTAGTAACCTCTTTATCAGATGAAACCAATTGAATAAACTAACGCATTTGTGTTTTTTTATTTGCATGTAACGTCTTTTCTGAAATATTCATCAGAGGTGTGGGGGTTTACAAAATAGAACGACATCGAACTGATTCACTTACGATTTCGTAAACGTTACTGAGTGTTAAACTGTCAGCAAGCAATGTCGCAATATATGGGGAATTAAGCAGATTTCCATTATTTGTCAACCGTAATATTCTAATAATAAATATTGAGTACATTTATTATTATGTGTATATTTAGCATGTGAAGGTCATGTGAGTAGTACAGATAAATTTCCGATGTATTCTTAAATTCACTGAGATTTACGTGGTAGACAAACCAAGTAAATTTCGCATTGGAAAAATATGCAAAAACTGCTCAAGATACCTATGTAAGCGATGTGATACATCGGTAAGTAAGATTCAATTTTCTTTTATCTTGCATCTATTGTCTCTTCCTTTTAAAGTAATTCACATCCATTTTCTTTTACATTACTCGTATTTGATAATACTATATGACTTGTCAAAATACACTATATCACTGTGACAACATGAACTGACCACGTATATATGTAATATTTATGGCAACAATCTTAAAATTAATTTGCATTATTCCTATCCATGTATTTCTCCTCAACATTTCAATATATTCCAGGACCACATTTCGCTGGTTCATCAATCATGGCTTAGTACTCCTGCAAAAAAAGAATGCAAACCTGATGTTGTTCACCAGAGAGGCGACAATTGCTAGGATTAAGGCCGAGCCGAGTGGTAATACTAGTTAATCTTAACCCCGTTTAGAAAATACCTGTAATATAGAAAACAATATTGTGTATATATTTTGAACAATTTTATGAAAAATATAGCCTTAAGTATATATGGGTTACTATAAAATACATTAATAATGTTAGTAACATTTTTATGAAAAATATAGCCTTATGTATATATGGGTTACTATAAAATACATTACTAATTTAGTAACAATGGATTCTGTCAGAGTATCAGTATAAAATATTATTTTCACAATAGTTAGATTACCACGCTGAATCAACTACCTGACTTGTCTAAAACTATCCAATGCAGAGTAAGCCTTCTGTTGATTTTTCTCCCTTTCCTGATCTAATTATGTACAAACAAAAAGTTAAATATAATACTTACATGCTATGGTCGTTTTCGTTGTCACGTTCTGCAGTTTCGTCACCTGTATATCTTTTCTTGATCCTATTTCATTGCCAGTATGTACTCCCGACCCAATCAATCACAATAACATTGATTGCTAAAGCTGTCATACATGCTGCAACAGACACATTTAATCTTTTTTATTTTAAGAAATAGTATCTTAAAATGACCACTATGTCTATTTCACATGCTATTACGGCCTCGATATCGGGTTGAGTCTAGTTGTTTTCATCAATGCAAATAGGACATTAAGCAAATTATAGTAAGCAAATTGACAAACACACCGTGTAAACGAAGTCCAATTTGATTATTTCAGTTGGATATGCTCATGACTTTTTTCTAAGAAGGATGAGGGCAATTTCAGTTGATAGATCGTTCTGTTTAGGCATTAGAAATTGTATTCTGAATCGCTGCATTATCAAAGAATAGGAGTTGAAACAAATATAACGGCCATAAAGAAAACTACAATATATTGGAATTGAGTATATGTTACCTTATTTATATGATTATATTTTGAAAACTCGGTCACACGCACACGTGGTTGGTTTTAACCCATGAGTAGGTTTCTTGTTAAAATTGCTAATGTGTATGTAACCATGAAAACTATATTCAAATTTAGACAAACTAGGGCAAAGAAGACATAATAGATATATGGTTACTTATTGGAAATTAAAAAAATATAATTTCAGTATTTTGGAGTCGTCTATTTTAAGACGAGTTTTTTTGCAGTAAAATCACTACGCGTTGATGTTGTTTGTAGTGTATATTTGACTATTTTCCTCCAACAGCCAGAACTAAGAACATCGGCTCATCAATAGACGGCTAGCTGAGTCATACGGTCTCGCCAAAGGAGAAAATCTAACTAAACACAGATCTGAAGTGCTCTGAGTGTTCGTCTTAATCATTTTATGGCGAGTTGGGTGTCATTTTACAGATTTGACGTCCTGTTAAGCTTTGTACTGGTCGCGTGTTTGCAAGATGAATCTGTCTTAAACATCAGTGGGATATAATTATGGTCAATTTAATTCATTTAGTAAAATTATCGCTAGATCTCGTCTTCCCCAATTAGGTCCATTAGGGAAGCTGGTATTTTTCGAAGAAGCCATCAAAATTTAAGTTATTTATGTGTTCCTGCCATACTGTTATCGAAATATTTGTTGTTAAACGCTCGTAAATTATTTAAATGTCAATAATTTAGGAAGGTTTTATGTTCATGCAAGCTATGTGATTTTACTTTATATCAAACGTTTAAATGAATCTTTGGAAATGTCAAAGATGAAAATGCAATTTATCAAATAATCATGGTATATGTTAATTTATATGTTTTAACGTATACAATTATTTGACAGACAAACCTTCGAAAGCTATGTTTTTTATGGCACCATACAAAGAAAAAACATATGCAAAAAGGGTTAGACTTTTATAAATTTCGAGTCGTTAATTTACTGTTTAGCTCTGCAAAAAACCATATGGCGCAAAGATATTTTTCAACATTTCCCTCAAAACAGATGCAGTTAAGTCAATAGAAGATTGGCAGCATAATGCCCCGGGGCATCGCGAACTAATATGGCAGGAAAAACGGTATTCTTTTAATTCCTTGCTTATCAATCAACGCTAGGAAAATCGGTACTGGCGGTTATGTTACTTGTCCTAAATTAGCAATGTGATATCAATATCGTTAAAATAATTTATATCATTGTTAATGATTTAATCATTATTTTCCAGTGGACCGCTCTGCCTCCAAAAGAAGGAAAGCGTTTGAAGAAAATGTTGCCAATAACCGCCGTGCCTTTGTTACTCGTTTCATCTTTTCCCATAAAAGAATTGCTGTGGGGGAACACCCTCTAAACTTGTTCAAGAAAGTTATAATTTATAAATTTTATATTGTTTTCTTCAGCAACTTTCTTCACATTAGAATAAAAGAGCATAGGTTGCGTGTTTACATATGCAGAACATCTTCCATTTTATATTGTGCTATGTCAATAGCTCCATTGTGCTTTTTACCATCTATTGTAAATAGCAATAAGCAATTTTAATCATCTGATGAAAGTTTGCAATAATACCATGTTAAAAATATCGTTTAATAAAGTTCATTAAGTTTTTGAATATATTTTTGATTAACTTTAAATGAATTTTACTGATATGCTATGTTTTCACTCATCGTCTAAGTGTCAAGAATTTAACAAAATATTTTGCAACGCTGACACTGCTCTATCCATACACGGTTAAGATATACACAGTACATAAATTGTAGTATAAGAAAGCATATCTATATACGTATACATTTAACTAGTTGCTTCTTTCTTATTTCCATTTTTATTACTTCATATATACATGCATGTACGGACTTGGCCAAACTTATGAGAAATTCAAAATATCCTTCCATTATTTCGAATATTACATCACTTTCAGTATTTCATATCTTATTGTAACGTTGTCAACATTTAAAGAAAAATACTTTATTGCCCAGGTCTGCTGTTGCGTGTTGTCACGTTATTTTTGTGACTCAAAAGCCATGGGAGTAATGTGTTTCCTTGATTCAGTTTATTACCATTTCTCGTCGTGAAATAACATTAACACTTTCTTTCAATATTGACGAGTGTGAATCAATGAAAGGAAGTTCAACGATTGGATGAAGCCGAACAATAGATACAGATATTTAAGACGTGAATGAAATTTATGATATCTGTTGTAATGGACCATTGATTTGAGAGGTTGGCAATATTTCTGAGGGCAGTGTCAGCAACTGTGATGACATGACAGAATAACTTGCCTTAGATAAAATGTATTGCCTTTCTGTAGAGCGGTTTAAACTTTTTCTTACAGCAACTAATAGATAACGCATGAAACCTATCTTATCCCTTCACTATAATAATATTTCTTGCCATCATATTCAATCAGCATCACATCTTCAACCTGGAGGCTAAATTCAAATGTCATTGTAAATGCCTTAGATTTTATTAAGCAAATACAAATGAATAGCGAATGTCTGGTTAATGAATATCTGTATGGGGATTTGAAATCAGACTCAAATGAACAATTCTAGTTCGGAAAGTTTAATGACATGAAGCGATTGGTTTGAGATACTTCTTTTCTGAGGAAACCTGAAGTATAAAGATTTGATTTCAGTACAGACAAGAAGGTAATTCGTCAATCGTTGCCCTTGCCTTGCTATGGTTTAAGATCATAGCCTACCCGTTGTTCAAACCAACAGTTAACATCTTGTTTTGCATGTTTAACATAGATGGGACATTGAGTCATATGATAATTGAAGATATCGTGTGTGTTTTTTTCTTCAGTATATGATGTACCGTGTTTTATATTGATATTGCTGTTGTATACATATAAATGAAAATAATAAGAAAATGAATATTGACGAGTGTGAATCAATAAAAGGAAGTTCAAAGATTGGATGAAATTGAACAATAAAAATGGATGATTATGACGCGAATGGAATTTATGATATCTGTTGTAATGGACTATTGGTTTAAAAGATTGGTAATATTTCGAAGGACATTGTCAGCAACTGTGATTGCTTGACAGAATTTCTACCCACATATATTGCCAAAATGCATTGCCTTTCTACACAAAGGTTTACTGTTTCCTCAATTTACAGCAACTAACAGATAACGTATGACAACTATCTAACTCCTAAACTACAATCGTATTTATTGCCATCTTATTCAATCAGCATTACATCTTCAACCTGGAGGCTAAATTCAAATGTCATTACTACAAAGCCGAAAAAGAAATGACACAAAAATTAACCTGATCGAAACAAGCTGAAATATAAGACGACATATGTGAATTTACAATACACCAGCGCTGCACTCGATATATCAGAAAAATAAAACAGAATACTTGAGCTGATCGCATGAATGCAGAATAAAGCTAAGAGTCGTTATGCATATAATAACTTATTATACATCAGTTGTTTTTGGAGGACACAAACTAAAAGACTACAGTCAGGCTGATCACAAAGAGTCTCCTATAGATGACGACTATAGACGTTTATCATATACCATTTATGTTTGGCGCTGCACACGATAAATAGATGATTAAATATACCGAACACTTGGGTGGACCGCCAAATGTCTGAACTAAATGACAAACTATGAAGATTTATCAGTTTGTTTGAAGTTGCACGCGATATGGCTGAGGAAATGACACAACACTGCAGAACTGAAGGAAATCTTAAAATGGAGACGATATATGAAAACTGTTAAATAAAATACAAAAGCAATTGTACCCGCTGAACACGATATAACAATTAAAGAATAATATACAAGGCCTGGGAGGACAGCACAAAAAGTGAGTGGGAGATATCAAATGAAAATTGAGAAGTTCTGATTTTCCTTCTCTCAAATCAAATATCTTACTTCTATAATATTGTATTAGATATAAGTTTAAATAAAGTCATGCAATTTATGAAACACCACACAATACCGAATAATCGCTGTTATAATTCAATTATGATTTACAATTACGTACTAGGCCGTTTTTTACCAAGTCATGAGAACATGTGTACACCGCTACTACCAGGATTAAACTGAAAGCTTTGGTATTGTTAGGGACTAAATAATATGTGTAATTCAATATTGCTATCAAGACTAAATACTGAAAATTATTTTCACACGAAAGAGAGCCCTAGAAAATGATAATTTTGCTAGACATACTAAAAGCGTTTTTGGAACATTTTTATAGTGTACAAATGTTTAATTGGGGTTTTCCTTATACATTAAAATAGTTATGCGATAGCCACGTTCAGTCAATTTCAAAAGCAATTAATACAAATAAACTGTTATCTTTTTTTCATTATAAACTTCAATTTTAAATACTTGTTGCAAAGATGAAAAACAAATACAGAACAGAACAGAACATTTATTTACCAGAAGATTATAGACCCATGTGGCCGAATATCATACAAAAATGGCGACAAGTACAAAACATGTGTACATATTATTTACTGTGGAGTTAATCATGTCAGAGTTATGCCCCTTTAACATTAGGAAATAGTTCTTTTAAGTATTCGCCAGAAAATATCTTAAGTTTTTAGTATCCTATGATGATGAAACTCTGTTACAGCATTTGGTGGCAAGTCTCAGTCAAATTCCAACGTGGAGTGAATCATGTCAGTAACTCACCAGTTATGCCCCTTTTACATTAGGAAATAGGTCTTTTAGTATGCGGCAGAAAATATCTCAAGTTGTATTATCCGATCATGATGCAACTTGGTGACGGTGTTTGTGGGCATTATGTCTCGGGGTAAATCGCACCAGTGACTCTCATTGGTAATTGGTATACTGTCTCTGTCAGGTTTGGTCATCGCCCAGTTGCTCGATAGTCATGCCTGTTTACAGTCAAATATAGTATATATATAGCATTATTACTTGTGGAGACAATTACTTCCTTAATTAGTATACAGTCAGTACAATTATGAACTAAGGGACAGTGTTTGTAGACATAAGTTGTTGTTATTGTTCACAAACCTGAAGTTAATGTTTGCCTGCGCTCATTAAATGCAGTACAGCCTGACTGTACCAGGGCGCCATAATACCAAAGAGTTTCTAGTGCGATAAGTGAGATTACATAGAGGTAACTGCAATTCCCAGTCACACAAAGGTATTATCAGAGTTGATGAAAAAGTGTTACGTACATGGAGATGCAATGCAAATCCCAAGCTTTTAAAGAAGATACCTCTTGGATCCGGAATTTGCCCTGTGTAAAGCACCGATTTTTTGGTTTAAACTAGTGCTGAATACTCACAAATTGATTGAAAACTATCATAACTACCATATAATGCCGACCGCAAAGCAAGGGATCTACTGGAACCAATTTCCTACCGTTCCAGCATCAAAGTGAACGCTCAGCCATAAGGTTAACGGAATGTTGCCATGTCGCTGTTCAGAGCATCAATATTTATAGTTAATATCACTGACACCTATCGCCTTCAGCTCACCCGATAAATTCCTCTGCCTTGCGAAATAAACTTCTTCAATCCACGGCACTAACCTAGTATTCTCTTTGTAGGACTGTGCATATAAAGCATTATATGGTACTTATATTTTGCCACTTTTGCAACAATCAGTTCTCAAAATGTGCATGAACCAGCATCAGGTGAACATGAAGATGGTTAAATCAATATTGTTTCACCATGGAGGTTCTGAAACAACAATGACAGCTTCAGGAAATAATCACTTAACCAACAATGGAAGAGAAAATGTTGCTACATAGTATGTATGTTGAGCAAACAAAGCAATAAAAGGACAATGTTCTTGATTTTCACAATTATCTACAATAAAGTCAATGGTATCCCCTAAGTAATCATTTTATTCCGGCACTTTATACGAACTCGAAATAAGCACACACGAGAGTATTTTCAGCCTGTGGCATACATGTCCTTGAAACTTTAATACTGCCTATCAAAATATTATTAAATTGCATGTGACTGAAGTGGTCAGTTTTCAACGTTAAATAATGACCCAACGTAAAATTTAGGGTGGTTTTAAAAACTGGTCTTAATCGTATCTAAGATTGATAAAACTAGTGGAATTGTGTGATATAAATAACCAAACATATACAATTACTACATTCAATGAAGCATGACCATAGGATTTATGTAAAAGATTGAACACTGTAAGTTTTTTGTCTTCAACGAGGAACAACTTTTCATGCGACGAAGGTTCATTAATGAACAGTCTTAGTCAGTTTTCAAATTTAAAAATGTATGAGTCACCCGTTGAAAAATTGCCCCTGGGGTAAATTATCAAGGGTCAAAGTGGGAGTCGAGCTTGGTAGATAATATTCTGGCGGATTCAGGCGTCAAGCTCGCGGCGCGCGCCGACTATTATCCAAGTAACGTGAAACCAAGGTTGGGGTAGAGTTTATAAGATTATATTCTAGCGAATTCAGATGGTACGCACACGTCGTGAACCCCCTATGGCCCAAGTTACGTGAGTTCAATGTTGGACTAGAGTTTTAAGATATTGCACACAAGCGAAATCAGGCGGGCCGCACACGGTGCGCACCCCCTATTGCCCATGTAACTTGAGTCCCAGGTGGGGGGTAGCGTTTTAGGAAATAACACACTAGCAAATTCATGCGGGACGCACATGGCGCGCACCCCCTATAGACTATGTAACTTACGTCAAAGGTTGGAGTAGAGTTTGGGAGACATTCTAGCGAATTCAGGCGGGACGCACACGGCGAGCACCCCCTATGGCCCGAGTAACACGTGTCCCAGCTGGGAGTAGAGTTTTAGGAAATTACACACTAGCGAATTGAGGCGGGACACACACCTCGCGCACGCCCTATGGCCCGAGTAACGCGAGTCCAAGGTGGGAGTAGAGTTTGGGGGATGATATACTAGGGAATTGAGGCGGGATGCACACGGCGCGCACCCTCTATGGCCCGAGTAACGTGAGTCCAAGGTGAGAGTAGAGTTTGGGGGATGACATACTAGGGAATTGAGGCGGGATGCACACGGCGCGCACCTCCTATGGCCCGAGTAACGTGAGTCCAAGGTGGGAGTAGAGTTTGGGGGATGACATACTAGGGAATTGAGGCGGGACACACACGGCGCGCACCCTCTATGGCCCGAGTAACGTGAGTCCAAGGTGAGAGTAGAGTTTGTGGGATGACATACTAGGGAATTGAGGCGGGATGCACACGGCGCGCACCTCCTATGGCCCGAGTAACGTGAGTCCAAGGTGGGAGTAGAGTTTGGGGAGATAACATTCTGGCGAATTTAGGCGGGACGTTCCAGGCGCGTTCCCACTATTGCCGCAGTAGCGTGAATCCCAGGTTGGAGTAGATTTTGGATGATTACATACTAGCAAACTCAGGCTGGACGTACTCAGTGCGTGCCCCATGTGGCCCAAATGACATGAGTCTCAGGCGAGAGAAGCGATATTAGGCACAACACACTAGCGAATCAATAGGGGAGTGGATGGACACGGTGTTTTTTTTTATTATCGCCCTTAAACACAAAATAATTGGTCGGTTTTGCTAGCACAATTCATAAAGCAGTTGCAAACAAGTCATTTACGTAATCATAAGATATGTCTGTATTTCAATTGTAATTGTGGCTTGAATATGTTTATGTAACGATGTGATTGTATGTGTATGTAATTTGTATACTACGCGCGTGCCCTAAAATACAAATAAATTCAAGTATCAGGTAGAAGTATAGTTTTGAGGAAACAGGGAGGTGGGAGTAGCCATTTTACTTATGAATACAGAATTAATGTTGCTACAATGAACTAAAATCTCGTGATATTTGCTTCTTTTTCTCTGTGTATCTTCACACATTCATATTTTATACCAAATCATTTTCTTTTGATCCGCCGAATAATGTATCACGCAGAAAGAAAATGTGTAAAAAACCCTGGTAAATAGTATAATTACGAATATGCCAACTTATTGGGTTGAGTATTTAAGCTGCAGTCTCACAGATTGAAAGTTTTGACAACTTTTTTTTGTCTTGAAACAAGACAATTTTTGCGAAAATCCATGGAAACCAGTTATATAAGACTACTGACAAAAACTCAGATCGTAGACTTTCATATTTCCGTTCAAAAATTGATGTTTTATGCATTTTTCTTAAACCGTTAGGTTTAAGCCATAAAACATAACTTTTCGAACGGAAATATGAAAATCTACGATCTGAGTTTTTGTCAGCAGTCTTACATCATTGGTTTGCAAATATTTTCGCAAAATCTTGCTCTTTCCAAGACAAAAAATAAAAAAAAGTTGTAAAAATGGTATATCTGTGAGAGTGCAGCTTTAAGAATCTGGTTCCAAGTACTACGTTAACTATTCTCTGTAAAACCATGAGGTATTCACATGTACTTCATGTCCGCAAATGAAATGAACGTAAACACTAATGATCATAACATTATTCGCTCAAAAACTGTTGTCTGCAGCTTGAACTCTTAGAAAGGAGGTTAAAAACGACGTTCATGGCTGCTTACAGTGACAATGTTGCGGAAAATCAACTCCAACATTCAGGCATATGAAGATTTCAATACTTTGATTCAAGCATGCTTGCTTTTGCCAATGTTTTAGCCAACCATATGGTGATTTCACTGAAAGATTAGTTCTGGGCGATGAAAAATAGCCTCTACAGTGGTTGAAGAATGTCAAGCTCAATGTTTGAGCTCACCATTTATAATTATTTTGTTGCGACAGACTGTCATTGAGTGATGTTAAAAAAGACTAATGCTTTAGATAACCATATACGTTTTAACAGCATTTAAAAGCCCAAATTTATGATAACTGCCACTCGGAAGAAAATTATTATCACTTAATTGTGATGAGAGTGGGTTTGTTTGCTTGTCTGCATGGAAAGTGTTTTAAAGTACTATGGGAAGGATCTAGTCATTCTAAAATGCCGTCCAGGCTTTTTTTTTTGAATGATGGTTAGCCTGGAACCAGGCTAACCATCATTAAAAAAAAAGCCTGGACGGCATTTTAGAATGACTAGGGAAGGATCTATGCATTATTTGATCAGTCATTTGTAACCACGGTCCCCCCAGGTCTGGGGATAGTCGGGAAATTGGCCGTGTTTTAACTTTTAAGGTAGCTCCGCAGTGCCAAGTGAATGTGTTATGCATCAGTCAGTTGTATCCACAGCCCCACCAGGTCAGGTGGTATACTGGAAATGGGTCGTGTTTTTACTTCTATGTGGCCCCGCAGTGCCGGAGGAATGCAGTGGTTTTGTCTGCGCCATAAAAGGTGGAATTTGGCCTATCCTAGGGTCCCAGGGGTGCGGGGCGTGGGCATTTGGCGGGGATTTCACTGAAGTTAATGATAAAGATAGTTTATATTGAAAGCAACACTATATAATCAACATGTTTATACAAAATATGTATATACATCGAAAAAACTTACTCCCGTAATAATATAAAAGTAAAGGATTTTGTTGGTTAAAAGTTTTAAATAAACAAATGTAAATGTTACAGATGGGGTCAAGTGCAAACATGCTGATTGATTTTAATTTTATTATTAGTCCTCAAATATCGGCAAATGGTAAATGCAGTGCCAGGGTGAATGCTGTGGTTTTGTCTTCGCGCTAAACATAGTGTCGAAGGGGCCTTTAACCTAGTGTCCCAAGGGTTCATGGCATTTGGCGGGGATTTTACATCAGTTCATCCCCACAGGGCGGGAATTTGCACCCAGGGTTGGCTGGACCGAAAGTCAGTCCCCGCTATTCCCCGGACCTGGGGGCGGCGTGGTTACAATTGACTGATGCATAACATACACTGGGAGTGTGAAGAAACACCTAAAGGAGAATGTCAGGACACTTTGTCTGCCGGGCATAAGTGTGGCCAACAAAAGTTTTTTTCTGAACAGCAGAAACATTCGAAACCACCTTCTAAGGGCTAGAAAGAACATGGACCAGTCGCCTAATGATCTGGAGAATGTAGAAACATATGCTAGAAAGAAACTGGAAATGAAATTTGTCAAACAAAGGACAATATATCAATAATAACAAATTTACAAAGAAAATGATAGAATGGAAGGTATAAATAAAAGGTTACAGCTTTGACAGGAATTTTATGTTGATGTCGGTAGTATTCATGTTGGCAGTGAAAATTAGTTTTCCTACCAATTATGTAATGTACTATCTGCATTGATGATTCACCAGACAAGAAACTGTGAAGCTCGATGAAGTGGATGAAGAGGAAAATAACAACAAAGGAATGGAATTAAAGAATATAATTCAAATAGAAGTATTCACACTAGCTTCGTTGTTCAGATGTCCTTGCTACCTTACATGTATGGTATCGTAATCACATATTGTAAGAGGTAAAATGTATTATTAGCCGGATATTTTCCCAACTTCACTCATATGAGGAGCAGGCTCAACAACATTTCTTTGTACACCTTCTATTCATGTTTCAAATTATTGCTTCAACTGTTTGTGATTGTATACTGTTCCCCACATTTAGAATAAGAAAAAACAAATTTTGAATTTTATAGAAAACAATTTTGGGTAACAGTTTTTTCTATGATCTTCTTTTCATTTGTAATTGATAATGATACATTGGTATGCTTGATTATGCTTCATATCATTTGATACTTTTCAGAAATATTCTGTTTTATAATGATTTGTTTTAAAACCAACATACATACACAATATTGTATTTTCAGATAAATGTTTAACTACTGAGAAATAGCAGCCATCATTTCATTTCACATACATGATACATATTTCTCTTGAATTGTTATTTTTTTGTTTAATAAAGTTAAAATTTCAGAAGCATCAGAAATTCATGTTTCTGATACAAACATAGCAAATGAAGTATCTGCTACATAAGTATGGAAATAAGGTGACCCGGATGGACATTTAACTTGACTATAAAAAAATCTCTAGTTTAAATCCAGATTCTGTTAATATTTCCATTGTCTTTATTTTTCAGAGGTTTTAATCCATACTGACATAGCAATTCAAATTAAAAAGATAAATGTAATAATTGATACTTTTATTGGAACATATTTTTACATATATATGCATATATATATAAATCATTCTTCAGGTTTATTGATTTTCTTTAGGAATTAAATCATGCAGAAAGAGTCTTTTTTTATTTCAAAGTATTTCACACAAATAATCAAGTGTTTCTAATGTTCTTTCAGGAGGAGCTATAGCCATGCCCTGGAAGTCCTGATGCTTTCTGGTATCATGAAACACAAACAAAAGAAGATATAAAGAAAAATACTACAAATTTCCATTAGTTTGGCAGTTTTGGTCCATTCATGTATACTTAAGTATATACTGTCCATTTTGGTTGTTTTTGCATTGCGACATGTAAAATAAAATCTCAATGAGATTTATGTCTACGGTAATTTGTTAATGAAAATGTTCTTGAAAAGCACTGTAATTTCTCTATCAAAAAACATTTTTCCTAATTTTTGTTCAAAACTAAATTTTTAATATATATGCCAATCATGATGTACAATACCTGACTGAAACTATTTTCTGTAATTCAGAAAGTCAACGTCTGCAACTTGCCAATGTGCTCTTATCTGACAATATCATCCGTTCAGTTATATTTGATATTTGATTTTATTAACATTACATGGTCAATACTAAATTGCTGATCGATTAGCTGACCATATAGAAATAAAAGAGAGTTGCTGACCAATTGCTGACCATATAGACAAAGAAGGAAAACACATGAAAAAAAAAGTTTTGATATTTAAGATTTTTCAAGACATATTATGTTAAATTTATTTTATATAATCCTTATAGTGTAAGAATAGACGGATTTTTGGTGTGTTTTTTTTTTTTTGGGGGGGGGGGGAATTGCATTTCAATGAAATGAATTGAGTTGTTTTTTACTGGTTTGTTGAAAATATGTGAAATATATCACGGTTTTAATTACGATGTACAGTACAATTATTTGAAAGCAATATTTTTAATTGTTAATGTAGCTTTAAATGTTAGCTTCATTACCTGTGAAAAACTATCTGCACTACATCAAAGAACGATCAAAAGAATGGTGTTTGCCAAATCGCCATCGGTCATTTTAATTAAGAAATTATTTCTCTTTAATCAGTTGTATGTTCTAAGTCATTTTGTGAATAATAAGTCAATCATAGGCAAACTGTTGCTAATGAGTAAAGTTTGATAAGTATATATTTTATTTTCTTGGTCAAGAACATCACTTTCATAGTCATTGCAAAATATACTCCGAAAGATTGCCGTATTTTTCATTATTTTTCTGTAATTAGTGTGATTCCATTTGTAAATCTAAATGATTTTGTCTAGTGCAGTTTTGCGTTCTCATATAGTTTTATAAAGTGAAATATTGTTTTTAGCTGGACTTTGTGTTTCCTATTAGTTTCATTATGGCTTTAATTGTTGGACATTCGCAGGCGAAATACTTAGGCAATTTAACCAAGTGTCCAGTGTTTTCATACTCTGGATTTAAAGCTCGTGATTTACTTGATAAAAGTTTGGAATTTTATCCGTTGGTGCCAAATTAGTCGGTAAGTGAGAAAGAAGATTATATTATTTTACTCATATTATGCGTATAGGATAAATCGATATTGAAAAGTTACTGACCAATTTCTTAGCTGACCAATGTAACGTATAGGGAAACTCGATAATGCAAAGTTGTTTCTATATGGTCAGTCAACTTCACGGTTCATTGCATAGTGCTGACCAATGTAACGTATAGGAAAACTTGGTATTGAAAAGTTACTGGACAATTTCTTAGCTGACCAATGTAACGTATTATAAGGAAACCCGATATTGGAAAGTTGTACTGGTTCTATATTGTCAGTCAACTTCACGGTTCACTACATAGTGCTGACCAATGTTATGTATTGGAAAACTTGGTATTGAAAATTTACTGACCAAATTCTTAGCTGAGCAATGGAACATATGAGGAAATTGGACTATGATACAATTCCTGACTAAATACTTAATAAATTAGTTATGTAAGCAATATGTCATTGACAAATATTTTACCTTTAATATTGTTATGTAGGCATTATATTATATTTATTCATATTATGTTTAATTACAAGTCCTTTTAATTCCTAGCTGACCAATGTAACTTTTAAGGACAATGGACTATGATATATTGTTATGTTTTTGACTAAATACATAATAATTTTGTTATGTAGGCATTATAGTAGACTTACTCATATTATGTGTAATTACAAGTCCTTTAATTTTTTAGGAAATAATTGTGATTCGTTGTGCATACAGCATAATGAAATGTTCACACAATATAAACAAATAAAGCATTAATGGTGAAACTAGTGTACGCTTTTAATTTATATTTATTCATTAACTCTTATGTTCCATGAAGCCCCTTAAAATCTTGTAAAGATAAGAACGCTAACACTGTGCGACTATCGAGTTGTCACGATTTGCACCAAGAGCCTCGGGGTCAATTGTTGTTTTGTCACTCTATTTCATGGTTCAAGTGCATATTGATGACAAAGTAATGCATCATTCATAAGATACTGACCAATTTCTTAGCTGACCAAAATGACTATATGGTCAGTCAACTTCACGGTTCACTGCATAGTGCTGACCAATGTAACGTATAGGAAAACTTGGTATTGAAAAGTTACTGACCAATTTCTTAGCTGACCAATGTAACATATATGGAAACCCGATATTAAAAAGTTACTGACCAAATTCTTAGCTGACCAATGTAGCGTATAAGGAAACCCGATATTGGAAATGGACTATGATACATTGTTAATTTTTGACTAAATATCCAATTGTTATGAAAGCGATATGTCATTGACAAGTACTTTTACCTTTAACCCGATTTATGGCCTGATATTTGTTGATAAATGAAAAAGTAATACGAGTTACGGACTTGTATCAGACTAAGTATTATCAAATTGATTTTGTTATTATAACATTGAAACTTATAGCTGTCTTTTTAAATTATTTTATATGCCGTTAACTATTACTCAATGATATAGAGGAGCTCTTAAATCTTAGCTGGCCAATGTAACGTATAGGAAAACTCGATATTGAAAAGTTACTGACCAATTTCTTAGCTGACCAATGTAACGTCATAGGGAAACTCGATATTGAAAAGTTACTGACCAATTTCTTAGCTGACCAATGTAACGTATAGGGAAACCCGATATTGAAAAGTTACTGACCAAATTCTTAGCTGACCAATGTAACGTATAGGGAAACTCGATATTGAAAAGTTACTGACCAAATTCTTAGCTGACCAGTTAACGTATAAGGAAAATGGACTATGATACATTGTTAAGTTTTTGACTAAATATTTAATAAATTTGTTATATAATAACATTGAAACTTATAGTTGTCTTTTTAACTTATTTTATATGCCGCTAACTATGACTCAATGATAGAGAGGAGTTCTTAAATATTAGCTGACCAATGTAACGTATAGGAAAACTCGATATTGAAAAGTTACTGATCAAATTCTTAGCTGACCAATGTAACGTATAAGGAAACCCGATATTGGAAAGTTACTTACCAAATTCTTAGCTGACCAATGTAGCGTATAAGGAAACCCGATATTGAAAAGTTACTGACCAATTTCTTAGCTGACCAATGTAACGTATAGGAAAACTCGATATTGAAAAGTTACTGACCCATTTCTTAGCTGACCAATGTAACGTATAAGGAAACCCGATATTGGAAAGTTACTGACCAAATTCTTAGCTGACCAATGTAGCGTATAAGGAAACTCGATATTGGAAAGTTACCGACCAAATTCTTAGCTGACCAATGCAACGTATAAGGAAACTCGATATTGGAAAGTTACCGACCAAATTCTTAGCTGACCAATGCAACGTATAGGGAAACTCGATATTGAAAAGTTACTGACTCATTTCTTAGCTGACCAATGCAACGTATAGGGAAACTCGATATTGGAAAGTTACCGACCAAATTCTTAGCTGACCAATGTAGCGTATAAGGAAACTCGATATTGGAAAGTTACCGACCAAATTCTTAGCTGACCAATGCAACGTATAGGGAAACTCGATATTGAAAAGTTACTGACCCATTTCTTAGCTGACCAATGCAACGTATATGGAAACTCGATATTGGAAAGTTACCGACCAAATTCTTAGCTGACCAATGTAACGTATAGGAAAACTCGATATTGGAAAGTTACCGACCAAATTCTTAGCTGACCAATGTAACGTATAGGAAAACTCGATATTGAAAAGTTACTGACCAATTTCTTAGCTGACCAATGTAACGTATAAGGAAAACTCGATATTGGAAAGTTACTGACCAATTTCTTAGCTGACCAATGTAACGTATAAGGAAAACTCGATATTGGAAAGTTACTGACCCATTTCTTAGCTGACCAATGTAACGTATAAGGAAACCCGATATTGGAAAGTTACTGACCAAATTCTTAGCTGACCAATGTAACGTATAGGAAAACTCGATATTGGAAAGTTACCGACCAAATTCTTAGCTGACCAATGTAACGTATAGGAAAACTCGATATTGGAAAGTTACTGACCAAATTCTTAGCTGACCAATGTAACGTATAGGAAAACTCGATATTGAAAAGTTACTGACCAATTTCTTAGCTGACCAATGTAACGTATAGGAAAACTCGATATTGGAAAGTTACTGACCCATTTCTTAGCCGACCAATGTAACGTATAGGAAAACTCGATATTGGAAAGTTACTGACCAAATTCTTAGCTGACCCAACGTATAGGAAAACTCGATATTGAAAAGTTACTGAAAATGGACTATGATACATTTATCATGTATTATACACATATTAGGTGACTTTTATTCAGGCAATTGCGCTTGCACTTATTCACTAGCACACTCATTCAATCAATCACTCACTATCAATCACTCACTATCAATAACTCTTTCACTCACACAATCACTCAATCACTCAATCAATCACTACTCACTAGCTCATTCACTCAAAAAAAAATAGGCCATGGTAAGAGCGCCTCCACGTGGTGTGGCCTGGATGTAGACAGTTTTATTTCTATCTTTTACTGATAAAAAGACATCTACTGTATCTGCAACGAAACGCTCTTGGAATAACAAAAAGAATATTCGTCAATTCAATTAATTATTTCATATGACATTATAACATTTAAAACACTGAAAACAAACAGAAAAACTTAAAAAATAAAAATCCTTCTTTGTTTATATGGTCAGCAATTCGTCAGCAAATCTCTTCTATTCCTATATGGTCAGCTAATCGGTCAGCAGTTTAGCACGACCCACATTACAGCGGTTAGCCTAAGGTACAGTACGGATTGTAGTATTGCCAGATAAACGACAGTACGGATTTCAGCAGGTGCTTGGATGGTCTATTTACGTCATAGATATTTGTGTAAATAGAAAAATTTGCCTTTGCAGCAAAGTATTAAGGTTGACAATGTTTTAAGGTTGACAATGTTTATCATAAATTTCTCTTGTCAAAATGAACTCAATTTTGATTGTATTTATATAAAATAATAATGTAAGTAGTTGCCACATTTTCCCATGATTATTTTATGAAATAATTAGGGTAAATCAAACAATTAAGAAATAAAGGAAGATCTACACTGTACTTTATCTTTGATTTAGATTTAGCTAATACAGTATAATTTAGTATTTTAGTACTCCATATAAACAGCTGCTTCTGAGTCTTTAACGGTTTTTGAATAGGCGAAAGTTCCCTATAATCGCATTATTGTGCCTAGTATTTAAGAAGGTGTAAACAAAGGTCCATTGCTTTAATTTTAATACCTATCAATCCTTTATTTATGTTCATAAGCATCCAACTTCGACACTGAAATTTAAGACATCCATTACGTTTTGAAGTATTTTGACTGTAAATCATATGACTGTAGCAATCATTGCTTTGGAATACGTTCAAAAGCACTGTAGTTTATCAAATGACCATATATCTCTATGCTGGTGGTCATAGCTGGGGGTCACGTTCTAAAGCACTGTAGTTTAACAGTTGACCATATATCTTTATACTGGTGGTCATAGCTGGGGGACACGTTCTAAAGCACTGTAGTTTATCAAATGACCATATGTCTTTATACTGGTGGTCATAGCTGGGGGACACGTTCTAAAGCACTGTAGTTTATCAAATGACCATATATCTTTATACTGGTGGTCATAGCTGGGAGACACGTTCTAAAGCACTGTAGTTTATCAAATGACCATATATCTTTATACAGGTGATCATAGCTGGGGGACACGTTCTAAAGCACTGTAGTTTATCAAATGACCATATATCTTTATACTGGTAGTCATAGCTCGGGGACACGTTCTAAAGCACTGTAGTTTATCAAATGACCATATATCTCTATACTGGTGATCATAGCTGGGGAACACGTTCTAAAGCACTGTAGTTTATCAAATGACCATATATCTCTATACTGGTGATCATAGCTGGGGGACACGTTCTAAAGCACTGTAGTTTATCAAATGACCATATATCTTTATACTGGTGATCATAGCTGGGGGACAGGTTCTAAAGCACTGTAGTTTATCAAATGACCATATATCTCTATACTGGTGGTCATAGCTGGGGAACACGTTCTAAAGCACTGTAGTTTATCAAATGACCATATATCTCTATACTGGTGATCATAGCTGGGTACACGTTCTAAAGCACTGTAGTTTATCAAATGACCATATATCTCTATGCTGGTGGTCATAGCTGGGGGACACGTTCTAAAGCACTGTAGTTTATCAAATGACCATATATCTCTATACTGGTGGTCATAGCTGGGTACACGTTCTAAAGCACTGTAGTTTATCAAATGACCATATATCTCTATGCTGGTGGTCATAGCTGGGGGACACGTTCTAAAGCACTGTAGTTTATCAAATGACCATATATCTCTATACTGGTGGTCATAGCTGGGGGACAGGTTCTAAAGCACTGTAGTTTATCAAATGACCATATATCTCTATACTGGTGATCATAGCTGGGGAACACGTTCTAAAGCACTGTAGTTTATCAAATGACCATATATCTCTATACTGGTGATCATAGCTGGGGGACACGTTCTAAAGCACTGTAGTTTATCAAATGACCATATATCTTTATACTGGTGGTCATAGCTGGGGGACACGTTCTAAAGCACTGTAGTTTATCAAATGACCATATATCTTTATGCTGGTGATCATAGCTGGGTTACACGTTCTAAAGCACTGTAGTTTATCAAATGACCATATATCTCTATACTGGTGATCATAGCGGGGGGACACGTTCTAAAGCACTGTAGTTTATCAAATGACCATATATCTTTATACAGGTAGTCATAGCTCGGGGACACGTTCTAAAGCACTGTAGTTTATCAAATGACCATATATCTTTATACAGGTGGTCATAGCTGGGGGACACGTTCTAAAGCACTGTAGTTTATCAAATGACCATATATCTTTATACAGGTGGTCATAGCTGGGGGACACGTTCTAAAGCACTGTAGTTTATCAAATGACCATATATCTCTATACTGGTAGTAATAGCTTGGGGACATGTAATTTGTTAAGTGTTAAATCATAAGGAAAGGAGTGTTAAAACAAAAATAGCAAAAGCTGGAACCCTTTAGCAAAATAATGTTGAAGACCACAATTTTAAACGTGTATTCAAAATTAATTACGGCTGATGTGTTGTTTGATTGGTTGATTGACAATGTATCATGTGATATAATGAATGTTTCCTTAAGGGGCCAACATATCCACCATTTTTGTTAAAGTCCCGGTGGCTGTGTTGACTAGCCGGCTGTTTTTTTTACTGTTTACTTGGTTTTTCCTGGCGTGGGTTTGAACCCCACAAAAACCAAAATAAATTTTTATGCACTGGATTTTTTTCTGCATTATTCATAACATAAAAAAATGATAAAAATAGTTTTTTTCAGATGCATTACCGGGAAAACTAATATTTGGTCCAAAAACAAAAGTGAGTCACTTTTAAGTACTGCATTCAGTTTACTTGGTATATGCCTTCCAGATGCGTAGTCAGGCTTTACTGAATGTTACGCAAGAAAGGGGGATGGTGTTGAAGGAGGAATATCCCTGTAGCTGTAGGGGGGCTCCCCAAGGAAAAAAAATGAAATATAGAACTAACATGTTGGGCACTAATGTGTATTTGGAGGGATTTATAGGTTCGGGGCTGCCGATCTTGTAGTAACTAAGTGATTGATTTAGGCTCAGTAAGCTATCCAACACAGAGAAAAAATGCTTACTATAGCTGATCTTCCCTTTATTCTGATATCAATATTTAGCTTAGCCCTTGAATTTGATGCCATTTTTTGCCATATTTATTTTTTCATTTTTCAAATTGATGTTACACACATGCGTAAGTGCATAATGCTGGCTACGCCCCAGCCTTCAATGCTTCATATGAGTAGTTATGGCGGTGACAGCTGATGTGAAGTTCTAAATCTTAAGCAATGCAGTTTATCAACTGATCACCTGGAATCATGACTTGAAATTGGATGTTCACCTGGATACACTTGAGGAGCAAAGAGGTCATGTTATGTTTGGAAAACTATGAAAAAAAAAGTTGTTTGATTTGAAGTCTACAGATAAAACTCAGGATCTATACAAGTGTAAGAAATGTGGTTAGAATCAGTAAAGACTTAAAAGAAAGTCTTCACTGGATGTGTTAAGAAATAGGTAACTTTTGGTTTAATGAAGACATGGAATTAGAGAAAAAAGGTCACATTGGATTAAGAAAGTGATCTACAAGAATATGTTTATGTGAAGAAAACTACTAGCTCAACAATTGGATTCACCTGAGGAGTTACAAGAACATTGGATTAAGAAGATATACAAAAATAGGTTGGATTATGTGAAGCAACTACTAGTTAAACGGAATTGGATTCACCTGAGGAATTACAAGAAACTATATGATAAAGGTCTTTTTTACTGTGCTTTGAAAAAAGTTCATCTGAAATGGGCCAAAGTTGAAGAGAAGATTGAAAAAATATGAAAGAATTGTGTGGATTTTAGATGACATGATTGAGTCTGTGACAAAAAACACTTCCATTGTTGGTAGTTTTCTATGCTTGGTGAAATTGAGAAATAATTTTTCATACAAGTATGGTTACTTATCTGCATGGAAAAATCAACATAAGCGGAACTTATGTGAACTGTGCCACAAATTAATTCTCCTGAAAGTACACAGTAACTATTATACACTTTTGTTTGCAAATACCCTAGAATACATAGATCAAGGGTCTGAAGCATTGATTGATCTTGGCTTTTGTTCACGCTTAAACCACCAAGTGAATTTCCTTTCAAGTCTGACAGCTATGGCCTGTCATTTAACTTCATGCATCATTTTGCTAACATCATCTGCAATTTGACCTGTTGTTTAACTAATCACATAGAACTTTCTACCAAAAAAGTGGGCTCATTTCCACACAAACCATCCATGTTCAGTTTGCATTGATCTCCCCTTCACCAGGGCTTTAAAGTATGCTTGCAACAACTGCATGGTTACAAAGGGAAATCTTTAAAGAGTTGATCATGACTACCTGGGTTATCTTTTAAGAGTTGATCATTACTACCTGGGATATCTTTGAAGAGGGGATCATGAATATCTGGGATATGTTTTAAGAGTTGATCATGACTACCTGGGATATCTGTGAAGAGGGGATCATGACTACCTGGGTTATCTTTTAGAGGTGATCATGAATATCTGGGATATCTTTTAATAGTTGATCATGACTACCTGGGATATCTTTGAAGAGGTGATCATGACTACCTGGGATATCTTTGAAGAGGTGATCATGAATATCTGGGATATTTTTAAAGAGTTGATCATGACTACCTAGGATATCTTTGAAGAGGTGATCATGAATACCTGAGATATTTTTGAAGAGGTGATGATCATGAATATCTGGGATATTTTTAAAGAGTTGATCATGACTACCTAGGATATCTTTAAAGAGGTGATCATGAATACCTGAGATATCTTTGAAGAGTTGATCATGACTGCCTGGGATATCTTTGTGAAGAGGTGATCATGACTATCTGGGATAGATATCTTTGAAGAGGTGATCATGACTACCTGGGATAGATATCTTTGAAGAGGTGATCATGAATAACTGGGATATCTTTGAAGAGGTGATCATGAATAACTGGGATATCTTTGAAGAGGTGATCATGAATACCTGAGATATTTTTGAAGAGGTGATGATCATGAATATCTGGGATATTTTTAAAGAGTTGATCATGACTACCTAGGATATCTTTAAAGAGGTGATCATGAATACCTGAGATATCTTTGAAGAGTTGATCATGACTGCCTGGGATATCTTTGTGAAGAGGTGATCATGACTATCTGGGATAGATATCTTTGAAGAGGTGATCATGACTACCTGGGATAGATATCTTTGAAGAGGTGATCATGAATAACTGGGATATCTTTGAAGAGGTGATCATGAATAACTGGGATATCTTTGAAGAGGTGATCATGAATACCTGGGATATCTTTTAAGAGGTGACCATGCATACCTGGGATAACTTGAAAGAGTTTATCGTGACTACCTTTACCTGGGATATCTTTGAAGAGTTCATCATGACTACCTGAAGGTGGTATAAATTAACCATCTGCTTTTTGCAAAATGGAAAAATGATTTTAATCATGCCTTAATACATGTAACAGATACTTTTTCAAGCTTCCTGTTGACCTTATAAGGATTGTAGTAATCACTTCATACAAGAAATCAACATTTTTAAATACTTTATTTGAAATCATAATATGAAAATAAAATAAATCCATTCAAACAAGTGCTGACACAGCAATTTGACAAATGTTCTGGACATGGTTTACTTTACACAGAAAGCCAATTGTTCAATGTTCTGTTTGCATACATAAAAGCCCATATTAGGGAGAAACATTTACAGATGTGCATCATGATGAACCCACTGGTTCAATGAAATTTTAAAAGTTTGAAGGCAAAAGCTGTTACATTTGAGATGAACAGTTACCTTAAATGGAGCTTTAAGCAAAAATCTTAGCAATACACAATCTAATATAAAAGTAAGGTAAAAAAGTTCTTAGTTTCAGCTAACTTCTAAAATAAATAGGGTTGGTCAGTATGCTTTTTTTTCTAAAAAAAACAAGAGGCCCATGAGTGCCTATGCTCTAGTGGCATGGCTCATGTGGTTATTTTTGATCCAGAGCATGTATGTATGAGTAATAGCCAACAAACATATTGTTCACGTTTTGTGTTTGAGTTAGCTTAAAACGTTGCACATTTAACATATGAGAACAGAAAGTGTTGTAAGCAGATTAGTTGCATGAACTACTAGTATTCTAATATGTGCCAAGTAAAGGTCATCTGAGGAGAATAAAATTTGCTACAAAACTGTACTATTGGTCAAATTTTCATTTTTGTAGCTTTAAAAGGACAAAATGGATGGTGGCCCCGGCCCAGGGCACATAATTTCAACTGTTTTGCTAGACGGTCTACATATAATGCTCCACAACAAATATCAAAGATATGAGCCTTGTGGTTTGAAACAAGAAGATTTTGAAAATATTTCTTAAAAAACTTGTGACCCCTGGGGGCAGTGCCAGTTTTGACCCTAGGGGCATAATTTGAACAACCATGGTAGCAGACCAATAAAATAATCCTTATTCAAAATAACAAGGGTCTGCATAGTTGTTTCAGACATAAAGATTTTCAAACATTTCCCAATTTAGTATACCAAACCGGTGAACCCAGTGGCGTGGCCAATAATGACCCCAGGGGCCTAATTTGAACAATTTTTCACATGAATTTGTGACTTTACATGTAAACTTGTCTAAAAATAGACTTCGCTCATGTAGACTTGGCTAAAAATAGCATTTTTTTTTACTTTTGAGACCCATAATCTAGGTATGCATGGGCAGATCTGGTTTTCGAAAGGAACCAAGCTCTAATTGATATCTTAATACTGTACAAGTTTCATCTATATACAAATAAAACTGAAGACTGTACCATGTTCACAAGCAATTGTTTACAGTCGCACAGACGTTCAAGGCCCATAATCTAGGCATGCATGGGCAGATCTGACTGGTTTTCGAAAGGAACCGAGCTCTATTGGATATCTAAATACTGTTTTATTGAGATACAATCATAACTAAAGACTGTATGGTGTTCACAAGCAATTGTTTACAGGCGCTAGGAAGCACATACTACGTACACATTACCATCACATCAGATATTCTGATCTTTGGCCAGTAAAGCTAAAATTAAAACCGTGATAATGTACCAAAACTACCTATATCAGGGTATATCACTATTGTATTCTTTTTAGGATATACAAGAGCTGTCATGGGGCAGTGCCCTCAACTATATGCTGCTTTGTCTTAGAAATGAATACAATAATGATAAAGGTAATATGCAATAAAGAGACAAAATAAAAATTAAGCATGAAATGCTGCAATGCAAAAAAAACAACAAGTTTTCAATGATTGACAGACAAACCTAATTAATTAAGCCTTTGTTGTGCGATTAAGTTTCAATATTTTTTTGTTTTAGTGACCTTGATCCTATGGGCCCCGAAAGCAATTCTATAATACTTTGTATACTAAGTTTGTAGATGTATTTGATGCTGCCCTCCTCCTGGCCTGCCAACGCAATGACACAGTCATGTCATTTTTATAACCAGGTTTCACTTTACAGGTTAACAAGAGCTGTCGTAAAACAGTGCGCTCTACTACGCCTCTTGGAATTGGACGTAAATACAATAATAGTGTGATATGTGCCTGTAAAAAGCAATAAAACAATCAAATAAAAAAAGTGAATAAGAATCACAATGTGACAAAACAAGGTTTGATTTGGTTAAGATTATAAAAATGTGCCTGTCAAAATAAAAAAATAACAAGACGCCAACGCGGCGTTGCCGCATAAAGCTTGATTTTTTATTTGACAATGCAATTTTGCAAACCTAGGATTTGAGCTAATGACCTAGTATTTTTAACCAAAAAGACCCATATTTATATTTATCGGAGATATCATTCATACAAATAACCTGATCAACAGAAACTATTCCATTTGTGTGAGGAAAAACGAACATTTTATAAATACATCAGCTTTTCCAATAAGATCTGTCCCAGAGACCTAGTTTTTGACCCTAGATGACACACTTTATCATCTAAGATTTCATGTACACAAATATTTTTAAAGTTAATTAAAATTTAAATTTTTGAAAAATATGGTTAGATCTGAAATTCATGATTGGGATGTGTGTTTATAAAATAACAATTGAATTTAGTTATTAACTAATATGGATAGCTTTGGTAAGCATAGATTTTTTTTATGACATCAGGAAAGTATTTCCTAAGATTTGACCTAGTGACCTAGTTTTTGATCTGAGGTGACCTATATTCACAAATGATTAAGACAACATGTAGACAAATATTCTGACCAAGTTTAAAAAAGATTTGACTAAAATTAATTAATTTTTATGACTGTGGGATTCTTTCTTCTAAAATTTGACCTTGTGACCTAGGTTTTGACCGGGGATGACCCATATTATAGAACTTTTAAGATATTATGCAGACAAATATTCTGACCAAGTTTCATAAAGATTTGACAAAAATTGTTCAATTTATGATGTGGAATGATTTTCCTAAGATTTGACCTAGTGACCTAGAATTTGACCCGGGATGACCCATATTAAAAAACTTTCAAGATAGTATGCAGACAAATATTCTGACCAAGTTTCATAAAGATATGAAAAAAATGTTGAATTTATGACATGGAAATATTTTCTCTAAGATGTGACCTAGTGACCTAGAATTTGACCAGGGATGACCCATATTCATACATCTTCAAGATAACATGCCGACAAATAGTCTGACCAAGTTTGATTACCATTGGATAAAAACTCTTGATTTTATTACATAAAATGAAAACTTTAACGCAGAATTGTTAATGATAGTATAGCCCACCTATTCTTCGAATAGTCGAGCTAAAAATGAACAAATAATAATTTGCAATGCTAATAAGCTCTTGCTCAATTTCATCATGTCCCTTTCACATATGAGTTGGACTGATATATCAATCATTAAATATTAATGGTCCTAGGTCAAAGAATTCAAGGGTCATTGTGCAGAATAACCACTGTTAGCCATTACCTTCACCTTCGACCAAAAAACTCCGAAAACAATACTTGTCATGTTCTGGTCAAATATAACCTACCATTAATGTTTCATGGTGTGAAGTCAACCTACAAAATGTATTTTCAAATTATTCAAAAATATAAATGTGTCTGTTTGAAATATAAATGTGTCTGTTTGAAAACTTATGCTAAAACATATGCCCATTTGTTTTTACAATAGTGGCATAATACATATAAAATACAATAAATCAATGACACAATGCAGCACAAAAGAGGTCTTTTATATCACAGATTCTCTGCAAGCCAAGGTAGGGTAATTCCATCCAAAGAGCATGCAAACTGACAACAGCCTGTTGAAGAGATTTTCCTGAGGAACAATCCTGGGTATTCATTCCCTTCCTTCTGTCAGAGTAGAGACGTTTCAAAATGACAGCCTGCAATTTTAATGTACATATTTGAAAACTGTTTATATTCACAGTGACTTTTTATAAAAAAATTTACATAAAGTGATGTTACATAAAATGTTGCCCATATACAATAAAATGATTAAACAGACTATCATAAACAATAAGTCTACAAGTACGGTATAAGGCCTTAAAGGGACTGTACACCAGATTGGAACTAAAAAAGTTTTTTTTCTGTAACATATCTCAGGACAATTATTTAATAGAATGTGTTACGCTTTCATGTTATAATTGTAAAAAAAGTACAAACATGTAAAAAAAAATGTGTCACCGAAATTGAAGTCCAGTGTTGTATCAACTGTACTACGAAGGCTTACTTTTTACATAAAGTGATGTTACATAAAATGTTGCCCATATACAATAAAATGATTAAACAGACTATCATAAACAATAAGTCTACAAGTACGGTATAAGGCCTTAAAGGGACTGTACACCAGATTGGAACTAAAGAAGTTTTTTTTCTGTAACATATCTCAGGACAATTATTTAATAGAATGTGTTACGCTTTTATGTTATAATTGTAAAAAAAGTACAAACATGTAAAAAAAATGTGTCACCGAAATTGAAGTCCAGTGTTGTATCAACTGTGCTACGAAGGCTTACTTCAATCAAGTGGTATATTAAAGCTATACACCTAACTTGGTTATATCATGTGATAACATCGACTAGCCAATCACGCATAAGAAATTAATTCTACTAGGTAGACATACCCAGTAATCTTTTTGAATGGAAAAATATGAAATAACTGCTAAACTTAATAAACTTGCAATTTGATCATCTGGTGCACACTGTTGCTTTAACAGCAATTAAAAAAACAACACATTCATGAAACAAATTATATAATTTACTTTGCCTGTATATATTATTTAAAACTATATTTATTTATTTTTAAATTATTTTTCGTTTTAAATACAGAAATGCTTATGCTGAGGACTTGGAAAGTTCTATTCTTACACATGGAAGTGGTGCAGAATGTATCCATTAATAGGCACGGCCGCAGATGTAATTCTGTAGATGTTTTCATGGCTGCTACTGATATCATGGACTCAACGGCATGGTCAACTGTTGGTCCATGCAGCGATATATCTGCCATCTCTGTGGAAGGCTCTGGATGAAGGGCGGCAAAGGTCCATGACCAACTCCTAATAGCAAAAAAGAATTATTATTCAGAGTATGAGATGCACTATTTATTGAACATGTAAATGTACATGGGTATATCATTTTTGTTCTCACTCATCAACTCAATACTCTTTAAATCGTTGTTTATATTTCAATCCTGTACTTGTGTATAGACCTGTACTTGTTCATAGACATTTCCTTTAGGCCTGGCGGAAACAATAAATGTCTTATCATACAAAATTACAAACACAAAGCACAGTCTTACTAGTTGGCGTTTCAACACGGTTTGTTCTTCAACATTCCAGAAGCAAGCACGTGTAGACAGACACCAAGCACACACTTTAGGGTGATAGTGGTGGTGGTCATTTTGTGCTATTGTGCATCTAATAGCTTGTTAACTGCTACAGGTCTTTTTAGGCCAAATCTAAAAAAAATGAACATCTGTCAATTGACCTACAGTGCATGAGAAAGTCACCTTTATAGAGTTATATGGTAAGAGAATTTAATAAAAAAACAGAGCTTTTAAGGTAAAGTCCAGTCAAAATCTCTAATATAAATGTGTATGGTCAGTGGAATAAGAACACAGCTGAAGACAATATACTTCCTGTCATATAAACCAGTGTTAGGTATAGATATATATATACAGTCATCTGTTAAACTACAGTGCTTTAGAACGTGTCCCAAAGCTATGATCACCAGTATAGAGATATATGGTCATTTGATAAACTACAGTGCTTTAGAACGTGTCCCCCAGCTATGATCACCAGTATAGAGATATATGGTCATTTGATAAACTACAGTGCTTTAGAACGTGTCCCAAAGCTATGATCACCAGTATAGAGATATATGGTCATTTGATAAACTACAGTGCTTTAGAACGTGTCCCCCAGCTATGACCACCAGTATAGAGATATATGGTCATTTGATAAACTACAGTGCTTTAGAACGTGTCCCCCAGCTATGAATACCTGTATAAAGATATATGGTCATTTGATAAACTACAGTGCTTTAGAACGTGTCCCCCAGCTATGACTACCAGTATAAAGATATATGGTCATTTGATAAACTACAGTGCTTTAGAACGTATCCCAAAGCTATTACTACCAGTATAAAGATATATGGTCATTTGATAATCTACAGTGCTTTAGAATGTGTCCCCCACCTATGATCACCAGTATAAAGATATATTGTCATTTGATAAACTACAGTGCTTTAGAACGTGTCCCAAAGCCATTACTACCAGTATAACGATATATGGTCATTTGATAAACTACAGTGCTTTAGAACGTGTCCCCGAGCTATGACTACCTATATAAAGATATATGGTCATTTGATAAACTACAGTGCTTTAGAATGTGTCCCAATACTATTACTACCAGTATAAAGATATATGGTCATTTGATAAACTACAGTGCTTTAGAACGTGTCCCCGAGCTATGACTACCTGTATAAAGATATATGGTCATTTGATAAACTACAGTGCTTTAGAACGTGTCCCCGAGCTATGACTACCTGTTAAAAGATATATGGTCATTTGATAAACTACAGTGCTTTAGAACGTGTCCCAAAGCTATTACCACATGTATAAAGATATATGGTGATTTGATAAACTACAGTGCTTTAGAACGTGTCCCCCAGCTATGACTGCCAGTATAAAGATATATATGGTCATTTGATAAACTACAGTGCTGTAGAACATGAGGCCCAACTAGGACTACCATTATAAAGCAAATTGTCATTTGTTTAACTTGTTTAGGTTAGTTTAGGTTAAATGTCAATAAATTTTGTAAAGGTCAAAATTCAGCTCATTCCCACCAAATCACTGTGAAATGGGGTGGAGGTTATATGGGAGACGTTTTCTCATTATTCAATGATAGAGGGGATTCAAAAATGGATAATGTCGTAAAATGACTTATTTGCTACATAATGGTTTAAAGCTGTATATGGGTATAAGATAACTATATGGGAAGCAGTTTTGATATATCTTGGCCGTGAATACCAATATGATTACTATATTGAAACGAAGTGTTGACTATATGGGAGTCAGTTTTGGTAAAAAAGAAAATCCTTACTATATGGGATCCAGTTTTGGTAACTCAACGAATATATAATCATATAACATAAGACAGTTGATTAAAAGGATTCAGTGTTTGTTAAATGCAATTTATGGGTATACAATTACTATATGGGATCAAGTTTTGGCATCTTAACTGTAGGCTAGGCATTGAAAACACGTTACAATGAACAGCTGAATCAGCTGACTATATGGGAGTCAGTTTTGGTTAACTGCAATTTATGGGTATACAATTACTATATGGGAGTCAGTTTTGGTATATTGGGTTTTATGGTTTGAACATGACTATATGGGAGTCAGTTTTGGTATATTGGGTTTTATGGTTTGAACATGACTATATGGGAGTCAGTTTTGGTATATTGGGTTTTATGGTTTGAACATGACTATATGGGAGTCAGTTTTGGTATATTGGGTTTTATGGTTTGAACATGACTATATGGGAGTCAGTTTTGGTATATTGGGTTTTATTGGTTGAACATGACTATATGGGAGTCAGTTTTGGTATATTGGGTTTTATGGTTTGAACATGACTATATGGGAGTCAGTTTTGGTATATTGGGTTTTATTGGTTGAACATGACTATATGGGAGTCAGTTTTGGTATATTGGGTTTTATTGGTTGAACATGACTATATGGGAGTCAGTTTTGGTATATTACGTTGTATGGGTCGAACATGACTATATGGGAGTCAGTTTTGGTATATTACGTTGTATGGGTTGAACATGACTATATGGGAGTCAGTTTTGGTATATTGGGTTTTATTGGTTGAACATGACTATATGGGAGTCAGTTTTGGTATATTGGGTTTTATTGGTTGAACATGACTATATGGGAGTCAGTTTTGGTATATTGGGTTTTATTGGTTGAACATGACTATATGGGAGTCAGTTTTGGTATATTACGTTTTATGGTTTGATCATGACTATGTGGGAGTCAGTTTTGGTATATTGGGTTTTATTGGTTGAACATGACTATATGGGAGTCAGTTTTGGTATATTACGTTGTATGGGTTGAACATGACTATATGGGATTCAGTTTTGGTATTTTGCGTTTTATGGTTTGAACATGACTATATGGGAGTCAGTTTTGGTATATTGGGTTTTATGGTTTGATCATGACTATATGGGAGTCAGTTTTGGTATATTGGGTTTTATGGTTTGAACATGACTGTACGGGAGTCAGTTTTGGTATATTGGGTTTTATGGTTTGAACATGACTGTATGGGAGTCGGTTTTGGTATATTACGTTGTATGGGTTGAACATGACTATATGGGATTCAGTTTTGGTATTTTGAAAATAACGAGACAGTACGATGATGATAACACGACAGTACGTACGATGATAATAACACGACAGTACGATGATATTAACACAACAGTACGATGATGATAACACGACAGTACGGTGATTATAGCACGACAGTACGGTGATGATAGCACGACAGTGCGTTGATAATAACGAGACAGTACGATGATGATAACACGACAGTACGTCCGATGATAATAACACGACAGTACGTTATGATAACACGACAGTACGATGATAATAACACGACAGTACGGTGATGATAGCACGACAGTACGATGATAATAACGCGACAGTACGATGATAAAAACACGACAGTACGATGATAACAACAATGCAGTAAGATGATGATGATGACATGCCAGTACGATGATGATAACACGACATCGAGATGATGATAAAAATACAGTAAGATGATGATAATATGACAGTACGATGATGATAACATGACAGTACGATGATGATAACAATTCAATAAGATGATGAACACGCAACAGTATAAAGATGATATTACGACAGTAAAATGGTAATAACACGACAGCGCGATGATGAACTCGCGACAGTATGAGGATGATATCATGACAGTAAAATGATAATAATGCTACAATTAGATGTTGATAACACGTCATTACGACGATGGTAACACAACAGTACGATGATGGTAATACCACAGTATGATAGTGATAATGCAGCAGTCAATTGTAACCACGGTCCCCCGGGTCCGGGGAATAGCGGCGACTTTGACTTTCGGTCCAGCCAACCCCGGCTAAAATCCCAGCCCTGCGGGGATGAACAGAACTGATGGTAAAATACCCGCCAAATGCCCCCGCACCTGAGGGGCCTTAGGTTAGGCTCAATCCCCGCAATATTTTGCGCAAAGACAAAACCATCAGAACTGATAATAAAATCCCCGCCAAATTCCCCCGCACCCGAGGGGCCTTAGGTTAGGCTCAATCCCCGCAATAGTTTGCGCAAAGACAAAACCATCGCATTCACCCGGCACTGCAGGGCCACCTGAATGGTAAAAACATGGTCCATTTCCCCGGCTACCCGGTATATCCCGGACCTGGGGGTGGCGTGGTTACAATTGACTGGTGCATAACACGGCAGTACGATGATGTGACACGACGGAACGATGATGCACACCCGAAAGTATGATATTGATAACACAACAGCTCGATTAGCAACACGCGGCAGGTCGATGGCAATCACGCGAGAGTTGATTAATGATAAGGCGACAGTTCAATGATGAAAATGCGAAAGCCCGGTCATTGTCGGGCCACCTAGAGATTGAAAACACGACCCATCACGGAATACCGCCCGGGGATGCGGCGGGGGGGGGGGGGGGTACAATTGATTGGAACTTCAACAAGAGCATGTATTTGACCACAACGTAAATTGCCTCCTGTTTTCAATGTTTTAAGATTTCTAAACAAAAGTGGATCCCATATTACAAACTTCTCCAGCAATTATGGTTGACGCGTTCAGATTGCTCAAAACTGAATCTCATACTGTTTAGTACTAATCAGAAACATATATTTGACCAAAATATAAATGTTAGATGATTGCTTATATGAAAACTGGATCCCATATACCCAACGTATTTTAATGTATATGCCTATTATTTGAATACTTATGAAAACTGAATCCCATATAACCAACGTAGTTTAATGTATATGCCTATTATTTGATTACTTATGAAAACTGAATCCCATATAACCAACGTAGTTTAATGTATATGCCTATTATTTGAATACTTATGAAAACTGAATCCCATATAACCAACGTATTTTAATGTATATGCCTATTATTTGATTACTTATGAAAACTGAATCCCATATAACCAACGTATTTTAATGTATATGCCTATTATTTGAATACTTATGAAAACTGAATCCCATATTACCAACGTATTTTAATGTATATGGCTATTATTTGGGTAACTTATGAAAACTGAATCCCATATAACCTACATATATATTTAGAATGATTGCTTATAAAAACTGGATCCCAAATAACAAACGAATTCATAAATATGTCTATATTGAGTTAAGAATGCTCAAAACTTGCTTCCATTCTACCAGGAACATAAAATTGTTAAAAAAAGAAATGCACAATACCCTGAATTTTGTCGTTGTTGCTTTTGTTTTTTATGGGGGGCGGGGGCGATTTTTTTATCAATCATAACGTAAAGCATGTAAACGTGAATACGTGTTTTGTTGAAAAATGTACCTGAATTCATCTCATATTATTTTTTTCTAATGTGTTTTCTTTTAAACAATAATCAAAATCATGAGAATTTACAAGAAGTTCATGTTTGTTTTCAATTTCACCATTCAAAACACCCGCCATACACAACACGAGAACAATTTACGGTAATTAGAACGGTTTACGGTTTTCCAAAATAGACTCCCCTAAATACTCGATTTCGTTTCCCATATAACACTTGCCGTGAAATGGATGTGCTTTGCTGAAAAAAAATGATTTGCAAGCATCAATAGTTAAATAATGCATAAAATTATAGAAATATTTAATACCGTCTTCCCAAAATTCTTCGTACTAGAGTCAGGCACAAATTATCTTGCATTTCCAGCTCCTGGATTTTCCTTAAAGCCTCTTGCAAGGTTTTACAAACCAGCAATTTTGTTGGCTGTGGTGTACTCATGTGTTCTACACAGATATCAATGACGTAATTGTGTAAACACGCACCTGCCTAAATCCGCACTGTCGTTTATCAAAATCCATACTGTATTTAATTTTTACGCATTACAGCGTATATGGGCATGCGCTTAGGAGGACATCAATTTACTTCCTTATTGGTTTCTATGATCAACAAACATCAAGGTAACTAAAATCTGTATTTCTTTAATTGTGTGTTTTATTCAGTTAACGGCACACCATTGCTAGCTTCTATGGGGTTTTCTTAAAAAGAAAACATGTTTAAAACGTCATTAAAGGACTTCTGAATGTGGATTTCGGTCATTACATGTACTTTCGTTTTAGACAAACAAAATGTTATATTCGTTTTGGCTGCTCTTAGCTGGTTTACTGATTTATTAATATCTCGTGAACTTTCTAATTCGTAATTATAGATGGAAGTATCAGGAAAAAGGCGTGACCCTGACCTTAACAAGGGCTCCGATGACACAACTGTCTTCTGTCAGCCGTGTGAAGAGGAAGGCAAACGCTCTGTAGCCCATGGATTCTGTCAGACCTGCCAAGAGTACATGTGTGATCCCTGTATCAAGGCCCATAAGAAATTCAAGGTGTCCAGGAACCACATTATGTTGTCCAAAGATAAGATGCCGTCCTTCTACCCGTCCACTAAGCCGTCTGACATCGGTGTTACTGAATATTGTAAAACACATCCGAATGAGATGATCAAGTTTTACTGCCCGACTCACAGCGACCTTGGTTGTGGTGACTGTGTAGTCATCGGTCATCGCACGTGCAAAGTCGACTACATTGCTGATGTGTCTAAGGATTTCACCAATGAAAGGGAATTCAGGGAGCTGGAACCATCTATTAAACGAGCGGAAGATCTTCTATCTGGGTGCATAAGTAAAGTAAAGGAGCTTTTTGACGAGGTCGAACACCAGTCTAAGGATGAGATCGACAGACTGAGAAAGTTCCGTGCAGAAATCAATACCTACCTGGACCGACGCGAGAAGGAGTTGCTCGGCAATATCCAGGAAATGAAGACCAATGAAGAAAGCGCGCTGACTGAACTGAAGACTGATTGTGAGTTGGCAAAATGCGGACTTGTGGCCACTAGGACAGAACTGACTTCCGGTACCGACTCGGTGAACCAGCGGTACGTGACGGCAAGGAGAGCTCAGAAGGAACTACGGGAGATTCATAACAAGATGGAAAAGATGGCTGGTAGGATGAAGGCCCGGAAGTATCGATTTGTTGAAGACGCGGACACGAAACGGCTGCTGGGATTGAAAATGGGCCTTGGAACACTGAACATGGCAGGAGAGCTTGGTAGAAATAGTATGCTTAATTATTACTATCTCCCAATAAGTTAGACTTAGTGTAGTATCTTGTTAAGAATGGTCATAAAAGGTAATTGCTAAAATTATGAAATACAGTTTCATACTTTGGTTTAATGTTTTATTACAAGCTTATTGATCTTCATTAAGTATCTACTGGTCTATTGGGTAAACTAGTCTAGTTTCAAGTACACTGTGAATAAACAAAAGAGGGCCTTTGAACGAACAACAACGCTCGTCTGTTTTTCCCCATTCGCTATAACTCGTTAATTATAACAGTAATTGACCTTGCTTAAAACGTGCCTACTGTCTGTAGCACCATTGAGTACTGGGGTATGTTTTGGACGCGTTTTTATGGCTATTGAGAAAATCAATATCTTTTGTAATGTTGAATCTTTACCGTCCCTACCAAAATAGAGATACGACTGGGGGACAAATCAGTATTTGCATTATATGACAGGGGACAAAATTGTTCAACCTCCAGACATTGGATTTAGCGTTTATATGCACATATTTGCACCTGGGATAAATCTGGCCACGGTGGCCAAGTTGTCCCCGAGGTAAATCTCGTCACAAAACGTGGTTTAAAATAGCAAATAGTGCCTTAGGATCGTATTAAAAATAATACTTGTTAATACTTTTAAAGATCAGCACTCATTTAACTCAATAAACAAGCACCTTGACATGCTTAAACATTTGATTGATTTAACAGAGAAGATTTTAAGTTGAATATCATACGACTATAACGTTATTACCATAGATGCATTTGACATCATTAAAAGTGTAATTTTGTTGATAAAAACTAACCTATTGTTCACACTATATCCAATTAGTGTATGTGTGTGCGTGCCTGCGTCGGTGCGCGCGCGCGTGTGTGTGTGTGCGTGTGTGTGTGCGTGTGTGTGTGTGTGTGCGTGCGTGCGTGCGTGCGTGCCTGTGTGTGTGTGTGCACGGACGCACGTGTGTGGGTGCATGTGTGGGGGATGAGTGTTTGCGTGAGCGGATACGTGTGTGTGCGCGCGCGCGTGTGCGAGAGTGCGTGTGTATGTGTGTGTGTGCAGGTGCATGTGAGAGTGTGAGCAGGTGCGTATGAGAGTGCGTGCGGGTGAAGATGAGAGTGTGTGCGGGTGAGAGTGTGTGCGGGTGAGCGTGTGAGCGGGTGAGTGTATGCAGGTGAGAGTTTGTCCGGGTGCGGGTGAGAGTGTGTGCGGGTGCAAGTGAGAGTGTGTGCGGGTGAGAGTGTGTGTGGTGCGGATGAGAGTGTGTGCGGGTGAGAGTGTGTGCGGGTGCAGGTGAGAGTGTGTTGGTGCGAGTGTGTGCGGTTGCGGGTAGGAATGTGTGTAGGTGCGAGTGAGAGTTTAGCGAGTGATAGTGTGTAGAGGTGCACTTGAGTTAAGAGTGTTTTTGGGTGAGAGTGTGTGCGGGTGAAGACGAGAGTGTGTGCGGTCACGGGGAAGAGTGTGTGGTTGCTGGTGAGAGGTTTTGGGGGTGCGGGTGAGAGTGGGTTCAGGTGAGAGTGTATGCAGGTGCGACGGTGTGCAGTAGCGAGTGCGAGTGAGATTGTGAAGGTGCGTGTGTGTGTGTGTGCGAGTGATTTTGTGTAGGTAACAGTGAGTGCAGGTGCGTGAGAGTGATTGCGGATGACGGTGAGAGTGGGTGCGGGTGAGAGTGTGAGCGAGGGCGGATAAGAATGTTTGCGGGTGTGGGTGAGAGTTTGTCCGGTTGCGGATGAGAATGTGTGTAGGTGCGGGTGTGAGTGTATGCGAATGAGAGTGTATGCAGGTGCACCTGAGAGTGTGTGCAGGTTTGAGTTAGTGTGTGTGGGGTTGAGAATGTGTGCGGGTGCGGGTGAGAGTGTGTGCGGCCACGGGGGAGAGTGTGTGCGGTTGCGGGTGAGAGTGTGTGCGGGTGCGGGTGAGAATTTGCCCTGGTATGAGTATATGCAGATGAGAGTGTGTGCGGGTGCGAGTGAGAGTGTGAGCGGTTGCGCGTGAAAGAGTGCGCGAGTGAGAGTAGAGTGGGTGCGAGTGTGAGCGGGTGCGAGTAAGGGGATGGGCGGGTTCAAGTGAGAGTTAGTGCAGGTGCGGATGAGAGTGAGTGCGGTTGCGGATGAGAGTGTGTGTGGCAGCGGGTGAGAATGTATGCAGGTGCGAGTGAGAGTGTGTGTGGGTGAGGTTGAGAGTATGTGTGGGTGAGGTTGAGAGTGTGTTCGGATGCGGGTAAGACTGTTTGCAAGTGCGAGTTCGAGTGAAAGAGTGTGCGGTGCAAGTGTTTGCGGGTGATAGTGTGTATGCGTGCGAGCAAGAGTGTGTGCAGGTGCAAGTGAGAGTGTATGCATGTTTAATTTAGAGTGTGTGCGGGTGCGGTTTAGATTGGGTGCGAGTGCGGGTGAGATTGTGTGCGGTTGCGAGTGAGAATGTGTGCAGGTGCGAGTGAGAGTTTGTGCAGATGCGAGTGAGATTTTGTGCAGGTGAGGATGAGAGTGTGTGCGGTTGCGGGTGAGAATGTGTGCAGGTGCGAGTGAGAGTTTGTGCAGATGCAAGTGGGATTTTGTGCGGGCGAGGATGAGAGTGTGTGTGGGTGCGGGTAAAAGTATGTGCAGGTGCGATTGGGAATGTGAGCGGGTGCCGGTGAGAGTTTGTGCGGGTGCGGGTGAGAGTGTGCGCGGATGAGAGCGTGCGGGTGAGGGTTAGCGTGTGTGCAGGTGCGAGTGTATGCGGATGCGGGTTTGAGTGTTTGTCGGGACGGATGTGAGTGTGTGCGAGTGAGAGTGTGTTCAGGTGCAAGTGATAGTGTGTGCAGGTTTGAGTAAGAGTGTTTGCAGGTTTGAGTTGAGTGAGTGCGGGTGCAGGTGTGAGTGTGTGCAGGTACGGGTGAGATTCTGTGCGGTTGCGGATGAGAGTGTGTGCAGGTGCAAGTGAGAGTGTATGCGGATACGGGTGAAAGTGTGTTCGATGCGGCTGAGAGTTTATGCAGATGCGGGTGAGAGTGTGTGCAGGTGCACCGGTGTGCAGTAGCGAGTGTGTGCGGGTGCGATTGAGAGTGTGCGGATGCGAGTGAGAGTGTGTGCGAGTGAGAGTGTGTGCAGGTGCGAGTGAGAATGAGTGCAACTGAGGGCTAGAACGTGTGAAGGTAAGGGTTAGAGTGTGTGCGGGTGCAGGTGAGAGTTTGTGCGGGTGCAGGTTAGAGTGTGTGCGAGTGCGGGTGAGAGTGTGTGCAGGTGCGGTAGCATCGGTGTGCGGCTGCGAGTGTATACGGATGCAAGTGAGATTGTGTGAGAGTGTGTGCGTGTGCGAGTGAGAATGTGTGCGGGTGCGATTGAGGGTGAGGGTGTGTGCGAGTGAGGTCGAGTGTGTTGGGGTAGAGAGTGTGTACAGGTGCGTTAGTGTACGAGTGAGAGTGTGTGCGGGTGCGAGCGAGAATCTGTGCGGGTGCGTGTTGGGTTGAGTGCGAGTGAGGGTGTGTGTGGGCGAGTGAGAGTGTGTGCGGGTGAAAATATGTGTAGGTGCTGATAAGGGTTTTGCGGGTTCGGTTGAGAATTTGCGCATGTTCGAGTGAGTGAAGGTTAGGGTGTGTGCGGGTGCGGTTGAGATAGTGTGTAGGTGCGAGTGAGAGTGTGCCCTGGTGAGAGTGTGTGCGGTGCAAGTGATAGTGCGTGCGGCTGCGAATGAGAGTGTGTGCGGGTGCAAATGAGAGTGTGGTCGGTTACGGGTGTGTATGTGTGCAGGTGTGATTGTGCGGGGGTGTGCGGGTGCGGTAGAGAATGTGTCCAAGTGTGTGCTGGTGCGGTTGAGTTTGCGAAGGTGCGCCTGAGAGTATGTGCAGGTGCGGGTGCGGGCTGGAGTGTGTGCAGGTGCCAGTTTGTTCAGGTGCGAGCGTGCGAGTGCTTTCGTCAATGCCTTTATGAAGTGAAGTCCAATTATGTAAAAACAGTGTTTTAATTAGCCTGATGAATATGTATACAAGGACAACTGTACTCGATAAATGGTGTGTTTCGCTGACATAACGACATTTATAGTGATGGGAACATTGACATGTTTTTTAACATATTTATTTGATTTTAACAACTTCTTTGTCCTTTTCAATGAAAAAAGTACTCATTTCATGTACTTTTGATCAGAAATATTTTTATTAACGCTTCATATTTTAATTCTGAGTCTACACACGAAAATTGTTGAAGCAAACATGTTTCTAAGTCGAAACCCTCATCATAACATGTATTTATAATTACTGTTTATTCCGTGGTGGCTGTCGTGTAAGTTTACCTTAAACAAACTGGCTATTGAAGTTGTGACTTTATACAAGTATTTACACTTACATTTATAAGATCAAAGTGACTAAAGATATACATGTAGTCCTTATTATTTTAGTTCCAGTTCCTGACCTCGCTACTATGACGTGGAAGAAGGAGGCGGATATTCTGGTCAGAACATCTCAGGACAAGGAAACCTGCTGGATCACGGGCTCAGCCCTGATCTCGCCTGGTCTCTTCCTCCTGGCTGACAATGGTAACAACTGTGTCAAACTGGTAGACATCAGCACCTGCACCGTCACGTCCCGCCTCCAGCTACCAGGCAAGCCATGGGACGTATGTGTGCTCCATGATGACCAGGCCGCCGTCACTTTACAGAATATTATTCAGCTGCTGTCTATAAAGGGAGGACAGTTATCGTGTGGAAAGGAAATTAAAGTATCATCTTGGTGTTATGGTATTGCGTTTTACAACAATAGATTATACGTTTCGTATACACAAACCCCGCGTGTTGAAGTGATGACATTGGATGGGCATATCATAAGTACATTCCAAACAGATGATAGAAGACAACTTTTCAAAGAACCATATTACCTGACTGTGTCAGCTTCAACACCGCCGACCCTTCACGTGTCTGACAACGATGCCCACACCGTCCTCCAGCTGACCCTTGACGGGAAGGTCCTGCGGAAGTACCAAGATATTCGGCTCATCAGACCCAGGGCCGTGGTGAAGGTAGGGCCCGGCCAGCTGCTCGTGTGTGGATATACCAGCCACAACGTGATGCTGCTAACGGAGAGGGACGGCAAGATGGCGGAAATACTGGGAAAGAAGAACGGACTGACCAAACCCAACTCCGTGTCCTTCTGTCCTCACACACGTGCCATAGTTGTCGGAATGAGAAGAAATGACTCACTGAAGGTCTTTAATGCAAAGTGACACCTTTTCTTTATCAGTCGTGATTTTGCTCTCTTTGGCGGAAATTACCATGTATTCAATGCTTTTTGAGCAAGTGAATAGTAATAGCAATCATATTTAATGTTCAACATACGCTTATTTATTCGTTGTAACCGAGTTCTATCAAACTGAATGAACATTGCTAATTATATAAATCAAGAATGGAAATACTAAAATAATGTTGTATCAGTCTCAGAAGTTTTGTAATTAGTATGAAAAGCCATTGATGCTTTATGACAGTCATGTATCTAATAAATATTAAGCTTATTTTGCAGTTTTATTTTGCAAAACACTAGGATAACGAATTTGTGTAAATATTGTATTACTATTAAACACTCATTCAATTATATTTTGGTGTTTACTACTTTTGTTTTTTTATGTTCTTTATATAGATCTTTGATTTTACAAAATGATCATTAACTTATATAAAAATAATTATTTAAACAGATGTATACTTTTTATGGTTTTGAAGTTAAAATAAGGTGTTTGACTTTCAGTAAAGAGAAATTTAGTAGGTTTTCATTATCATATGTTAATGAAACTCAGTCAGCATTTCAACGGTGGGCAAGTCTCAGTCAAGTTCAATTGTGAAGTGAATCATGTCAGTAATTTCAGAGTTATGCCCCTTTAACATTAAACAATAATATGTTTATATATTATGAAGGCAGTAAGTTAAGTTTTTTTACTATCCAATAATGATGAAACTCGGTTACAGCATTTGTGGGCAAGTCTCCGTCAAGTTCCATCGTGGAGTTAAACATGTCAATAGATCCGGAGTTATTCCTCTATATCAATAGGAAATTGGTATTTTAAGCATCCGACAGGAAATTACTAACTTGTATTGTCCGATCATGATGGAACTTGGTGACTGTGTTTGTGGGCATTATGTCTCGGCGTAAATCGCTCCAGTAACTCTCATTGGTTATGGGCATACTGTCTTGGGGAGAATCACACCAGTAACTCTCATTGGTTATGGGCTTGCTGTCTCTGTCAGGTTCTGTTATTGGGTGAATCGCCTCAGTAGCTGATAGTCATGCCCTTTTTATAGTGAAATATAGAATAGCATAATTACTTGCAGAGACAATTACTTAATTATAAAACGATCAGTACAATAATGAACTAAGTTACAGGATTTTGGATGAATGTTCTTATTCAAATCATATATTAGAATAATTTTAAATGTGTTAAACCTGACATGCATAAAATAGGACTACATTTTACGTTTATGCAAACCATTGCAAAGTTACTATGAAGAATATTTTAAATGGAAATTTCCGCGTGAATATTCCATAGGAATAGTACAAATGAAAAATCTCTTAAAAATGACAAACATGTCTTTAGATCTCAGTTTATCTTCTTTGGACGTTTGCCTACTGAATGTTATTGTATTGTTATTGACAATGTATGTAACCTGTCTTAATTTAGACTTATAATGAAAATAACCGTATATTCCTTACAAGGGATTCTTGGCTGTAATTACTTTCACAACAATTTTGTAGTATTGTGCGACTTGATTTCTGTATTAACCTTTAACTAATAAATGAATTTAATTTTAGCCATCTTCTTATGGGTTTATGTATCTAAATTATTAATTTTTGAAATTTGATTATAATCTGCAACAAAACCCAACCAGCTTTCTATTATTTGCATGTATGTATTTAACATGCGGTGATAAACCTTTTTGACTGTTTCAATTTCAATGAGCTATTTACAAGTCATATATCAACTAAGTTCAACTGCATATTTTCAAAACCTATATAATTATTATCCAGTTATGAGCCACTCGGTCACAGTGCTTGTTTGTGGGTTTCAGGTTTCGGTGAAGTTTGATCTTGGGGCTATTCGCCCCAGTTTATCCAGAGTTATGCCCCTTTTACATTAAAAATAGTAGGTGTACATATCATGTACGCAGCTACTTAAGTTATAATTATTATTCAATTATGATGCAACTCAGTCACAGCATTTGTGTGCAAGTTCCAGGCAAGTTCCATCATGGAGTGAATCAATTGTCCGAGTAACTCGAGAGTTCTGCCTGTTTTTCCATTAAAAAATAAAAGTGTATATTGTGTGTATAAGTGTATATATATATATTATATATATATATATAATATATATATATATATATATATTATATATATATACTACAGATATTAAGGTGACCATATATATATTAATCTAGGCATTATGGGGACCGCTGGATTAAGGCGACAAAAATTGGTCTCCTTAATATTTTCAGTCCAGATTTGATGTATCAAATGACATGTCAATAAAAATGTCCATTGACAGTAAGTTGATAAGCTTGAATGTTTATTTACGAGATCATTTCATTGTTTTAAATATTATTCTCTTTTAATATTAAAAAAAAATATTCTTAAACTTTTGTGTTAGTATATTTGTGTATCCATAAAAATAGCTATTAAGGCGACCAGGGAAAAAATCATAATTTTGGTCAAAAATAGCTATATACTAAGCATTTTTTATTTGTTTTACTTTATTTAAAGCTTATTGTATATTATCCCGAAGTTTCATTCCATAAAAAACAGAAATGAGGAAATTCGATATTTCGTGTACCATCAGCATCCAAATTTTCAGTACAGAAATTTAACTTTCCGGAATATAACGGAAATGTTCGGGTATCTCCGTGGTACCATCTCCGTGCAATTATGCAAACTCCGCGCAGTGTTACTTCCCTTGCAGTAAAGTAATGTACTGCAAGGGAAGTAACACTGCGCGGAGTTTGTGCCACCACAAGATTTTCATCCAAAATTGGATGAAAACTTTTAATGGCATTTTTTTTAATCATATATATTTATTCTTATATCCTTTCTTAAATAATTACTTTACGCCAGTTGATAGGCATAATATGTTTTATAAAAAAATAACAATTAAAAAAAACATTCGGAAATGTTCGGTCTTTTTTCAAATTGAAAGTAGGATTTACAAATTACAATATCAACATGGATGTGTTGTTAGCTATTCAGACATGTATCGAACGTTTTGCATTTTTTCCTTTTATGGAATAAAATCGTTTATTTTCTTAACAAATGAAACATGTTGCTGGAATTTCTTTTAAAGGTGTTCCGTCCATTTTGTAAATTGCAATCACGTGCCGTTTCTATCATCACGTGATATTTGTGAAGGCAGTGATTACTGTACTGCAAGGGAAGTAACACTGCGCGGAGTTTGGCAATTATGCAGTATGGCGTTCATCTCTTACAGAAAGAGAATGGTAACTTGGTAAGTGTTTAAAATACATATTCAACGTTTTTTCGTTTATTTTTATGACTTTTGTACAGTTGTATAAATCGTCCACCCTTTGGATGAAAAGCAAATGATTTATCCGGATTTTGTTCATCCGAAACTAAATCACGGGTGCCCTAAATCACTAGTATCAACATCCGGTGTAATTTTTGCTTGTATTTTGGAGAAACTCGATTGATTTCTAGCAAACTTGGTTTACCACTACTGTACATCGTCGCTTATTATTATTTGGTATGTTCCAATCTAAAAAGTGATTTGCTCCCATAACATCTCAGATTTTAATAAATAAAAGACGAAAGGATACAAATGCCTTACATTTTGTTTGTCAATGTCATGTCATTAGTCATTCTCATCACCTTTGAATAGCAGAACAGAACGAACACTATCACCAATTCGTATTGTGGCTTTTTGCATGTGTCTTAAATTCTCATATTTGATAATAAATGCAACAATAAAATATTTCCCTTATTCTGCCACAGTTATGCACCAGTCAATTGTAACAATGGCACCCAGGTCTTGTTTATACCGGGGATAGCAGGGGAAATGGGCCATGTTTTTACCTTCCAGGTGGACCGGCAGTGCTGAGTGAATGCGGTGTTATTGTTTTTGCGCTGATAACAGGGATTGGGCCTAACCTAGGATGTCCCCAGGGGCATTTGACGAGGATCTGGTCATTTCGTAACCTTACCATTTCGTAACTGCTGATCTTGGTTATTTCGTAACCATTCTGTTAGTCAATTCGTAACCGTCAAGTAATCAATTGCTCATATAATAACCACCATTTAACAAGGTGATAAATAGTACACTTAGCACCTCGTTAAGTGTATTGTTCGAACCTGGATGTATATGGCACAGCAACCAAGACACCAATTGGGAGACATTACTCGAATTCTCACTAGTAACAAGCCAATAATTTATGTTACTCAATAGTTATTAGATATATATATATCATGCTAAAGTAGAAATGATTTGTTATACTACCAAAATATGTTAATTATTTTCTTACATTTTGCTTACTTATAAACAATAATTAAAGACTGATCGCGATGTATTTTTGAGTAAAATTACGTTTACATAAATAATCATTCTTGACCTATTTCATTGACTATATTTGTTTGAATTGTTTAAAACGAACAAAATTTTGAACAAACAAACAATTGATTCATATTCTGCATACTTTATATCCGAAACCGACAAAAAACAACCTTAAATTATTTGTTAGGCCAAATAAAAAAATAGGTCTCTTTCAGGTTACCCGACCGACCCTATTTTTTCCCGCCGACCCTAACCTATTTTTCCCTGAAAAAAATGTGATTTGGGTACGAAAAGCATTTGTTACGAAATGTATGTACGTAAAGTTGACAATATTAGAGTTGGATTTTTTTAATGTATTTACCGTACTTCACCTTAGAGTTCGGACACCTTAAAATAATTAATTTTTCGCTCTACGAATTCATAGAAAATAACCATTTTTACATTTTATTTACATGTATGGTAAACCTGCCTTTTTTCTTCATGTCTGCATTTTACCACTTATTAATTTATCCGTAGTTATCAATGGTTATTACGCCTATAAGTCACTGTAGCTCCTTCATCAAGATGGTTAAAATCCCATTCAACACCATTTTATACATGCATTGAAATGAATAAACACCTTTTATCGGCTTCAGATCAAACAGTCCCATTGTGTGACGTCACATAACTCAGTTATACCCACGAGGATCTCATGGAGAGCATGGATATTGTTATGCAGGATTAATGTGTCTGGTGTTTTTTTATTGTAACTTGAGTATTGCATTTATAACTTTAATTCATCACATTTAATAGTTACCTGTATCATTGAATGTGTTGACTTTATTGTTTTCATGCCAAGAAATCCTATCCAATTTTCAATTAAGAAGGAAACCCCTGTATGCCAGCATATACCTGGATTTTAGCAGCATATGCATTATGTTCCATTCAGTGGTTTTGTGCTAAGGGTTAAAGGACTGACTTGGTTCTCCATGAATTTTTTATCAGTTATCTGCTGTACAGCTAATTCATTTCATTTAATGGCCATTACGACCAGCATGAAATTCAGGGGAGCAATAATTTTGGTCATTTTTCGGAAAAATCTTTCTATAGTGCATGGTTCTTAGATTTAACGCTTCATCTCATTTTGTTGATTACGACACTTGTCAAAAATAAAAATAAAAATTCAATAATAGTTTATTATTAAGTATTGACATGATTTTCTTAACTATAAAAAGTATAATTATTAATTAACTAAGCTAAGCATTACATCTTTGATATTGTTTATGAACAATCTCCTTGATAACAATATTTAACTATCTAAACCACACTCTTGTTATTATGTTTAATTATGTTTAAAGATTGAAAACATCAAGTACAAATGTACTAACTATATTTCTTAGTTCCCCGACAGCTAAATATTATCCTCACGCTGGCCAAATCCTAATAGCCTCTTATAGAACAATACCGTAATCAAGTCGTTTAATTTAACAACTTGAGTACGGTATTGTTCTATAAGAGGCTCTTAGGATTTGGCCGGCGTGAGGAAGTTTTTTTGAAACAAATAGAATCACAAACTTTCACTTTCAGTCAAACTTATCAACTTCCGGCTCAAAATGTTATGACTCATGTATATTTAATAAAATGATACCGGGGAGTTGTTTATCTGTGGATGTCGAAAATCTGCTTAAAGGGGCTATACTCCGTATGATAAAATAGCGGAAAAAAGGAGAAAATTTTCGAAAACTGACATAAACTTGGCATCGATGAGTACAATGCATTGAAACTTACTAACTGAAGAACCCGGTCTCCGACACAGTTTTTTTTTTACATTTTGGTACTTTTTTTTACAATTATGATAAAGCGTAACACAGTCCATTAGATAATTGTCCTGAGATTCGTTACAGAAGAAAACTTTTTTGGTGCGAATCTGGTGTACAGTCCCTTTAAGGGTTCATTGTACTTTGCGCTCATTATAAATAGATAAATAAGGGTCTTCGCATTGATACAAAAAGCTTAGTTCCTTCATTCACAGCAACATATAATTGATTAACGCAAGATTAGCAGCATCAGTAGAAGTTATATGATAGTTAGTAGAAGGAATAGTAGTAGCTGTTGTTGTAGAAGTGGCAACAACAACAACAACAATTCAGCAGGAGCGGCAGTAGTTTAGGGGTATCATCATCATCATTATCATCATCATTATCATCATCATCATCATCATCATCATCATCGGTGGTGGTGGTGGTGGTGGTTGTGGTGGTGCTGACGGTGGTGTTGTGGCGGTGGTGTTGACATTGGCAATAGCAGAAGCAGTAGTGGCAGTATCAACAACAATAGCTGCAGCATTACCACCTGTATTACTAAGACTTAAGAGCACACATATTAAATGACCAACATAGTCGGTTCTGTTCGGTGGGGTTAAATACCTATTTACAGTAACGTTCTGAGTCATGTTATTATTTGGGGTGGGGGTGGGTCAATATTTTACAGAAAAGGAGTCACTCAAGGACAGCGACCATTGTTGTGAGTTTATGTCGGTCAAAACATGTTCTTTCACAGGTCACGGTATGAAGACAATGCCAGATGAACACAAAACTAAGCAATTTTTTTAGATTGAAATATTGCAAAAACAAATCCCAATCAGTTATACGAAAATGCATTTTAACCGCCTCATGTGTTCATGATAATATGAACAAAATTGAAGTAAATTTAACATTCGGAGATTCAGTTTCGCCAATGTGATATATTTTTCAAGTTTCGTTTATATTTCCCATTTTCCATGGTGTATACGTATACTTACGAACTCAATATTTTTTACAGTGAAATAAAAACAACAAAGCTTTAAAAATGAACAATAAGAGTGTGTGTTTTTGTTAAAAAATGTGAACCCAATAAATCTGACATTTTAAAATCAATATCCATACGCTTAGTAAAGCATACCCTTAAATATAATTCGACCTACGAGACGGCCAGATTCATATATAATGTAATATAGGTTACATTTTCATTCCAAATAAAACGGTTGGTTAAGCATACCATTTCATTAACATCTGTCATACACATGTATGTCTAAAACGATAATGTTACTCATTAAAACATCATATTTTTGTTTAAGAATAAGAAAATAATAGTTTTACTAAATTAAGTACTCTGTAATTTTAATTAATTGTAGTGAACACTTGATACTTCTTCACGTCTTTCTGGGCAAAATTAAATACATTCTTCCAAATCTTGACCCAAACCAGCAACTCCCTAGATATGAAAACATGATTAAACACATGGTCAGATTCTCGGTCAATTAGGGGTTAATGTGTAGCTGAAATTGGCTCTTGTGTAGAAATGAAAAGTGGAAAAATTGGCTGGTATTTCTTGGCATGATTGATGTTTCAATGAGTATTACTGTACGATTATTGCTTCATAAAGTCTATATTAAAAGTGTGATACAAGTTTCAAAGTTAATTGGCGGATCGTTTTACAAACATGTCATGTCTGTGTTTTCTTAATCTCTGCATTGCCCTTGTTGTTTCTTTAATCCTCCATTGAATATATCACACATCCTTTTCACCAGGCAATAAATCGTTTAGGATGGGTAGTAACCAACTAACTTATCACAGTGATGTATACGGTTAGGTAATCTAGCCAGGCATTGTAACGATAAAGATCAATAATTTTTGTCTGTGAGACTTAGTAACTGTAAAAGTTCAGTCGATGTCCTTTGGGTGTCCGAAAATTAGGTACCTAAAATAAATTATTTTTGAAAATAATAATGGATGTCCGAATTTATAGAATGTCCGAACTCTTAAGGTGAATTACGTTTGTGCTTGTGTGGCAGGTATGTTTCAATTCTTGAACTATATTTTCTTGTCAGATACAAATGTGTCAGATACTGACTTTCGGATTGATATGTCAGACTTAAGTGTGCAATTTTGGCAATAAAACCTGCATGTTACTTGTTCTTCAAACCTGAACCCCCAGGTCCTCTTGACAGCATTGAGGTTTCCTTGGCTAATGGCTTATATGGTAAATTTGCCGTCCCACTCTTCATGTAATTATGTTTCAAGGAGGTTAGTATTCTACAGAGGGTGATTGAAAGCAAACGGGTGCATAAAGAAAAGTAAAACCGTTCCTGGAAAGTCTCAAATAATAGCAGAGTGGTGTACCATAACTTAGTTGAAATCCAACCATCATTGTCAAAAGTATTTAACCAGACAAATAAAGAATGTTTCCTTTGAAGCATGTAACATGTTTAAAAACTACTGATAAACCTGAAAATTGATGACTTTTATTTTTGTTACTTTCTGAGTCAACAGTTACTGAAATCAATATATCAAAAAAAAAAAAAAATAAAAATAAAAAAATAAAAAAAATATTCCGACCTACCTACCCTATTTTTTTTAGCAGTGTTACCTGAAACACACCTATTTTTTATTTGGCCTTATGGTATTAATTTCCAATAACAAGATACAAAATTAAACATATCGGCACATTCTTTACAATAAGCATATAAAAAGCGCATAATCTCATTCGGCAAACTCACTACATTTTACAATACTTCTATGCAATTTAATAAAAAAGAAATTCTAAAGTAATATGGTCTATATATTTAAAAGTATTGGCTTAAGGTCACAATTCCTCTCAATGGTAGAACATCTATGAATTAAAAAATTATTACATTTAATATTCAGCCTGCTTATAATATTTCCTTCGCAACATATAAAAATAGCTAGTGTGAATGTTTCTATTTGTCATAGTTTCAGAGTTTATTGGCAAATCGCACTACACTATTAGGAATAAAGAAGGAATACAACTACTAGATTTAACTTTGTTTATGTTGTTATTTTTATGTTTTATACTTACAGTAAACTTATTTTGTAAATTCAAATGGTATTAAATTAATTCCTCATAATTATAGGAGTCAACGGTTAAGATATGACCATTCGATTTCTTAACGGTTACGAATTGACTAACACAATGGTTACGAAATGACCAACAATGAGCGGTTACGAAATGATCATAATTCATTTGACAGGGCTTTTACCAGCTGTTTGTCTGTGCAGAGCGGGAATTTTACCTGGGATTGGCTGGACCGAAAGTCAAAGTCCCCGCTATTAGCAGGACCTTGGGGGCCCATGCTGCAATTGACTGTTGCATTATTTGGATTTTTTCTTAACTTTACGACACGCCCCCCTACAGTATTTTATAGTCAAGTTTAGTAATATTTTTTTACAGAAATTGGATAACTTAACAAGTAAAGTAAACTGTACTGAGCTTTTAAACAAACCTACATACTTATAAATCAAAATTGATATTTTAGGGTCTACACTGAATAAACCCAAAATGTTAGTTTTGATTTGCTAAATTCGAACAGTATTTAGTCAATCCACACAAAATTTACAGGATCATCAGATAACAAATTTTCTAAAAATTCTCCGTTTGCCAAATAGGGAAGACAGGATTAAGTGGGATTAAAAGGTTGCTATCTGTGACCAAAAAAATACTGTTCAAAATTGTGAGTATTCATTTATCTTTCGTTCAGTAAAGAGCATGCAATGGCATAGTGGTTGGATTAGATAATCTGACAGCGGTGCTGGACGTCAGGAGTTCAAATATTGTTGTGAGTTCAATGTACCAAAAGAATACCTTTGGAATACACTACCGGGTATTATCTATAAAAATGGCAGAGCAAATTGCCCATATTGTAGTAATGTCTTAGATCCAGCTTGGATAACTTGGACACAGTAAGCGGTTCACACCCAGGGAAATTCTCAGATAAAACAGCGCCTATAAACTTGAACATTACATTTTCATTGAGACAATTAAAGAAAAAACATTATTGCTGATCTTCTGAAAACAAATCCTCTAACATTCAAATATTTAATTTGTTGGATGAACTAAGGTTTATATTGATAAGAGATTGCTTCAGTTGGATTTAAACTAATCACCAACAAAAATATATGCATTTAAATCACACAATGTAAACAACTGCGCCACAGATTTAAATTTATAGATTAGCATACTGGTAGGTCTGGTTGGTCTGTTGCTTTAGTTGCTAAGTAAACATAATGTCAGTGATTTCATCACTATTTCTATTAAAATATCAGTTTTCCTCTTCAGGGCTTCTCACATTTGCACCATTTTTTTACCATTTGAATCATAAAAAGATAACAAACACATGAACTTAACACTTTGTGAATATTTAAGGAATGTAAGGGGTCAGATTTCAGATTGCTCATTATTGCTGGAACACTAAATACTTTATTTGATTGTGTACACTGCACTTTCTTGTTAAGCATTCATCCAAATCATTTGGGTAAATTTTGGCAGAAAAACTGCTTTTGGATTTATACTGGTCATCAAAACCGGCACTGACAAAACATAAGACGTGTTTAATTAATGTGCGGGAAAGAGGTTTAAAGGTGTCGGCCCACAACGAAAGGCTTGCGGGTTGCAGTACCCCTTTAAGTAGTTCTTGAAAAAAATGATTCTCTGAGGTAGCATTTGATTATGTGTACATTGTATTCTTGTACGTATTTTCAAGTTAACACATGATTTATATAAGGTTTGTATAATTTTAGTTTTATTTAAGTTTTAAAATTTTGATATTTTTTTTAAGATTTGCCTGCCCCTGTCTGAACACTTAAATTCTTGGTCTTTGGTCTATTGTCTGCAACTTCAAAACACACTTTTTGGAACAGGACACATTTTCCTGATATTTTATCCAGTTTGACTGCAATATAAGTTGTATTTATCAATAATTTAAGTAAAAAATGACATTTATATTTCCATAATTACCTGGTAGTTATTTGTTAATTTGTTTTAATTCATGGATAGGTTTATTGCGAGTGTCATGGAAAGCTGGAACTTTTCAGTACACAACATGCAAACTGAGAATGAACTGTGTGTGCCGGCTTTGTGAACAAAAACGCAAGGCGGCTATGGTAAGTTGCGTCAAGATATCCTTGGGACCCCCCCCCCCCCCCCTGGACACGCAATACAATTCGTGTTTCGCTGATCTGTTGGCTGGGATCAGATCATCCATTTAGGGATTTAGATATGTTACCCCAGCCACCAGGCTGAATGTTTAACCGTCACCAGACACTCTGCCATGAATGTGAGAGAGTTTAAAGCTATTTCTTATTTTCCTGTGTAACTATATTGATGTTTGATTAAATTTACGCCGTCGTGTTACTGAGTAACAATTTGAAATTGGGCCAAAATCATCAAGCTAGAGCTTTGCATAATCTTTTTCAAACTTCTGGGAGATTTCTGCCCTTGAAAGTATTTGCTCGCAGCCCGCCTCAAAGTTACACTTCGTTCAGTATTTAAAGCTTTCGGATACACTTTTTTGTTAATTTGAGATCTTAATGACGCTACATTGTACTTCTAAGTAAATAGATGCTCAAAGTAACAAGATGCTCTGGGTGTTCACTGGGTGACAAAGGCTACCCAGTATTGGTTGTTTCTTTTTTCTGAAAAGATGTTTCTAGTGAATTGCCAAGTTGCAGTGGTTTTGACGCCACAGAACCAGCACAGCTCCATGACAGATATATATGTTTTCGTCATTGATGTCAGTACTGCTGTATTGGTGGCCTCACAATTTCTGTGTGGAAATGTCATCTGATACACTCATAACGGCGTATTTCTAGCATAGCTTTCATAAGTGCATGGCCATTCTCTGTCATTTTCAGATACACTGTGTTGTGTGTGGATAAGAAATGCAGAGTGGTACCACCAATTACCTAAGCCACCATTCCCCTAACAGACAAAAGGCTCATGGGGACAGTTCCTGCAGTTTACAGCAAATTGTAGCCCTACAAACTTCAGGTAAGTGATAAATCTGGGCTTCAAGATATCTTTGTACTCACTTTAAGTTTATACTTCATTTGAACAAAACTTACAATTTCAGCATTAAAATCCAGGTTTAGATCCCAGACCGAACCTTGTCTCCTTTATTAAACTTCATTTCAGATAATCTATAAGCCACATACATGTTCACTACTTATGGCGGATAAGAACTTTCGCAAATTGATTATAAATGCGTTTTCCCAGATATACACCCTCCTCTTGCAGATACTGCCAAGCTTGGGTGCACTGGGCCGGTTATCCAGCCGTGTGGAATCAACATCTCCAGCTGAACTTGGGCCGGGAATTATATAAGAATCCTTAGCAGCATGGTGAGCTTTTGTGTATTTATTTCCAGGCTCGTATACCCGTCCAGACTTCTGTGTTTAAGCTTTCCTTTCGTCATTTTTTTAAATAAGGTATCTCAAGTCTTTCAATGAAATCACAACTTTGGAGGCTAGATTTAAATTAAGGAACCATTATGTGTAGAAAGCCTTTTGGGTGATTTAAAATCAAATTAGTAAACAGGATTCTCATGGTTCATGGTTTTAATTGGCCTTGTGGACCTTTCATTCTTTACTTTGGTAAGAGCCGCTTAGGTATGTAAGAAGGGGGGAGGGGGGGGGGTACAGATGTGATAGTAAACAGTGTTTAATAAGGTATATTTGTTTTTATTTTATCACCATTTTGAAGGTAATGATTGTGTTATCAGGGATAAGTAACAAGTTTAACATAAACACTGTAACATGTTCTTTATTTCAAATAAAGCTATAAATTATCTCTGGAGAATTTAGTCTGATCTCCATTTCTCAGAAAATGTAGCTGTCTAAGTGCCTATTCCATCAATGAGTATCACTGTCTTTAAATTGCTGTTGTGGTACAGTTTAAATGGCAAAAGTTTTATGGCCCTGCTTGTTTGCAACTCCTCATTCATTTTTGTACAGCGAGAAAAGTAAGGGAATTCTAGAGATTTACTAGAATTATGGATTGTTTTTACTAGAATTATGAATTGTTTTTCTTGAGTTACACAGTACATAAGGAGGAATTAGTGTGTACACAACTCCTCATTTTATTCCTGTTTATTATTTATATATGTAACATAGATGTGTACAAGACCTACGGTACTGTAGAAACATGACATAAAAGAGCTCACTTTGATTAATTTCCTCAAAAAAAGATATCTTTACTGTTAAAGTAAGAACTTTTACTGCATAGTAAGTAATGTCTTCTGCTCATCTTTATGACATCATTACATGGAATGATGTCAACTTCCCAAGACACATTTCCACATGGCGCAGCTCATTTATATATATTGCTGATGGATTGTTTAGAATGGGACAGTTTTAATTGGACATAATGTTTTAATCGCCATTTTACAGAGTGCCAGCCAGTCATTGCTGTTCTTTGCATTGCTGAGGAGGACAGTCCTGCCAACATAACAGTTTGTTCAATAACAGGTAAAAAACTGGTCTCACTTTACATTTTCAACCACTGTTCGATCGTAACAATTATCAAAGAACCGGCTAGTCTCAATCATGAAGCCGCTCTAATTAGAGTCAATGAACGATATAGATCTGGATACAAGCGTCTAGATGATCGAGACTAAATTGGCAACATGAGAACATTTATTTCCTTTCCTGATTTTTGAAAATTACATGAACAAATGACAATTCTACTACCATTTAAAGCTTGATTAATTTTCGGACAAATGTGTTTGTTTTAATTTGCCTTCCGCTTAAAGTAAACGTATATATACTGGGCAAGAAGTGCTGAATTTCATCGTGAATCACAGTGATTATCCAAAGTTTGAATTTGGTTCGGACATGTTTGACGGGAATTCAAAGACATTTTTTGTCAGCCGTCTTATATCACAGGTTTCCATGCATTTTGCATACATTGGTTCATTCCAAGATAAAAATTATAACCTTTTTCAAAACGTTCAATCTGTGAGAGTGCAGCTTTAATAGACCTGTAAAGACTTGTCGATGTGAAACTTAACTCTCAATCAAACTATGGTAAAAGATCAAATGCGGGGCTCCGTGTGCGGCATAGACTGCTAATTTTTATTTAATATGATGAAGAGCTAGTTAAGTTATCTTTTTTAAAAGTCTTCATTTGAAGCAAAAAAATGTTTCAATACCCTGTATGAATTTTCTTCACCGGATATTGATTCATAAAAATCATTGCTCCAGGGTGCGGAGTTACTTTTTGTTATATGTCTATATGGAAAAATCTTCTCCTCAGAAGTCAACTTTGTTCCCCAATGTGCAAGGCACAATCGGTGAAAATAATTTCAGTAAAAGTCACTGATTATTATTATTGTGATTATTATTAATAAACTTTTACTATTTCAGGAGACAAACAGAAACACAGAGGTGCTATACATTCCGATGGAAAATACAACAAAAGCATCTCCCATCATTTTGGCGTGGCTCAGATCAAGAGGAGAATTTTAAGAAAGGTAATAACTGAGCAACTAAGAACATGCACGTTGCACTGGTCAGAGTGTAAGATCCATCTCGCTTCATAAGAATTGATAATCATCAATGTATTAAATCAAGAAATTGAAATCAAGAAATTGAAACGTAAGTGTCTTGTCTTTTGCAGTGTTTTTGAAATAGAATATAATTTAAAAAAAAAACTAAATTATTTTTTAATATGATTGTAAATGTGTGATGTTTTCTTCCGATCATTCTCTCTCAAAAACCAGATACAAAAAACATATTAGTAGATTTTTATACGCCCGAAGGGTCGTATTATGTTATGGCCTCCATCGTCTGTCCGTCTGTCTGTCTGTCCGTCCGTCTGTCCGTCCGTTAGCAATTCCGTGTCCGGGCCATAACTTGGTAACTAATAAAGCAATTTTCAAATAACTTTATACAAATCATCACTACATTAAAAGGATGTGTCGCGCGCAATTTCCAGGTCCATACCTGAAAGACTAGAATCACCATGGGGGGGCGTTAGCAATTCTGTGTCCGGGCCACATCTTTGTTACTCGTCCGTTAGCAATTCCGTGTCCGGGCCATAACTTGGTAACTAATAAAGCGATTTTCAAATAACTTTATACAAATCATCACTACATTAAAAGGACCTCGAGCCGAATCTTCTTCGGGCGTATAATGCTCCGTTTCGCGGTGCTCTTGTTTTGTTTTACTTGTAAATATAGTTTTAAGTTTGTATTTTAGGCAAAGCCTTTTATTCTGCTCAATACAAACTTAAATATTGTAAGAGTTATGGCCCTTTGTAATTTTTAAACAAATACATTTTATTTCATGTTTTTGTAAGCCCATTATTTAGGGACTTTTAATATTTTCACCAGCAGCATTATAAAGTCAGACCAAAAGTGTCCAGTTAGTGTCCAAACAATAACTAAGTTAGAATCCTTTCTCAAATCAGGTGAGCGATATAGGGCCATCTCTGTGTTTGTCTGACAAAAAAAAATAATCAATCTTTGAGTTAAATTGACAAAATATTGTTGTAGAATGGTTTGTGAAGACATACTATTGGATTACTTTTGTGTCAATAGGATTAAGGTTTCTGCACATAAAAATTATTTAGAATAGCATTTGGGTCAGTCGGTTCACGTTCAATATTACTGATAGTATAAGTGGAAGCAGTGACTTAAAATTAATTACCAAACAGTTTCTGCTCAATTGCTTTGAGTTAACATACGAGTTATGAAACTTGGAATACTAGTTCTTGGTGGCATAAATGAAAGACCTTGTTTTGTCACATTGACTTGTAATCAAGCACTAACTTCCTCTAAAACAATTTCAGGTGATGGTTGGGCACACACAAGAAGACATAGATCACATGTGTCCAGGCATATGAGTAGACAGGAGTTTCACACTCTGCCAAACTTACTTCATCAGAGGAGCAGAAAGCTTCTCAAGATCCCGCACTGCACACTTAGATATAGTCTTTGACTACAACAAGGGGATGAAAGTACAGAGAGGTCCAATTGAAATCAATTCTGTGCTGCGTCATTTCTTCATTCTGGAAGTCGATGGACATGATTTATCATGGCATCAGGTGTGCAGTTTGTCGACTATCAGCAGTCTTGTTCACCAGTTGTGCAACTTGAGCTGGTAGCTTTATTGCTTGAAGCCACAGCATAAGAGGGGGAGGTGCAGGCTCATCAAAAAGTCTCAAAAGTTGAAACTAGGAAAAGAAGTTTGTCAAGAGTGTGAATATTTGCTTTGAAAACCATCGTTACGATGATTTGGTTTCCTTTGAAAATTGATACATACTATGTGTATGTTGAATGAATTGAGATGCTTAAATAAAGAACCGCTATTCAAATATCAGGAAACTGCATTTTTCATACTAAAGGGTAAATGATGTCGCCATTTCCTGTATGTATTTAAATGAGATATGTTTCCACAATTAATATTTTTAGGGAATTTTTCTCATCCTAATGAATGAGATTAAATTGTACAGCGTTATATGAGCTTAATATGTGTTTTCTGTTTCTTTAAAATTGGTGAAAAATTGTCAGAAGATAATTAGACCATTATCCATTACTGCAATCATACAATCAAATATACAGGGACAAACCCACTGGGCATATAATATAATTAAACCCTGTTCAGGGGCACGAGGCAAACAGAGTTACTTTCAAACGTTAAAGCTGCACTCTCACATTTTGGACGTTTTGACAACTTTTCTCATTTTATGTCTTGGATTGGAACCATCCAATTTTTGCGAAAAATTAAATGGCAGATTTTTCTATTTAAGTTAAAACATTGATGTTTTATGCACTTTTCTTAAACCGTTAGTAACATTAATTTTTGAACGGAAATATGAAATCTGTGATCTGATCTTTTGTCAGCAATCTTTTATCATTGGTTTGCAGATAATTACGCAAAAATTGCTCATTCAAAAAAAAAAAAGTTGTGAAAACGGTATATCTGTGGGAGTGCAGCTCTAAATGTTTAATTTCTTGATTTTACTACTGTATTAGAAATTACAGGGGTTGGGGCATATTTTTAGTGTTTTTATTGCTTTTTATGATTCATACAGTCATACTTTATTCCTCAGGGCATAACTTACAAATAGACAAAACTGGAAAATGGTCGTTTCAAAAGGCCAAAGATAATGCAAGTTGAACAATCATATTGTTCATGGCTTGTATTTTTGGTATATTTTGTTGCATATGCTATAGAAAAGTTGAAAGTTAAAAATAAATTCATAGTTGAAATGATGGCTTTGAATGGTATTGTCAGATGAGAAAAGGCACTTTTAAGAAATAGGTATAATGGTACTTTATTTATTTTGATCAATTTTAGATATTGTATGAAAATTATTATCTTATTTAGTACATGAGACCTTTTAAACAGTTATTGACAATATAACAATGTGTATATGAAGCTTTAGATCAACACTTAAAGCTGCACTCTTACAGATTGTCAGTTAAGACACAAAATTGTCTCAAAATCTGCTGATTTGGTTATCATTCCTTTAATTCAGTCATATTAGATAATTCACAATAGAACCCATCAGAAATGTAAAAGTGCCGAAAATTTCATTTACATTAAATTGTTCGTAATGCTTTTAGCCATAAAACATCATTTTTTTAACATAAATATGATAAACTGCTATCTGATCTTTTTTCAGCATTCTTATATCACTTAAAATTGGGTCTAGACATTTATGCAAAAAAATTGTCCATTTATAGACAAACAATAAAAGAGTACCGGTAGTCAAAACGATCAATCGGTGAGATTGCAGCTTTAAATACACCTTTTAAGACCACTGTAAAATTCCAATGGTTTGCCTAAATCGTTAAAGCTAGCATACTGTTTAATTAACAACCATACTTATTGTTTAAAAGTGTCATGATATCTTTGTACAATGTTTTTTATATAATTCATTAAAGAAGTCAAAACAAATTTGTTTATCTTGTAAATTGTTTTCTATTATTTAAATGACCCAGACAAAAATGGGAACGTCAGTGCTAGTTCTTTTACTATTAACATCCCATGAAGTTTCTATTGGTGTAGCAGCAAGGAGGTGTTATATTAAGGATGCATCATTTAAACCAAATTATACATTTATATGCACAACATACAGGCGTGTAGCCGCCTATACATGAATACGCGGCTGAATCCACATGATTCTGACAAAAAAATCAACCAAAGTTGCAGTATGCGAACTTGACTACATGAATCTAAAACTGGTTATTTTCCAGTACTAAATAATGCACATCGGAACGCCCAGAATGCACTAGATTGCACCATGGTTTTCAAAATTTTCAAGTTTGCCCCGAACCCCCACCACATTTATGAATCCTCATGAATAGAGGGGTAGCTACGCCCCTGACATAATTGAAACCACAGTGTGGCTAAACAACACTTGTATGTTTATCCTACGCAGTGATCTCCCATGGAAATGCAATCGTCAAAGAATCTGAAGGGGATGTTTATATGGACTACATTTAAATACACCAAGTGTTTAAAAAAGTTGATTTCAGTCACAAGAGAATCAACCATACCCCACACTTGTTGGAGTAAGATGAAATGTCCACTTTCCGCGAAAAAGAAAGTACATTGAAAATGTTCATTTGATTCAAGTGACTATTTTTTATAAATATGTTACAATACATAAAATACGTTATTTTTTATAATTGTTTACCCATGTTGAATTTTATTTGGCAAATTTATAAGAGATTTATATACAAGGGCATAGCCAGAAGTTCGTGGAAAAGCTTGATAAAATGAAAACAATATGCAGCATATCTTTTAAACTTTCATACAATAATAATCAGGTAATTTGAAATTAAGAATGCGAGATTCATCGTAAAGCATGTTATAACGACAACGTAGTGATCACTATGGAAACAGGTGGTCGCGCATTCCTCCGCAGTTGCTAAAATAACCCATGACAATATCTTGTTTTGTTGACCACTCACATTGAAACCAATAAAACGGCGCGAAGGTTTGCACATTTGACGTGACGTTAATAACGTGTGATGAAGTGAAGTTTTAAGTCAGTGCGTTTGTTTGTTTATTTCAAAGGAAACATTTTAGCTTGAACGGAATAGTTAAATTTTGTTTAAAATGACGCCAGAAGACAGATTGATAAAACGGGCAGTGATACAGTTCTGTGTAAACCTAGGGAAAACTCCATCGCAAACACTTAAACTGATGAATGAAGCATCGAGTGAAACTCAAGTGAAGCGAATGCTCGTTTACAAGTGGCACAAGCGGTTCAGTGAGGGGCGGGAAAGCATTTGTGACGACGTGAGGTCTGGGCGACCGGTTTCACAAACTACAGTGTGTGACGTCGAGGCCGTAAAAAACATCGTTGACGCTGATCGTCGAGTCACTCTTTATGAAATATGCAAGATGTTGGACATGAGTTATGGGTCGGTACGGAGGATAATGAAAGACAGTTTGAAAATGAGTCGAGTGAGTGCGCGTTGGGTTTCACGGCTGCTGACAGAAGATGAGATGAGCAAAAGAGTACGGGAATCACGCCGATCCTTAGCTCGGTACTAAAAGGAAGGAAACCGTTTTCTTGAGAAGATAGTCACTTGCGATGAAACCTGACTGTTTTATTTCGACCCTGAGACAAAACAGCAAAGCAGTCAATGGAAGACTACCAGTTCCCCGCCTCCGAAGAAGGCACGACCATCCTGCTCGATAGGAAGTATATGTTCATTTTCTTTTTTGATGTGCACGGTGTTATCCTACTCCATGCAGTTCCGCAGAGCCAATCTGTGACGGGTGCTTCCTACTAAAAGGTAAAGTGATATATAACAAAATTCATTTTTATCAATATTTAGGACTTGATAAAATCTGCATAAAACAATGTTTTAAAAAGTTTATGATTAAAAATATGGGATTGAATAAGTGTTAGTTTTAATTATATTTGATGAAGTACGCAAAACGCGACAAATGTTATAAGCCTCAGTTATGTTCTCCATTTAAGGCGTGACTTGTAGAGGGCGATGGGATTTAAGAGACCACTGGCGTTGCATGATGGGTGGATTCTTCACCAGGAAAATGCATCAGCACATAGATCGGAGGAGGCACCGACTACCGCGACAATCCAGCTTGAAGCGGAGATCCTTCCCCACCCCCTTTATTCGCCAGACCTACCACCATGCGATTTTGCCTTATTTCCGAAACTTAAATGTGAACTAAAGGTAAACGCTTCAATGACTTTCAGGCACTACAGAGTGAAGCTCAGACACGCCTGTATTTTTACAAGTCAGAGTGGTTCAGTGACATTTAGCGGCAGTGGGTAGCGAGACTTCGACGTTGTATTGCGGCGAACGGCTCTTACTTTGATAAGTTATGACGTTGACGTCAGATTCTGACGTTTGAACTGCGCGGGCTATACTGATCTCATGTTAATGAAAAAGCTGTAGTTTCCTTTATATTTTATGTATCAGTTTGAAGTTTTCTATGTCATTTACAGCTGAAATAGATTTTATAGCGAGCGTTGAAAAATATTAAAATGTGTTGATTGTATTAAGGAATTCCACGAACTTCTGGCTATACCCTCGTATTAAGAAACTCGGAAAGTATGTGAATGGTTTGGACCGGCTTCCTCAGCCGCTAAAGAGGATATGATTATGAAGCGTTAAGGGTTTTAAAAATGCATCTCTTACTTGGATTTTATAGATTGTTATTACGAAATAAAGTATGGCGTATCAAACGAAGTGTTAAAGCTAAGCTATTGATGGCTGAAACCCTTCAATAAATGTTGATATGTGCTAACATATAGTCTTTGAAGTCCAATATTTGGAAATGCGTTACTAACCCGATTCAACAAAAGGCTGTTGCACAATCAGTTGATTGACATAATCACGTGATAAACCAATAACTTCCATTAAGGTTAAAATATTCAACACCTTAGTATGAGTCCCTGTGGGCGAGTGGATAAGCGATCCGTTTTTTATTCTATGTGTTATCTGCTCCCCCTTTGAACAAGATTATTTTTAATACTTCAATCGTTTTTTAAAAATGCAATTGAAGTAAGAAAATCAACCTGGTTACTATTATTTCTGCAATTTCAGTACCAAGGAGTAAAATAATATAATATAAGTGTTTTCAGATGCATTACGAGAAAAAATATGTTTGGTGCCAAAACATGAGAGAGTCTCTTTAACGGAAAAGTTTTGACTGTTACTCAGTCAGTCAGATGGTGATAAATATAATGCATAGCATCATCGCTCTGGAGTACGAGAACGTTGTATACAGAGTATTTTTTTACTGAACATGCGTCTGTTTATGTTGATGACATAAAAGGTTTAAACTGTTTAAAGGAACAATAACATTATGAAACAACAAATCTGATTACAGATATCAGTGGCAGATTCTGGAATTGACTTAAGAAGGGGTACGTGAAACTCATGGGCTTAATCTTTCCACATCCGTCCCTCCCTCAGAACAGAAATTGAATGGCTTGAAATGTTGGACCGGGGTGGGGGTTAGACTTCCCCAATTTATAGTCCGAAATAGTGCATTTTTATCTTAATATTGTATTTTTCCCGATATTGACTGAGAACATATTATAAACGGACGATTCAAAGGGGTGGGGGACGGCGCGCGCGCTGGGACCGATTCCCCCCCCCCAACCCCCCCCTGAATCTGCAATTGAGTACATGCATTAAAACCGTCTCCGTAGCCTATTGGTTAAGGCGTTCTATACCCTTCATTAAATTGACTTAATACTTCACACAATTGTTCAGGACCATAAGCCAATGAGGTTACATAACTCCATGTCCTTAATACAAGTTATGGCCCCTGATTGACTAAGGTTAAACTTTTAGGCAAGTAAAATTTAAGGGGAAGTTGGAATTTAATAAAAAAAACTTCCATGGGTCACAATGAACCCAATGAACAATGTTCTTTAATCATGAGCTATATAACTGTTCAAGCGTTAACAGACACATTCGTGTGCAGACGAAACTTTTATTGTTTTTACAAGCACAGAACTTGTATTTAGCATTTACAGTTTCTATATAATTCAACTGAAAGTTCTATTTAACCATAATATAAAATATTAAGTCACCATTCACTAGCGGATTGAGAAGGGGTGCAGTTGGCGTGCGCTCCCTCTAAAATCATCCAAGTTTACTTTTTGTGTCAATATATGAGAAGAAAATAATAAAATATACACATAATGCATCATTTCCGACTACAAATTGTTAAAAATTACTTGATTGAGTAACCCTCAATCCTCCTGCAAACGCCCCTAAGTAACGCCCCATTCTAACGAGAATTCCTGGATCCGCCCCTGGTCATTATATATTTTGTTTATCAAACGGTACAGAGATCAAGTGACTGAATCTGACTTGCATTTAATGAATGAGATGGTCTGTAAAAGATTTCCGATGAATATCCTATGAAATTTGCAGTCCTCCCATTTCGACTGGTCATTGTTTGTGGATTTATTATACACAATTATAAAAAATACTATCACCAAGTTGTCTCTTAAGGTTACGGGAGCCTATACTGTCAAAAGTTAAATATATATAATTTGTCCCCCTAATGCCATAAAATATGGATGGTCCCCTTAATGCCTCAAAAATAATATTATATATACACTGGTCTCCATAAACCCTTCTACATATATACCTGTCCCCTTAAACCTGCAACATACTTACAAATTATTAAGGAGACCGCAAATTACGTATATTTTTTGTTAATTAATTTAAGAAACCTAAATTTTGTACTCATAATAAATGATCATCTCAATACTAAATTATCAACAAAAAAGCAAAATAAAGTATAAAACAAAAAATATACAAATTGTCTCCTTAATGCCGTAAAAAATATACGGTCACCTTAATGCCCTAAGTAGATTTTTTAAAGATAGTTTCAATTTCTGTATTGATCAACGCAATTAATTTATACATACTAGGATATTGTCTATAATACCTAGGTATAAATCTCATTCTTAGTTCATAAAACAATGTGCACTCTAGAGGAAAGTAGTATTCATGTTCTAATAAAGAACAAACAGTGCATTTACGATCATTTAGTGGCTTCGAATGCGGTCTATTCCATCGACCCGTTTCAATGCTTAATCTATGTGACGATAGCCGCAGTTTGGACACCGACATTCAAAATTTAGTAATATTTAGTATGGTAAAATATGGTTGAAATCTAAATCCACACATTTTTGTAAAATCAAGCCCTACTGGACATGTCTAATCTACTTTGCCAATCTTGAATACAATTATCTTTCAACCTTTGTTTAACAAGACACAGAAATATCTTAACATTTCCAATTTCTTGATAAAACCAGGAATCATATAAACCTAAACTACAAAGAAGATCTTTTGTGAGTGAACACCAATTTGGTTTGTTGGGAGGCTGTTCTATATATATATTCATACATTGTTTTGTATGCTTTGACACGTTTTGTTTTCAATCAACTTTTATCATAATAGTATTTCTTCATCATTGAAATAATTGAACCTCATTTCTTTGCTATACTCTGGCCTCCATTTATTTAGAGTCTAACTGTGTTTTGCTACATGACCCCGTGATCCATCCATTGAACAAATGTCATTTCACAAGTACAACTCTTGAAAGCGCTGCATGATACAACCGGAAGTTAGTACCGTCCTCATTGGAAATTACTTTCTCTGACATGGATATTGGAACTAGGCACAAAACATACAAAATACGTGCTATCAATCCGTATCGATTAACTTCTATATAGTAAATGTTCGTTTATCGAAAATTCTTTCATGGATGTTATCCAGTTAGTTTAATTACTATAACTTTTTGAAACTGTATTTTGAAATTATGATGTTTGGAATGTTTAACGTTTGATTTGATAGGCATGTTCGTTCAAAGGCATGCATTTAGGAGTTCTAAGCAATTCCCATTGGTGATGTATCTAATGCCGTCTAATGTAAAATTGTATTTTCTTACAAAGTAAGTTTACGTCAGGTACAAATAAACGACTGATTAAGACATTTTCATCTGACTCTCGCATGTGTACATGTTAATTCCCAGACGACAACATTAATGGCCAATATGACTGAACTTTCTTCATAATCTGAATATTCGAGTAATTTCATATTTTGCATATTGTATTAGGCAACATATTATAACCTATAAAAAGCCTAAAATCCGCCAACTTGATAGATCTGAATTGAAAATAAATTATGCTTACTGTATTGATTATGTGCGATGTATATGCTACGCCAAAATGATCAGGTTCCGTGAAGAATAAACTGACATTATCTCTCCGAAATCGATTTCATTACGAGAAATGTAAAGAAGCTGTTTTATAATTTACTGAAGGTATCAATTTAAATTATTATTTGACGTTTGTTATTTAAGTTGAAAGATTTTAAGACAGACATTGTTAACTCAACGTATATCAATGAAATAAATTTGAGCATAGTTGGCTTTATTTAGAGGGTTTTATGGAATAGTAGCATTTGTTTGAAAATGTAGAAAACATTTCCCAATATTGTTTATTTACAAGTACATGAAGACACATTGACTCTGATCGTTTCTTTAATTGTATCACATTTAACATTAGTATAGGTTTTAAGACTTCAGCATGTCTCTGTGCCATGTCAATGTTAGGTTTAACTACTTCCAATGTAGACGCCTTCATCATTTACCCTGTTTAAATAGTAATTGCTTTGACATAAAGTTCCAGTTGAATCAGATTTGCCAAACCGTATTTACATCATTTACCAATGGAAGGCAACCTCATGTAATTGGATTTCACTGTCTCCATGGTGACTGGTGCTGCTTCTAATGAATTTCATTCGTTTTGCATGTACTATTGCCCGTGTATGAACAGGTACAAATGGATTTTGTGAGTTAATTATCACTGGCGCTCTTGTAGTGGTCTGATTCTGACAAGTATTAGAGATCGACTTGTGGAAAGACGTACGGATAGGGGGCTGACACTGTATTGAATGACTATTGCAATTGTTTAATGCGTTACATATTGCAGTATTAGTTACAAAATTGATCGTAGCATATAGCAGGATCGAGCGAAGCAAAATTACAAAGTGTGAAAACAGCACCTAGTGCCAATAAGTACCACGAGCCAATAAAACATAGGAGCTAAAACCAGCCATGCAATATTTATTCCGCATCAAAACATAATAATTATCTTTAGTCCAGGTCTATAGAGCAATTATATTACATGCGCACGGTCTGCACTCCGAATTATGTGTCGGAAATAAATGTATTTAAAAGCATGTTTAATCTGTACGCGCTGATTTTGACGTTTTGATTATCTTGTCTAGTGTATGTTAAGCCTTAACCTTGTGCAATTAAACAGGAAATTCTTTCATGTGTTAGCTGCTCGGATTGCCCCTCTTGTTTCAATTGTTTTATTTCATGGAAATAATAATCTTGACGAAGAAACCTCAAGCAAAAAGCACTATATATTTGTGTTTTGGAGTGGTATTTAAAGTTCATTTGCCTTGAACCTAAGACTCATTGTGAACGTGCTTCCAGAAGATATTTACCAATGACCAAGAAAGCAATCCATTTAGGGATTATATACGAGAACACGTATCTGCTTGTCATGCATGTTATTTCTATTTTTCGAATATACGAAATAACACAATGTCTACAAGTATTCAATTTAAAAAGAATATAATATGTAAGTAAATTATCACAAGTCTTCTTTTATTGTTTTATTACGTCGTGTGTCCCTTGTTTAGTGTATGTTGGGCCCAAATTCGGTTTCTCTTAACACGGTGTTTGTTGAATGTTTGACTGCAGAGCGTGTCTCCAAAGTTTCCATATAGGCATTGTATTACTAATATGATCACTTCAAAACATTATAACATTCTGACCTATGACAGCCATTTAAATAATATTAATATATATAACTAAATATTTTATATGTCCTTGTACTTTAAGTATCTTTTATATTTACAATGTGCATCATAATGTTTTATTCTATGAAAAACTCTTTTTATAGATACTTAAATAAATGTTAATTCTGTACAACCATTTTTTGTTCGTTTGGCTATAATTTGTATGATAGTATCAGACATTTCTACAGAAATGATCAATTTGTCATAAAAATTTGCAAGCAAAAAAAACCCCAGAGTTCATGGTGTTCAATAGATAGGTTTACAATATAATTGTTTATGAAATATGTCAACTTTTTGTCCCAAATCTTTTCTTTTAATTTACCTGATAGATCTCATTTTCCAGAAAAAAATAAAATATTTTTCCTACCTACCGACCCACCTGTAAAATTTAGGGTCGTTAAAGGCCAAACAAATAAAAAAATAATAATTTAGGCCTTAGCGTTGTTTCCTTTTGATATAACACTCAACCTTGAATGCGGTATACAGCCAAAAGGAACAATATAGCCCAAAAGTTTGGTTCTTTAACAACGATGAATGACAGTTGCGCAACCGAGAGAAGAGAAGAAAGGGATAAGCCGCAGTCAAATGAAGGCCGACCAGTTTCGGGGCGCGACAACTGGATTTTGATGCAGTGAATCCCTCGTATTTATAAATTGACACTTCTTGACTTTCAGCGAATCTCTACGTTTTAGCCCCCCAAAACAGTTAATCTTTCTGTTTGCCACTATGAATTATTGATATTTTTATTTGGCATTTGTATACCTTAATCTGCCATGTTGGCTTTTTTTTACTAATACTCGGAGTCTCAGAGGCGCCGTCCGAGTATTTGTTTATAGAATAACTTTTAAATTATACTAAACGCAATGTTTTCTACTTATCTTTCATCTATATACCATTAAACGACCCAATTCAGAGTTGTTTTCCATTTGCCGTTATGAGTAAGTAATACTTCGATAACGCGCTTTGATACTTGTATCTGTTATTATAGTATTTGCCAGAACATAAGGACAAAACGAGCATATTTTGCGTCTTTAAGAACTTTGGTATTTTAAATTAGTATTTTCATGAGCGATGAAATAAACAGTTAATTACACTTGAAAAAGTTGTCCTTCGGATGGTAACTTGGCTCAGTGGTAAAACTAATACTGATGGTTATGCTTTCAATAATTTGTATAAGTTGTAGACTTAGATAATAATAGGATGGTGCTTTATTTCATTACATATTACAAGGGTTCATGCGTTTGTCGTGCCGAATTGTATTTGTATTACTCATTTTCAATGATCCAACCTAATGCACAACGCATAAGGAGATTGAATGAATTATGGCTGTGACAATCCTAAAATCCGATTGTGTTTACATGAAGAGTGTAGAGGCTTGGCTGCTAAATATAATTATTACCACCGATGCTCTTTTATTTTGAAGGCCAAACTGGTTAGCAGATAATGGTCATTGCAATGATTACCATTTGTAGATAAGCATATATTTTAATTAACTCATATGAAATGAGATCGAAAACAATGTATTTTTCATATGAAGAAACCTGTTATTTTGCGATTTTCTGATATCGCAAAAAGGGGGGAGGATTGGGCTAAAAAATAAAAAATAAAAAGAAAGAAAATGCCCATAAAAGGATTTAAATAAAAGAAAAGAGACAAACTGGCTTTCTAAAATGTATTATATAAGATGATTATAAAAGAAAAGCCCATTTTTGCAAATGGACATTTAGCTTATCTTTCATAATAGCTATTTCACGTTCGATATTGATTCGAATATATAAGTATTTTTCAAAATTTCGGAAGTAAGGAATTGTTTCTCTGTTTTTTGAACAGAAAATGTAGTATTTTAGAAGTATAACTATGAAGTTAATGCAGCTATAGTTTATTTCAACTTTTATTCCTAATAAAACATTTTTTTAAATTTAGTTAGATTCTAATATTTTTTGAGTGGAGAAAGCGTTTCAATTCATTCCACAGGTCTTGTATGATATAACACTCCCAGAACATGTGGTTTATTGTTTCCTCAAAGCTGGAACACAAGTTGCATAAACTCGAATTGGATAATTTGCATTTCAAAAGATATTTATTTGTTGATATAATTTCTGTTAATTATCTTAAACTGAAAGGCTCGTATACATGTGTCGATTGTTGCTATATATGGCAGTGAATATACTTCCTTCCAATTAAGTGTTTCGTTTAAAGACTTTTCCCATATATGTTTATGTTTTTTTCAATAGTGTTATTTTGAATATGTTTATTATACAGAAACTGTGTGATCTTTTTTTGGGTCTTAATTTTTTCCAACATCGAATTTTTTTCATCCAAAGTAATATCTGATATTTTTAGTTCATTTTTCAAATGTTGCGGTATATTATTGTAAAATTGTAGATACTTTAAATAGTCAATATTGGGGATTTCGTAAAGAAGTTGCATGTTATCAAATGAATAAAACTTCTTAAATCTAAATGCGAAGATATGTTCGAGATTGAGCATCCCCTTGTCGTGCCATTCTGTATAATATATTGTTTCATTATTACATTTTAATTCAGAGTTGTTCCAAATTATGACTTTTCTTATGTGTGTGTTGGCTTGTTTCTTTTTAAACATGTTCCAAGATGTAAGGATGTTTTGAAAAAAAATGTTTTGACCACATAAAAATTTGATATCGTTTTCATACAGATTACAATCAAATATGATATTTCCACCCTTTTTATAAAGTATTTTATTAAAAAATATTTTCCATTTCCCATAATTACTATCATCAATTAATCTTTTAATCCAGCTTGATTTAATAGCTTGTATAAATATTTTTAAATTCGGGATACCTAATCCCCCATTTTCACGGGAGAGGTATAGCTGTTCTCTTTTACTTTTGTCAGGTTTATTATCCCATATAAAAGCAAAAATATATTTTGTTATCTCGTTTATCAGTTGACCAGGAGGATTTGGTAACACAGTAAAAGGAAAAAATAGCTTAGGTAGGGCGAATGTTTTGACTAAATTAACTTTTCCAAAAAGGGTTAATTTTCTAAGTTGCCATTGTTTAAGACATTTGTTAAATTCCTGTTATTTTGATATAATATTGTTGGCAAAAAAAGAATCTCTATTATTGGAAAATATTATTCCAAGTGCTTTTGCAAATGTTGAGGTCCAGGTAAAACGACTTCCTTTACTAAAATGTATATTTTTTCCATTCACCTACCTTAATCTTGAGGTCAATGGTTACTTTGTTATGGCAAAAAGCTTCTAAGTTATGGCAACAAACTTCTTAGTTGTGGCAACATTATAAATAAAGTGTTGCGGATATCGCCTCTCTGCAACATTAATTTTAGACGAGTTTGCCTGTGGTAAAATCAAATACGCTTTGATGCTTTTTGTATTGTATCATTTGCCTATTATCCTTGAAAAACCAGAACATGTTTACTGAACATTAGCTCCATAATAGAATCCTGAGTCATAGGTTCTCGTCGAATGAGAAAATTGTAACGCAGATCTGAAGTACTCCGAGTGTTCGTCTTAATCATTTTATGGCGAGTTGGGTGTCATTTTACAGATTTGACGTCCTGTTAAGCTTTGTTCTGGTCGCGTGTTTGCAAGATGAATCTGTCTTAAACATCAGTTGGATATCATTATGGTCAATTTAATTCATTTAGTAAAATTATCGCTAGATCTCGTCTTCCCCAATTTGGGTCATTAGGGAAGCTGGTATTTTTCGAAGAAGCCATCGAAATTTAAGTTAATTATGTGTTCCTGCCATACTGTTTTCGAAATATTTGCTGTTAAACGCTTGTAAATTATTTAAATGTCAACAATTTAGGTAAGTTTTATGTCCATGCAAGCTATGTGATTTTAATTGATATTAAACGTTAAAATGAATCCTTGGAAATGTCAAAGATGAAAATGCAATTTATTAATTTTTCAAGGTATGTTAATATTTAATTTTAAACGCATACAATTATTTGACAAACAAACTTTCAAAAACTATGTTTTCTAATCACACCATACAAAGAAACAAACATATGCAAAAGGGTTAGACTTTTATAGTATTTCGAGTCGTTAATTTACTGTTTTGCTCTGCAAAGAACCCACTACGACGCAAAGATATTTTTTCAACATTTCCCTCAAAACAGATGCAATTAAGTCAATAGAAGATTGGCAGCATAATGCCCTTGGGCATCGCGAACTTATATGGCAGGAAAAACGGCATTCTTTTAATTCCTTGCTTATCAATCAACGCTAGGAAAATCGGTACTTGCGTTTATGTTACTTGTCATAGATAAACAATGTGATATCAATATCGTTAAAATAATTTATTTCATTGTTAATGATTTAATTATTATTTTCAAGTGGACTGCTTTGCCTCCAAAAGAAGGATTGTTTGGAGAAAATATTGCCTATAATCGCCGTGCCTTTTTTACTCGTTTCATCTTTTCCCATAAAAGAATTGCTGTGTGAGAACACCCTCTGAACTTGTTCAAGAAAGTTATAATTAATAATTGACCTTACGACAGGATTTGATTGACAGGTCCTATCAGCCAATCAGAATACAGGGCTGATAAGCCGTGTTGCTATCCGCCATTTTGTCCGTCAAACTGACCAGAGTCCGTCATATACATGCGCTGGCAATTCCTCGCCTTTTTAAGTATTATGGTAAAAAGGTGTTGTCATGGCACTTGTAATTCGGATACAAGGTAGCTAGGCCGACTAAAGATGGCTTCCAATTCGTTCCGTATTCGAAACCAGCGAGTTATTTAGAAAAATGAAAGTGCTGTATCAGACTCTGTGGAAGACCTCATCAACAGCTGAACTTGGAAATTTTGAAAGATCGTTCAAAGGCGAAACATCTATAAGTCTGTACAAAAGTATTTTTTGAACAAAACTACTTATTTCAATCCGCTCAAAATTTATTTAATACTGAAATTGTCCGTGCATGACCTAAATAAGTGTTACTATTTTTAAACTATAAACATCGTACATTTATGCTTTGGCTTGTGTTGTCAAATCGGCATTAATGGCCATTTAATATCAGGTTCAACATGGACACGATTGATTTCATTCAAGAAAGAGGTATTTTTGTTGATACCGTTATGTAGTTTTTATAAACTGCTTTGCTTTCAAAGTAAATCAGGAAATATCGTACAACTAAATTTTTGTCCGAACCATCGCATGCTTCCGAATCTCATCTACTCGTATGGTTCCTATGTAAACAATGGCTTTTGTAGCTGTCATTCCGACACATTTCATAGATTTCTTATTTTCATATCAGCACTTTGTCGACGGAAAAATCCAATCAAGAAACCCTGTCCCTCAAGCAGCTACTGTATTTGACCAGCTCACACCAGCTAGGCCTCCTCCAAAACTCAGATAAATATTTGAGCCACCAAAAAACGAGAACAGATCGGTCTGAATCGTTAAGGTTTTATTTTCTGTATAAAACAATTTATTTCACTGTACATTTAAATCAATTATTATGTTCATTAGAACTTGATTCTGCCAAACATGTGCTGTCAAGACTTATTATGAATAAAGAACAAGTCAAACATGTACATATTTTCATTGTTATTCTTATATTTTGGGCCATTTACGTAAATCTACAATATTTAATGATAGTTCATCCAATGTTCACAGTCCGGATCACATGCACACTCGATTAACAGTATTCTTAAAGTTGCACTCTCACAGAATTCTAGTTTGACACTTTTTGTCTCAGAATCGGCTTATTTTGGCATTCTTTAAATTAAGACCTAATATATAAATCACAAAGCAAACTTCTCCGAGCCAAAATATGATAAATGCAATCGAATCCTGTGTAAGTTGTCAAAGTGATCAATCTGTGAAAGTGCAGCTTTAACAGTGAAAAAATAACTTCTGCTAATGCTATATATTTTAAAATATATTTGCCATTGCAATAAAGAGATATTCACCTACAATATCATACATAAACACCAAAGAAATATCAAAGTTTAAGTAATGTTTGCAAAACAACAATGTATTTAATAAATCTGATATTAAATATGCAACAACTGGTGTTATACTCCAGAACTGAAGCTAACATCATAGAGGTACATCCTTCCAAGAATCCATCAAAACAACATGCTGAACAACTTCAAGAACTCTCTTCAAAAGACCATACTTTCCTGAAATAAATAAATTTAAAAAGATGCCAATATTAAAATAAATCAGTTACATGTATTGCTAAATATTTTAATACTAGCTGTAAATGCTACTGCCTTTGATGTTTGCTTTCTACATGTACAGATAATAGCTAATGTTTTGTGGTTGTTGTTTTTCTCTGGACAAATAGTCCATTACTTTTGTACAGCAAAGTAAAACTAAATGTTATAAAAAGCTTTAAAATAGGTCCTACCGATTATTTGTAAAACTTGTCATCACTGGTTTTCTCTTGCGTTTGACATTGCCTGGACTGGTAAATATCATGTGTGTGTGGGGGGGGCGGTTTCCGGTCTTATGCTAGGTCCCCTGTGGCGGTAGGCTTGTTGAAGACAATAATAAGGGGACTTCCTTATCTCCATCAATCAGAATACTTTAATGGTGTCAACGGTAAATAGCAGGAGACCCTCCACCAGCCTTAACCGGTAAATGGGGGGAGGGTAGTGTGTGTGGGTTAGAACCAGCTGCCCGGTCAGCTTAGTTGGTTAGAGCGCCGGGCTAGTGTTCTTGTGGTTGTGAGTTCGAGCCCCACACCGGGTGCACTTTTCCTCCCAGGTCTACTTTTACAGCCAGAGTGTGTGAACATGTTCCACAATTTCTGTAAGAACAAAAATCAAAGCATGTGAATGTTTGAGCAATGCAAAAGTTACAGATTGGTATCACCCACGATTGTCACTTGTCAACTATTACATTATTATTCATAAGGGGAGTGTTCAATCTCTTAGAACTGTAACTTTTTATGCATAACCCCAATAAACCATTTCTGCTCATACTATAGAATACAAGGTTATATTGTATAGCTGGCATGTAACTGTTATTTAATGTCACTTCCGGTTCCCCATTCGGGCCATTTATGATTTACTCATATTGTGCGATGATTTAATCTTTGTTTCAACAATACTGTAAGAAGGACCGGTGTTATTAAAAGTTAAACTTACCCTTGTTTGCATTTACAGTATGCGTCACACACACGCTTTTCCTTTTTATCGATGTCAATGTTGACAACATGGCGGCTATCCGATTTTCTCTGACTTGGATAGATTTCACCCCGTAAATGTTAGATATCGTCATTTTCTAAAGATATATCGAGTCTTCCGATGTAGCAACCAGTTACAAATTCCTTTGACTTCTATTTTTTTCGCATTGTAATGTCACATTTATGATAATTTGTCAGGAATATCGGAAAGCGAAACGACGCGAGACGCCTTTACTTCCTCGTTTGTTTGACGGACATAGACAGAGTTCGCTCCCTTGATATCAGGGGGCGTGGCTTAGAAGCCGCTGTCGTAAGGTCAATTGTATATTGTTTTCTTCAGCATTTTTTTCACATTAGAAAAAAGAGTATATGTTGCATTTTAACATATGCAGAACATATTCCATTTTATATTTTGCTATGTCAATAACTCCATTGTGCTTTTTACGATCTATTGTAATTTGTAATAAGCCATTTATCTTAAGCTGATGAAAATTTGCAATAATACTGTGTTAAAAATATTATTCAATAAAGTTCATTAAGTTTTTGAATATATTTTGGATTAACTTTAAATGAATCATACTGATATGCTATGTGTTTACATATCATCTGAGTGTCAAGAATTTAACAAAATATTTTGCAGCGCTGACACTACTCTATCCATACACGATTATCCCATACATAAATTTTATTATAAGAAAGCACATCTATATACGTTTACATTTAATTTGTTGCCTCTTTCTTATTTCCATTTTTATTACTTCATATATCCATGCATGTACTGACTTGGCCAAACCTATAAGAAGATCAAAATATCCTTCCAACATTTCGAATATTACATCACTTTCAATATTATATATCGTATTGTAACGTTGTCAACATTTAAAGAAAATACTTTATTGCCCAGGTCTGTTGTTGCGTGTTGTTACGCTATTTTCGTGACTCAAAAGCTATGGGGATTAATTTGTTTCCTTGATTCAGTTTATTACCCTTTTCTAGCCGTGAAATAACATTAACACTTTCTTTCAACATTGACGAGTGTGAATCAATGAAAGGAAGTTCAACGATTGGATGAAGCCGAACAATAGATACAGATAATTAAGACGTGAATGCAATTTATGATATCTGTTGTAATGGACCATTGATTTGAGAGGTTGGCAATATTTCTGAGGACAGTGTCAGCAACAGTGATGACAAGACAGAATAACTTGCCTTAGATAAAATGTATTGCCTTTCTGTAGAGAGGTTTAATCTTTTTCTTACAGCAACTAATAGATAACGCATGACAACTATCTTATCCCTATTATATAATAATATTTATTGCCATCTTTTTCAATCAGCATCACATCTTCAACCTGGAGGCTAAATTCAAATCATTGTAAGTGCCTTAGATTTTATTAAGCAAATACAAATGAATAGCGAATGTCTGGTTAATGAATATCTGTATGGGGATTTGAAATCAGACTCAAATGAACCATTCTAGATCAGAAAGTTTAATGACATGAAGCGATTGGTTTGACGATACTTCTTTTCTGAGGAAACCTGAAGTATAAGCAATTGATTTCAGTACAGACAACAAGGTATAATAATAATGAAGAAAGAAGAAGAAGAGGAGGAGAAGAAGTCTAAAATGAATAACTTCCAAATTCAAACCCATCGGCTGAAATGGGAGTGCGATAGCGTTTTTTTTTAAAATGTGTTTTGTACGTTTAGCATTTCATTGTGATAGCACATGAGTCTCCTTTTTTAAGTTAAATCGGAAATAAACATGATGTATAAAACATTCCAGTTCATTGTAGAAACGCTCTGCCGAGAAATTTCAAAAAGGTTTGACAGAATAAATGAAATATAAAACAAACGTTTTTGTTACCATTATTTTACTGTAAAACCCTGCAAAATCAAAATACCCCCTTGGACAAATCAATTGTATATGACATGATTTACCAACGGGGGTTAATTTACCCTAACTCAGGGCATGCCTAAAATGAGGTTAAATGTAGTTGTATAGTGTAACGCATGTTATTGCAACGTAGTGTCTTCAATGTTTTTGTAATCTTTATAACATGAATATTTCCAATTCGCAAACAAAAAATCAATTTAAAGAAAACACAAGTAAAAGGTGTCAAGATGGCCATGGCCCATGTCAACATATACAGTATATTGTTTTAAGGTAATTTAATGCATATATATTACAAAATTAAACAACTAACATGAAAAAGACCAAATATCGAATAAGCAGCAACTACATTATAAAAGTTAATCTAAATATGTCATGTCATGAATTGATCACTCATACATGTATGCAAATCAAAATATTCGTAAGTAACTACATTTACGATATCATCAACGGTACATGAATAAAACGAACAGACACACACTACAAATACAATCATAAAGATGCATACATATCAACTGATCTAACCAAAACTGCGCTATAAAGAAACAAGTTTTAGTAACCTCTTTATCAGATGAAACCAATTGAATAAACTAACGCATTTGTGTGTTTTTATTTGCATGTAACGTCTTTTCTGAAATATTCATCAGAGGTGTGGGGGTTTACAAAATAGAACGACATCGAACTGATTCACTTACGATTTCGTAAACGTTACTGAGTGTTAAACTGTCAGCAAGCAATGTCGCAATATATGGGGAATTAAGCAGATTTCCATTATTTGTCAACCGTAATATTCTAATAATAAAGTATTGAGTACATTTATTATTATGTGTATATTTAGCATGTGAAGGTCATGTGAGTAGTACAGATACAATTTCCGATGCTATTCTTAAATTCACTGAGATTTACGTGGTAGACAAACCAAGTAAATTTCGCATTGGAAAAATATGCAAAAACTGCTCAAGATACCTATGTAAGCGATGTGATACATCGGTAAGTAAGATTCAATTTTCTTTTATCTTGCATCTATTGTCTCTTCCTTTTAAAGTAATTCACATCCATTTTCTTTTACATTACTCGTCTTTGATAATACTATAATTATGTACTTGTCAAAATACACTATATCACTGTGACAACATGAACTGACCACGTATAAATGTAATATTTATGGCAACAATCTTAAAATTAATTTGCATTATTCCTATCCATGTATTTTTCCTCAACATTTCAATATATTCCAGGACCACACGTTCGCTGGTTCATCAATCATGGCTTAGTACTCCTGCAAAAAAAGAATGCAAACCTGATGTTGTTCACCAGAGAGGCGACAATTGCTAGGATTAAGGCCGAGCCGAGTTGGTAATACTAGTTAATCTGCAAAAACTGCTCAAGATACCTATGTAAGCGATGTGATACATCGGTAATAACCCCGTTTAGATAATATCTGTAATTTAGAAAACAATATTGTGTATATATTTTGAACATTTTATGAAAAATATAGCCTTAAGTATATACTATAAAATACATTACTAATGTTAGTAACAATTGATTCTGTCAGAGTATCGGTATAAACTATTATTTTCACAATAGTTAGATTAGCACGCTGTATCAACTACCTGACTTGTCTAAAACTATCCAATGCAGAGTAAGCCTTCTGATAATTTTGCTCCCTTTCCGGATCTAATTATGTACAAACAAAAAGTTAAATATAATACTTACATGCTATGGTCGTTTTCGTTGTCATGTTCTGCAGTTTCGTTACCTGTATATCTTTTCTTGATCCTATTTCATTGCCAGTATGTACTCCCGACCTTTCAATCACAATAACATTGATTGCTAAAGCTGTCAAACATGCTCCAACAGACACATTTAAGCTTTTTTATTTTAAGAAATAGTATCTTAAAATGACCGCTATGGCTATTTCACATGCTATTACGGCCTCGATATCGGGTTGAGTCTAGTTGTTTTCATCATTGGAAATAGGACATTTAAGCAAATTATAGTAAGCAAATTAACAAACACACACCGTGTAAACGAAGTCCAATTTGATTATTTCTGTTGGATATGCTCATGACTTTTTTCTAAGAAGGATGAAGCAGTTTCAGTTGATAGATCGTTCTATTTAGGTATTAGACATTTTATTCCGAATCGCTGCATTATCAAAGAATAGGAGTTGAAACAAATAAGTAACGACCATAAAGAATAACTACAATATATTGTTTGGAATTGAATATATGTTACATTATTTATATGATTACATTTTAAAAACTCGGTCACACGCACACGAGGTTGGGTTTTAACCCATGAGTAGGTTTTCTTGTTAAAATTGCTAATGTGTGTAACCAGTGAAAACTATATTCAAATTCAGACAAACTAGGGCAGAGAAAAGACATAATAGATATATGGTTACTTATTGGAATTTAAAAATTATAATTTCAGTATTTTGGAGTCGTCTATTTTAAGACGAGTTTTTGCAGTAAAATCACTACGCGTTGATGTTGTTTGTAGTGTATATTTGACTATTTTCCTCCAACATCCAGAACTAAGAACATCGGCTCATCAATAGACGGCTAGCTGAGTCATACGGTCTCGCCAAAGGAGAAAATCTAACTTAACGCAGATCTGAAGTGCTCTGAGTGTTCGTCTTAATCATTTTATGGCGAGTTGGGTGTCATTTTACAGATTTGACGTCCTGTTAAGCTTGTACTGGTCGCGTGTTTGCAAGATGAATCTGTCTTAAACATCAGTGGAATAATTATGGTCAATTTAATTCATTTAGTAAAATTATCGCTAGATCTCGTCTTACCCAATTAGGTCCATTAGGGAAGCTGGTATTTTTCGAAGAAGCCATCAAAATTTAAGTTATTTATGTGTTCCTGCCATACTGTTATCGAAATATTTGTTGTTAAACGCTCGTAAATTATTTAAATGTCAATAATTTAGGAAGGTTTTATGTTCATGCAAGCTATGTGATTTTACTTTATATCAAACGTTTAAATGAATCTTTGGAAATGTCAAAGATGAAAATGCAATTTATCAAATAATCATGGTATATGTTAATTTATATGTTTTAACGTATACAATTATTTGACAGACAAACCTTCGAAAGCTATGTTTTTTATGGCACCATACAAAGAAACAAACATATGCAAAAAGGGTTAGACTTTTATAAATTTCGAGTCGTTAATTTACTGTTTAGCTCTGCAAAAAAACCATTATGCGCAAAGATATTTTTCACATTTCCCTCAAAACAGATGCAATTAAGTCAACAGAAGATTGGCAGCATAATGCCCCGGGGCATCGCGAACTTATATGGCAGGAAAAACGGTATTCTTTTAATTCCTTGCTTATCAATCAACGCTAGGAAAATCGGTACTGGCGGTTATGTTACTTGTCCTAAATTAGCAATGTGATATCAATATCGTTAAAATAATTTATATCATTGTTAATGATTTAATCATTATTTCCAGTGGACCGCTCTGCCTCCAAAAGAAGGAAAGCGTTTGAAGAAAATGTTGCCAATAACCGCCGTGCCTTTGTTACTCGTTTCATCTTTTCTCATAAAAGAATTGCTGTGGGAGAACACCCTCTAAACTTGTTCAAGAAAGTTATAATTAATAATTGTATATTGTTTTCTTCAGCAACTTTCTTTACATTAGAATAAAAGAGTATAGGTTGCGTGTTTACATATGCAGAACATCTTCCATTTTATATTATGCTATGTCAATAGCTCCATTGTGCTTTTTACCATCTATTGTAAATAGCAATTAGCAATTTTAATCATCTGATGAAAGTTTGCAATAATATCATGTTAAAAATATCGTTTAATAAAGTTCATTAAGTTTTTGAATATATTTTGATTAACTTTAAATGAATTATACTGATATGCTATGTTTTCACTCATCGTCTGAGTGTCAAGAATGTAACAGAATATTTTGCAACGCTGACACTGCTATATCCATACACGGTTAAGATATACACAGTCATAAATTGTAGTATAAGAAAGCATATCTATATACGTATACATTTAACTAGTTGCTTCTTTCTTATTTCCATTTTTATTACTTCATATATCCATGCATGTACGGACTTGGCCAAACTTATGAGAAATTCAAAATATCCTTCCATTATTTCGAATATTACATCACTTTCAGTATTTCATATGTTATTGTAACGTTGTCAACATTTAAAGAAAATACTTTATTGCCCAGGTCTGCTGTTGCGTGTTGTCACGTTATTTTTGTGACTCAAAAGCCATGGGGAGTAATGTGTTTCCTTGATTCAGTTTATTACCATTTCTCGTCGTGAAATAACATTAACACTCTCTTTCAATACTGACGAGAGTGAATCAATGAAAGGAGGTTCAACGATTGGATGCAGCCGACAATAGATACAGATATTTAAGACGTGAATGAAATTTATGATATCTGTTGTATGATGACCATTGATTTAAGAGTTGGCAATATTTCTGAGGACAGTGTCAGCAACAGTGATGACATGACAGAATAACTTGCCTTAGATAAAATGTATTGCCTTTCTGTAGAGCGGTTTAAACGTTTTCTTACAGCAACTAATAGATAACGCATGAACCTATCTTATCCCTTCACTATAATAATATTTCTTGCCATCTTATTCAATCAGCATCACGTCTTCAACCTGGAGGCTAAATTCAAATGCCATTGTAAATGCCTTAGATTTTATAAAGCAAATACAAATGAATAGCGAATGTCTGGTTAATGAATATCTGTATGGGGATTTGAAATCAGACTCAATAAACAATTCTAGTTCGGAAAGTTTAATGAAGCGATTGGTTTGACGATACTTATTTTCTGAGGAAACCTGAAGTATAAGGATTTGATTTCAGTACAGACAATAAGGTCATTCGTCAATCTTTGCCCTTGCCTTGCTATGGTTAAAGATCATATCCTACCCGTTGTTCAAACCAACAGTTAACATCTCATTTTGCATGTTTAACATAGATGAAACATTGAGTCATATGATAATAGAATATATCGTGTGTGTTTTTTATTTCAGTATATGATGTACCGTGTTTTATATTGATATTGCTGTTGTATACATATAAATGAAAATAATAATAAAAGAAAATGAATATTGACGAGTGTGAATCAATGAAAGGAAGTTCAAAGATGGATGAAACCGAACAATAGAAATGGATGATTATGACGTGAATGGAATTTATGATATCTGTTGTAATGGACCATTGGTTTAAAAGATTGGTAATATGTCGAAGGACATTGTTAGCAACTGTGATTGCTTGACAGAATTTCTACCCACATATATTGCCAAAATGTATTGCCTTTTTACACAAAGGTTTACTGTTTCCTCAATTTACAGCAACTAACAGATAACATATGCCAACTATCTAACTACTAACTACAATCGTATTTATTGCCATCTTATTCAATCAGCATTACATCTTCAACCTGGAGGCTAAATTCAAATGTCATTACTACAAAGCCGAAAAAGAAATGACACAAAAATTAACCTGATCGAAACAAGCTGAAATATAAGACGACATATGTGAATTTACAATACACCAGCGCTGCACTCGATATATCAGAAAAGAATAAAACAGAATACTTGAGCTGATCGCATGAATGCAGAAAAAAGCTAAGAGTCGGTATGCATATAATAACTTATTATACATCAGTTGTTTTTGGAGGACACAAAATAAAACACAACAGTCAGGCTGATCACAAAGAGTCTCCTATAGATGACGACTATAGACGTTTATCATATACCATTTATGTTTGGCGCTGCACACGATAAATAGATGATTAAATATAATAACACTTGGGTGCAAGAGATGTTAGTGAAACATTTATGCCCCCTTGGGAGCCAAATTGTTAGTAGGATTTGGACACTTAAATAAAATATGGACAATCAGAAAACCTTTTTTCAGCTTACAGTCACACTGACCTTGACCTTTGACCCACTGACCTCAAAATCAATAGGGTTCATCTGCTGGTCATGACCAATAAGCCTACCTAGTATGAGGTCCCTGGGTCAAAGCGTTCTCAAGTTATTGATCGGAAACCGTTTTTCATGTTAAGGTCACACTGACCTTGACCTTTGACCCACTGACCTCAAAATCAATAGGGTTCATCTGCTGGTCATGACCAATACACCTACCAAGTATGAGGTTCCTGGGTCAAAGCGTTCTCAAGTTATTGATCGGAAACCGTTTTTCATGTAAAGGTCACACTGACCTTGACCTTTGACCCACTGACCTCAAAATCAATAGGGTTCATCTGCTGGTGATGACCAATACACATACCAAGTATGAGGTCCCTCGGTCAAAGCGTTCTCAAGTTATTGATCGGAAACCATTTGGTATTCCGACGGACCGACAGACAGACAGACCGACCGACATGTGCAAAACAATATACCCCACTTTTTTCAAAAGGGGGCATAAAAATAGGGTAGGTAGGTCGGAATATTTTTTTTATTTTTTTATTTTTTTATTATTTTTTTTTGATATATTGATTTCAGTAACTGTTGACTCAGAAAGTAACAAAAATAAAAGTCATCAATTTTCAGGTTTATCAGTAGTTTTTAAACATGTTACATGCTTCAAAGGAAACATTCTTTATTTGTCTGGTTAAATACTTTTGACAATGATGGTTGGATTTCAACTAAGTTATGGTACACCACTCTGCTATTATTTGAGACTTTCCAGGAACGGTTTTACTTTTCTTTATGCACCCGTTTGCTTTCAATCACCCTCTGTAGAATACTAACCTCCTTGAAACATAATTACATGAAGAGTGGGACGGCAAATTTACCATATAAGCCATTAGCCAAGGAAACCTCAATGCTGTCAAGAGGACCTGGGGGTTCAGGTTTGAAGAACAAGTAACATGCAGGTTTTATTGCCAAAATTGCACACTTAAGTCTGACATATCAATCCGAAAGTCAGTATCTGACACATTTGTATCTGACAAGAAAATATAGTTCAAGAATTGAAACATACCTGCCACACAAGCACAAACGTAATTCACCTTAAGAGTTCGGACATTCTATAAATTCGGACATCCATTATTATTTTCAAAAATAATTTATTTTAGGTACCTAATTTTCGGACACTCAAAGGACATCGACTGAACTTTTACAGTTACTAAGTCTCACAGACAAAAATTATTGATCTTTATCGTTACAATGCCTGGCTAGATTACCTAACCGTATACATCACTGTGATAAGTTAGTTGGTTACTACCCATCCTAAACGATTTATTGCCTGGTGAAAAGGATGTGTGATATATTCAATGGAGGATTAAAGAAACAACAAGGGCAATGCAGAGATTAAGAAAACACAGACATGACATGTTTGTAAAACGATCCGCCAATTAACTTTGAAACTTGTATCACACTTTTAATATAGACTTTATGAAGCAATAATCGTACAGTAATACTCATTGAAACATCAATCATGCCAAGAAATACCAGCCAATTTTTCCACTTTTCATTTCTACACAAGAGCCAATTTCAGCTACACATTAACCCCTAATTGACCGAGAATCTGACCATGTGTTTAATCATGTTTTCATATCTAGGGAGTTGCTGTGGTTTGGGTCAAGATTTGGAAGAATGTATTTAATTTTGCCCAGAAAGACGTGAAGAAGTATCAAGTGTTCACTACAATTAATTAAAATTACAGAGTACTTAATTTAGTAAAACTTATTATTTTCTTATTCTTAAACAAAAATATGATGTTTTTAATGAGTAACATTATCGTTTTAGACATACATGTGTATGACAGATGTTAATGAAAATGGTATGCTTAACCAACCGTTTTATTTGGAATGAAAATGTAACCTATATTACATTATATATGAATCTGGCCGTCTCGTAGGTCGAATTATATTTAAGGGTATGCTTTACTAAGCGTATGGATATTGATTTTAAAATGTCAGATTTATTGGGTTCACATTTTTTAACAAAAACACACACTCTTATTGTTCATTTTTAAAGCTTTGTTGTTTTTATTTCACTGTAAAAAATATTGAGTTCGTAAGTATACGTATACACCATGGAAAATGGGAAATATAAACGAAACTTGAAAAAATATATCACATTGGCGAAACTGAATCTCCGAATGTTAAATTTACTTCAATTTTGTTCATATTATCATGAACACATGAGGCGGTTAAAATGCATTTTCGTATAACTGATTGGGATTTGTTTTTGCAATATTTCAATCTAAAAAAATTGCTTAGTTTTGTGTTCATCTGGCATTGTCTTCATACCGTGACCTGTGAAAGAACATGTTTTGACCGACATAAACTCACAACAATGGTCGCTGTCCTTGAGTGACACCTTTTCTGTAAAATATTGACCCACCCCCACCCCAAATAATAACATGACTCAGAACGTTACTGTAAATAGGTATTTAACCCCACCGAACAGAACCGACTATGTTGGTCATTTAATATGTGTGCTCTTAAGTCTTAGTAATACAGGTGGTAATGCTGCAGCTATTGTTGTTGATACTGCCACTACTGCTTCTGCTATTGCCAATGTCAACACCACCGCCACAACACCACCGTCAGCACCACCACAACCACCACCACCACCACCACCACCGATGATGATGATGATGATGATGATGATAATGATGATGATAATGATGATGATGATACCCCTAAACTACTGCCGCTCCTGCTGAATTGTTGTTGTTGTTGTTGCCACTTCTACAACAACAGCTACTACTATTCCTTCTACTAACTATCATATAACTTCTACTGATGCTGCTAATCTTGCGTTAATCAATTATATGTTGCTGTGAATGAAGGAACTAAGCTTTTTGTATCAATGCGAAGACCCTTATTTATCTATTTATAATGAGCGCAAAGTACAATGAACCCTTAAAGGGACTGTACACCAGATTCGCACCAAAAAAGTTTTCTTCTGTAACGAATCTCAGGACAATTATCTAATGGACTGTGTTACGCTTTATCATAATTGTAAAAAAAAAGTACCAAAATGTAAAAAAAAAACTGTGTCGGAGACCGGGTTCTTCAGTTAGTAAGTTTCAATGCATTGTACTCATCGATGCCAAGTTTATGTCAGTTTTCGAAAATTTTCTCCTTTTTTCCGCTATTTTATCATACGGAGTATAGCCCCTTTAAGCAGATTTTCGACATCCACAGATAAACAACTCCCCGGTATCATTTTATTAAATATACATGAGTCATAACATTTTGAGCCGGAAGTTGATAAGTTTGACTGAAAGTGAAAGTTTGTGATTCTATTTGTTTCAAAAAAACTTCCTCACGCCGGCCAAATCCTAAGAGCCTCTTATAGAACAATACCGTACTCAAGTTGTTAAATTAAACGACTTGATTACGGTATTGTTCTATAAGAGGCTATTAGGATTTGGCCAGCGTGAGGATAATATTTAGCTGTCGGGGAACTAAGAAATATAGTTAGTACATTTGTACTTGATGTTTTCAATCTTTAAACATAATTAAACATAATAACAAGAGTGTGGTTTAGATAGTTAAATATTGTTATCAAGGAGATTGTTCATAAACAATATCAAAGATGTAATGCTTAGCTTAGTTAATTAATAATTATACTTTTTATAGTTAAGAAAATCATGTCAATACTTAATAATAAACTATTATTGAATTTTTATTTTTATTTTTGACAAGTGTCGTAATCAACAAAATGAGATGAAGCGTTAAATCTAAGAACCATGCACTATAGAAAGATTTTTCCGAAAAATGACCAAAATTATTGCTCCCCTGAATTTCATGCTGGTCGTAATGGCCATTAAATGAAATGAATTAGCTGTACAGCAGATAACTGATAAAAAATTCATGGAGAACCAAGTCAGTCCTTTAACCCTTAGCACAAAACCACTGAATGGAACATAATGCATATGCTGCTAAAATCCAGGTATATGCTGGCATACAGGGGTTTCCTTCTTAATTGAAAATTGGATAGGATTTCTTGGCATGAAAACAATAAAGTCAACACATTCAATGATACAGGTAACTATTAAATGTGATGAATTAAAGTTATAAATGCAATACTCAAGTTACAATAAAAAAACACCAGACACATTAATCCTGCATAACAATATCCATGCTCTCCATGAGATCCTCGTGGGTATAACTGAGTTATGTGACGTCACACAATGGGACTGTTTGATCTGAAGCCG